>NW_021636758.1:0-343792 GCF_004799145.2 Neltuma alba | reverse complement strand
TCTTTATCCCTGGCTCGCTTCTCGTGCATGCGCTTCCACTTCCACTTGTTGACGCCGCCCGGGAAAGTCCGAGGACCCCCACCCATGTTTCGGACCAAGATGAAGTTGCAGAGGATTTTCGACAATGCCCTGGATCGTTCTGCTACGACTGACGAGTACATCGTTTCGGAGGGGACACAGTGTCAATCCGCGAAGAAGGGTTTAGGTTTATGCTGGCGCCAAGAGGAAAATCAGCACTACTGACAATTCAACTGCCATCTTTCAGGGGGAAAAACCAATACGGATTATATTGCTTTTATCACTTCTATTCTCATAAGCTCCACTGAAAAAAAAAAAGAACCAAACTAATTGCATTTTAATATGAGTTGTTAATTGCCATTCAATGCATTTAATGTTATTTTGTATTCATTTTTAGATTGTACTTTTTTTTGCACAGGGTACAATATTAATATTAATATCACTTCCGGTTATTAATATAAGACTCATTTGACTTTTACTTTAATCCTAACTGTAAAATTTCAATCCATTTTATCTCTATATTTATCTTTTTTTTAAATAATCATTCTAATAATATAGTTCTAACCAATAAACTTGATTAGTAAGAATATTTAAGAAAAATAACACATATTTATTATAAATAATTACCTTAATTTATTTTCTTAATTTATTCAAATTAATTAATTAGTTTTTATATTTATGATGAAATAACTATTAAGTTTATCTGGTACGGTCTGAACTTTTTTTGGGTGCAAGGTCTGAACTTGCAGCCAAACGGAAGGGAGAAACAATGGGAATTCCATTGCAATGTTTGGTTGCACATAAGGAAAAGGAACCTCCCGAAAATATAAAACAATGGATGTCAAAATCTGTCTGGCATGCTTATATACCCATACATATACATTTCTCATGTAATGATAGAGAAGTTAGGTGTGGCCAATGATTTAGTACCGGTTTTAAATAACTTACAAATAACTTTTTAATAATAATTTAAAATACGAGATAAGTATATGAAAAAAAATTCGTCATAACTTATGTAAAATATATTTATTAGTGCTTTTGAATGTCATTCCAAATAAACCCATACTATTTATTTGCAAGAATTTTTTACTAAAACATAAGTATTATCCTATTGAAAGTAATTCTATTCGGGTATGTTAGATACTAAATGTTAGTATATCTCCAACAATAATTCAAACCTTAACTGTGAAGGATTTGCCTCTTCCGCTATACTCAATCTTTTTAGTATTTTTTTAATTTATAATCTGTTACAATGTCTACCCATGCAAATTTATTCAGGCCCAAAAAAAAAAGCCCGCGCAAATTTATTTGATCAATCTATCAATTTAAAAAAATATATCAAAGCAACCTATTACTAAAAAGGATGGTGGAAGATGATAGGAGCAGTATTTTGTAAAAAGAAGTTTGTAAATATGGTTGATGCTTTGTTTATTTAAAAAAAAAAAGAGTAAATTTTTATTATCGTATAATTTCATTTCGTGTAAATTAAGGGGAAAAAACGCAGAAAAAAAAGTGGACTGCAGTAATTAGTGAGCCACTCTCTTGTTAGTAAAGAATAGCCATATCAAGAGTAGCAAACACTTTGTAAAAAGCAAGCAGAAGACAGCTTAAACACAAATCGGTAACTTTATGATGGTATTCATAAGCTTTATTACAAACACTTGAAGTAACCAGAACAACCGCAAACAAATTTTATTATTATTTTATTTTTTTTTTACAGTACGCAGTAAGAAACGAAAGACTTTGAAGCAAATTCAAAATATGCAAGAAGCAAAGCAAGGCAAGACCAAAGAGTAAGGTGGATGAAACAGGTCAGGCACTAAAGCACGCAAGAAATTTTCTTGGAGTATAGCCACTGGCACGAAACTTGGAAGCCGTTTCTTCAACCTTGAGGCACTCTTCCTTTCTTTGAGCTTCAACCACTGCTCTCTTCTCCTGTGCTAACTGGTGAATCTCTGCTATTTTATTCTTCTTCTTTTCCACATACTCTGCCTTCTTCTTCTCCAGTTTTTCCTAACATTCCAAACGAGTTTCAGTCAACTAATTTACCTCATCAAAATATTACTAATCTAGATAATCCAATAAATTTAGAGGGAATCACCTCAATTATCTTGAGCTGTGCTTCCACTGATGCTTTCTTGCGTTCCTCCCACAGTCCAACAGCTGAATGTTTCTTGTATGCCCTGTTTCAGAATTTTAGTTTCATCAACTACAACCTTCAATATGGTGAAAAGTAATAAGAGGAATTCTCAACGCGCCCATGATTGTTAGAACCAAGAACTGTATTTAGCAGTAAGAAATGGAATCAATTTAACTTCAACCCACTGTCAAAATGACCAAAGAAAAATGTTCTTGTTCAAGAAGCTAAGCAAGAAATTTTGATGCTTTAAGCTTCGGATATGGTTATTAAATAAAGAAATTGTGATTTCTGTGATAGTCAAGGCATTACTGTATCATTTATTGTCGAATATTTGTTTAATAAAAACATCATCAAGCTGCGTAGGCTCATAAAAAGGAAGTCTCAATTTGTCATTATGATTAGCAAAATCATATAAGTTCCCATCTTACTTGTTATCCGCCTTTGACTTCTCACTTTCTTCCCATGCTTTGATCAGGCCAATCTCTTCTCTGTCTCAACTCTTGCAAGCACAGAATCTAAAAATGTAACAATTAGGAAGCTACCTACCTCGTAAAATCAACAACGATTGTACAATTTTCTAAAAAAAAAAACAACCTTTATCGACTGAATCTTTTGAATCGTTCTTGGCAGGAGGATCTGCAGCCTCTGTAAAAATTAAAGCAAATCAAATATATGACAGTAGCATAAAAAGGAGGCCAACTACAGAAACAAACTGAAACAGTTAAGCTAATTTAACCTAAACAAAGAGCAACGAGCTAGTGAATTCATCCAAGTCGAAAACGAAAATTCCCTTCATTGTACTAACAAAAATAATCAAGCTTTCCCTAAAAACCACAGCCCTTCAGGATCAAAAAGCAATAAACACGTAATAAAATGAATTTATAGAGAAATAATAGGCAAATTAGAAAGTGTGAAAGGAGAGGTTCTGCACAACAGAGCAAACCCTGATTCTTAAACAAATACTAGCCAGTAACATCCGCCAAATATAGAAAGAGGCAAAGTGAAATGAATCAAGAAGCAACTCGGCTATGATCAAAAGAAACAGAGTAAAAGGAATTAATCGTGCATATAATTAATTATTGCTGAGAAACAGAGGAATTTGGAAGACCTACTTTGAACAGCAGAAGGAGGAGCTTGAGCGACGCCGTTTGGAGGGTCTTCCTTGGGGGAATCGCTCTCTTTAACAGTGGAAGCAGAAGGTGGTGAAGAGTCAACAGCCTCAGACAGAGTCTGAGGTTTTGGTTGTGGTTGTGCTTGGGGTTTGTTAGCTTCTTCTTCAGCCATGACTGTGATATTTAGCAGAGAGCCAAAAGCTTCTTCTTCAGCCATGACTGTGATATTTAGCAGAGAGCCAAAATAAGAGTTCTTCTCTCTGAATGAATATCGGACATGGATGTTCTGTTGTGCTCTGTTCTGTGCTTTATGCGCACAAAGTATGCTGCTTTGGTGGTTGAAACCTATGACCCTACCACCCCTTTGTTTCTTTCTTTTTTTCGTTTTTTTCCGTTACTTTCGTCGTTTTCTTTCTCCTTCCTTCTTTATTTCTTCTTTGCTGTTTTTGTTTTCCCCTTTTCAGTTCTTTGCTTTGGATTATTCATTATTCGTTCCAAAGACAGGATGGGATTTGTGAGCACTTGTGAATTTTTATTTTATTTCGATGATAAGTTGATGTCCCAAACTGAAATAAATTTATAGCATTTATAGATATTACACTGTATCAGTAAAGTCAAATCAAGTAAAGATATCACCTAAATGAAAATATAATTGTCATAAGGGTATAAAAAAAAAAAATCATATTTTTAATATGTATACAGTATTCTAAATATTTATAATATATCCTGCATTTAAATATTTTGTCCATATGTGTCTAATAGCCTAAAATATTTTTTTGAATACAATTTTATATTTATCAATTTAAAGGTTATGTTGTGCTAAAAAAAATACTTGGAATGCACTAAAATATATTTAAGGCATTAAATATAACCAAAAAAAAATAAACGCATATAAAAAAATATTTCAAAATAATAGATAACTATAAAATATTCTAGCAGCTAGCGGAGGGATTACAGGAATATGATTAGTACCCAGAAAAAAATTCTATAAAGAAGGCGAGCGTCTTTGAACTTGATTATCATTTATCCGTGTAACGCTTTTATACCATTAATGTGATGGACGTCGCATCGAAAGTTGGTAAGTCGAGTCACCTGATTTTATTGGTCTCTGTCGCCCCTGACATGATTAAGAAGAAGAAGCATTCAAGAAATTGTCAAATAAACTCACTTTATATGCGTTTCATAAAAACTTTTTTTTCATAATAATACGGTCACACCCTTGCCAGTGTTATTTTGAAATAAAATTTAAAAATATTACTTCTAAAAAATATTAATTTTGTTTGCCAAAAAAAATTTATTTTATCAATCTCAAAAATCCGTCATTAATATTATTCTTTCTACATTTGTAGTTCATGAGCATGATAACTCTGCAAAGGAAACAGACCATATAGTAAATCAGTTGGATCTTGTTTGGGCTGTAACAAATCCTTCGGATGTGAATCTTAATGAAGAAGCGAGATTTGAAGTGGGCCAGGTTGGCCCACGAGAAGAGGAAGTACCAGAGATTATTGGAGGATCACCTGCCGAGTCTAAGACGGTGCCTAAAACGACGTCACATATGTCCCACGCGGAGGGCCAAGTGGGTAATTCTGTGAATCTCGCGTATCTTGCCGGTCCAACCCAAAAGCAACCCACCTTTTGTTATTCCCTCTCATCTCACATGCTTTCTAAAATTCATTTCATTCCAAATCACGCATTTATTTTTGGAAAAAATTCGTTTAAGGACTGCAGCACAAAATTAATTTTAAAAAGCTCTCAAAATTTTCTGAAATTCCATTATAGGACTAAGAGAGCAAATTGATATTAATTCCAAAAAAAAATGACGCTATTGCCCCTCATAATACTTGTTACGGGTGGGGTTGATATGTAATGGACTAATTTCAATTGTAAATAAAGATATGTATGTTACAAAAATTGTCTAATCCCACTTATAAATGGAGTTTCCCATACTATTCACTCATGGTATCTTCTTCGGGTTTAAAGGAGGGTAACATGGAAACATACTAATTCTAATTGTAAATAAATGTATGTATATTGCAAATTATCTAGTCTTACTTGCAAATGGGCTCTCCAAACTTGTTCACTCGCGAACGCTTTCTTTGGGTGAAAGAGTGATGACATATAAATAGACTAATTCCAGTTATAAATATATGTATGTATGTTGCAAACTATCTACTGTTATTTATAAATGGACTCTCCTACACTTATTCATTCACGAACACCTTATTGGTTCTGCAGTGAAGTTTCAGAAAGTTTTGAGAGATTCTTTAAAATTAATTCTGTACTGCAGATTTTAAACGAAATTTTCTTTTTGTTTTTCAAAGGGGCAGTTAAGACACTCGATGCAAAATGATCAAAGATATGTTGCCACGTGTCAAATAGCGTGTCTCATTGTTTTCCTTCTCACATACTCCTCACCTCCTATTTACTGGACACAAAGAGAATACATTTTTTAGTCTTTTTATAAAGTACTGAGAGAAATTGATGTAAAACAGAAAAGAGAAAGGAGAAGAGAAGGAGATCAGAGAAGAATATTAGAGAGAAAAGGAGAGCAAAGATGAGAACGGAATAGAAGAAAACTATCTGATATGTCAAAACAAGTCTGCTTACACGATAGAAACCTAGGGTATTTATAACCTAATTTTAAATAAAATAATTTAAATGCAAAATCAATAGATGGGTTAGTGGGTAGTTAACAAATAAATAACTAATAAAAGAAATTAATTAATTAAATTTGCATCAGAAATTTTTGTATAAATGTATAAATTTCACCCTTCATTTATTATTGCATTGGTTTTATTTACATGAGGTATAATATATATTAAATAAAGATAAAGTTAAAAAATTATTGAATTTTAAATAAATTTAATGAATGAAATTTATATTTTTTTGAGTGTATGTGAAACATATTAAAAGTGACTTGTAAATATAACTAAAGAAAATATAAAACTGATTCAATCATGTTTTAGTATGCTTGGGTGTGTGTACATGGATCTATAACGCGTTCCCCTAATATCCGATCCAATCGGGCCACACCACGGCTCACTTAATTTAGCTCATTAGTCTGGTTCGTAAGGTTATTCTTAATTCCTGTCCCTGTCATTTTACACGTGATTAAAAAATAATGCCATCAGGGGGTTTAGAATTGTATTGCCCCAGAACGCGTTATTTTTTCTCCACACGTGATTTATCGAAGCATAAATTATCATGTTGACCGACAAGAAATTTGTATTTATTGAGTAATTGCGAGACAAATAGATATTTTTATATCATTTTATACTTTTATAATTCTATTATAAGTCATAAAGAGAATATTTTATTTATAAGTCATATTATTAAATTGTTATATAAATGTACTATTTTTCTTTTAATTTATTATTGTATGGACAACTATTTTCTCAAAAATATATATTAAATATGGGTCAAATTAAATTTTTATTAAATTTTAAGATCGGATAAATGATTTTCAATGTTTTTCTTGGTTCTAATAAAATATACATATCACATGATTAATACAGCCTTCTTCTTCCTTGAGCCCGTCCTGAAGGCTGAAACCGGACGCCCTCAGATCCTATGGGCTTTGCATTGGAAAACTGGGAATTGGGCCACAGAGGTAGTCACTAAAACGTCTTAAGCACCAACCTTAATCATCGCACTTCAACCTTAAATACTGTTTCAGTTACTGGTAGTATTTTGAAAACTAGTCTTTTATCGTTCGGATGGGAGGATATTTTGGACAAAAAAAAAAATCATCGCACTTCAACCTTAGTAATAATAATAATAATAACACGAATTAATTCGCACATTGGATTGCGAAGACGTAGTCCATTGTTTCAAATAAACTGCCCTTAAATCCCCGCCTAAATCCTCTGCTCCATCTCTTTTTTCAATTAGATTTTATGCACCACTCCGAGAGTCAAAAGTCCCATGATCCCGATGCTTCTTTTTTTCTGTAACCCTGCCTTCTCTTGCACCTCAGCCCCTTTCCACCCGGCATAAGACGTACGGTCTGATAAAGACACTTTCCTCCTTCTAACGACCGCCTTTGACGCTCCTTCCATTGGTACCGCTATTTGTCCTCCAATTACCTCCCCCGTCTTATCATAACCCTATCTCTACTTTTTAATATAAAAATTTATTTGATTTTTATTTTAATCATAAATATAATATTTTAATCCATTCTATTTTTCATGTTTATCTATTATTTTCTAAAATTATCTTTGTAATAATATTAGTTCTAACTAATATATTTGATTAGTAAGAATATTTTTAAAAAGACAACATCTATTATTAAAAATAACTAAATTAGTTTTTTTAATCTTCTTAAATTAGTCAACTAGTCCTTATATTAAGGACCGGAGATAGTAACACTGTATCGTAACCGCATTTTCAAGTGAATTTCTATGTTGATTCAAACAATGACAACTACTCAACCTTCACTCCTACGATTGTGCTCCTAATTAACAACTTTGTTTGGTTTGTATTGAATTATAAATGGTGACAGCCACTCGTACTGTGATGGGCATGCGAAACAGTTTGGGGAGACAAGAACAAGCGTGGTCATTAAGTAATGGTTTATTTACTGTCACTAACAGGGGATGGGGCAAAGCTGCAAGTAGGTGAAATGATTTAAGGCAAATTTGTATAACTGAGAATGGTCGGAAAAGAATGATTGTAAAATTCCATAGCCAATTGTCACATCACATCCAAGTGTAGAGAATGGCATCAGAGAGTGACACGTTCAGGTCCTAATACCATAAGTTGTTGAGGCGCAAAATGTTGGGGTTCACACCCGGCTGCTTCCTATAACTTAGCTACATTGGGCAACATGTGAATGTGAATGGAAAGCTCAAAACTTGAGGCTGTCTTGTATAATCCGAAGAAGGAGGATTGAAGCAGAGAGACAGATTCTGAGGAGCTGAGCTGCCTGTTTAACCCAAAACATGGGATCAACGCCCCTGGTTTGACTTTGGTCTCCTCTATAAATATCTCTCACCACTCCACTAAACCCCACATTTTCCCACCCATCTTCTTCTCTCTGCCCAATCTGATTCCCAGGACATGGATGTGTTTATTTCAGAGGAATATGTGATCAGACGAAGGATGGAGAAGAAAGCATCCGCCTTGGCCTCAGCGAAAGCGTCCTCCAACTCGCATTCAATATGCCAGACCTGAAGTGCAGAAAAAGAACCAATCTTCTTCTTTCTTCTCATTCTTCCGACAATGCCTTCTTGACCTCTAAAGGCTTCTCTGAGAATGCTGTTTTCACTTGCTTCTCGGCTTAGAATTAACCTGCCCCCGCTTTGCACTGGCTACATCTTTCATACTTACTAATTTTATACTTATTCTGGTTCAAAGCAGACACCGACATCTGATATATGTCACTTTTGGGTCCTGTTTATCAACACAAGCAAGCTAAGTACAATGATTAATGAAATGTTTATTCACTTTAATTCTTTCCCCATCCTCCCATTCCTCCAGTTTCTGTCTTCATTTTTTTCTTTTATTTCTCGGTTTTGGAACTGCATCTGTCCTTGGTTCAACTTATAAATGGAAGATAATTCGTTCTGAAAACTGAAAAGTGAAAAACCAAAGCTGGCATATTTTGATTGGTCTAATTTCGGTTTGAACTAAATTGGATCTGGTTTTAAACGGACCCTGAGGGGGTGTTTGGGAAACCAAAACCATGGTTTCAGAAGCACTTTTCCACAAAACGAGGTAATCTCCTTCACATATTTACTTCGTAATCCGTAAAAACACTTCTGAAACCATGGTTGGTTTCTATCCAAACACTCCTTGAATCTCCAGTAGTCAGGCTGCACTGCTGATAATGATTCATCATGAACGTGGATTATCTGGTTGACTGGTTTAGTTTTTTTTTTTTTTCTTTTGCACGTTTAGGGGTGTTTGGCTATTGTTAAAAGTACTTTTTAAAAGTACTTTTTTGTAAAACAAGACAAACTCTTCAACATATTTACTTCGTAAACTGTAAAAATACTTTTAAAACCATGATTTGGTTTCCATCCAAACACTCCCTTAGTTTAGCATTTTAAGTTGTGTTTGCATTAAATGTTTGGTGATTGAAATTTCAAATCTTTTATCTAATAAGCGCCGCGCGGAATAAGAATATATACGGGGGCATGCAGCTGAACAGTCAACAGGCAAAGATATACCTTGGCCGACATCCTATAATATATATATATATATATTATATGTGGATGTATATAAAACTGATTCGTGCATTTGAGAAATGAAAAGAATCCCTCGGCAGGAGATCCAAATAAAAATAATACATCCCATCTCTCATTTCCCCTCTCTTTGGCTCTCGCATGAACTGTGGCTCTCGCATGAAGCGAATGACCCAGAGAGAGAATCTCAGGCAATGAGAAGTAGATACTGGAATGTTATACTAGGTGTTTGGGAAGCTATAAAAGTACTTCTTAAAAGTACTTTTTCACAAATCAAAACAAAACTCTCCTATATTTACTTTGTATACCGTAAAAGCACTTTTAAAATCATAGTTTTGTTTTCATCCAAATTTTAGTCCTTAGTATAAATAGAAGTTAGATAATTAATTTGAAAAAGTTAAAAAAATCAGTTAAGTTAGTTATTTGTAATAAATATATGCTGATTTTCTTAAATTATCCTTATTTAATTATGTACATTAAAACTAAACTTCAGTGAAAATACCTCATAAATAATAAAAATATTTTTGAAAACAAGTTATAAATTTGAAAAACAAAATAGATTAGAGTCTTATATTAGTTTTGCTAACTAGTTTTTATATTTGGGATCAAAAGTAATATTTACCAACCACTCACCTTTACATTACAGAATCCAGGCATTAGAATAATCGTTATGTTACGAGCCAACCACGTCCAAATTCGAGTTCGTTGTATCACATACTTGCTTACTGAAACAAGAATGAGAATTAGCCAGCTATGAACCTTTGAAACAGAGCAACTTAGCTGTGATAGTCAGCTATGAGTCTTTTATTTTTCATATGAAACTGATATTGATCGATCCTCATTTTTATTTAATCTTTTACTATATCTTAAGATCAGAGCAGGACATAATGACGGAAATAAAAATTGTCAAATAAGACTATATTAAGTTTTTTTGAGATTTTGTGCATAATACATAAGCAATCGCAGTCACATTCATAGGACTGAATGGGAACTTGGAATGGCTCGAAATGAAAGTTGCAACAAAGGAGCTACATTCGTTTGTTTTATTTCAGGTCCTCCTTCGGCATTACTCCGGATGGAAATCATAATTTTACGAAACAGAGCATTAGGATGGGTCCAAAGCTAGCTTGGTTTGGTCTTAATGTCGGCGACAAAACCTTTAGAAGTCAAATAGTTATAGGCTTCCAGCCTTACGAACATTGATTCCTTCGAGAAAGTACGATGAAGCAAGATTTTGTTTTCACCAAACCCAACAATGAAGAACATGTGCGGCTTATAAAGCAGGTGATGGGCCCTTGGTCGGAGTCCAGTACAAATTTGTCACTCCTTGCTATGTTGTTTTGTTTGGGCTCCAAGAATAGGGCCTTCAAATGAATTCTCACCTCCGTACTTCTTTCCTAGAATGATCAACATCAATTCTGTTCTTCTTCGGTTGGATTATCATTAATCAGAGCATCATGGAGTATCAGCTTTACTGTCTCATAATTACATGAGTGTTTCTTGAACCATAGGATTAGGAATAGTCCTTTATTCTGGTCTGAAATCACTGATCTGCCATAACACTTTTTTCGCAATTATATCTGAACCAATCAATCATTGCTTGTGATATATCTTCGTGTTCACTCTTCAATGTCTCATTCTGCAGGGAAATTCATCAATTCTTTACCCTGCGCCACTTAGTGGACCATCCTCTTTTATTCATGCCCATTTTGGGATACACAGATAACAGAGACCTAGGTTTCTTTCGTCACATGAGGTGACCTGTACATCTTCATCTCTTTAGTGCTTTGGCCGTCTGGCACGTGAACCTTATTTCTCTCTCTCCCTCTCCCTCTTTTGATTTTTTCCTGCTTTCTTTTCTTTTCTTTGCTTTCGTTTTCTGGCACAGGAGTTGAAAATTTCTTTGCATCCTTCTTTTCTTTTCTAAACTCTCTTTTCGAAGTCATGAAGTATGGAGCTTGAAGCAATTAATGTCACAATTGAAATTTGAAAAAAGTCGAGGGACCCCCAATTACACAGTAGCGTGATAGAAAATTGGATGGGGTCGACCACCTTCACGTGAGCACCTTCTTGTGTTTGTGTCTCATGTCTAAGACAAGTTCATGGATCTCCCACTTGGTCACTTACTCTAATGTTGCTCCTCTCTTTCTCCAACTGAAAAGATATTAAAGTTTTGGACTTATGATTAAAAGCCATAACTTCCATTTTATTCCGTGAATGAGCTCTCCTAAATTCTGCATCATGACTCAGTAAAGACACCAGAGCCTTTCACATCTCAATCTCACTGTTTATACACAAGTCACTCACGTTACTGAAAGCGATAAAGTGAATGATCTTAACTATAACAAGCCCAACTTCACGTGAGTAATAACAATAGTAAATGAAAGAATCAGAGTGTTGCTACCTACTTTCCAGGACCACATCAAATGTGTGTGTGTGTGTTCATTGATGTTTTGTCAGTTTCTTCTATACTGCCAGGTGTTCCATTTCTTTCCCTGTACAAATTTGGATAGATAAAGGTAGCAAAATACGCCCTTTAATAATTGGGTGAGTATTAAAATAATTGCATATGTTGATAATTAACTTGGGGTTAGGAAGATCCAACCTTGGAATCTGTTCACGTTTTTTACTGCGCAAGGAAAGGATCAAAACATAGTCAAGGTTTTCTAGCTGTCTGACCAGATTTTAGCATCGGATAAAATCAGACATCCACCTGTACGAGAATTTGATGCCACCTGTGCCAGAGAATTTACTTTAATATGGGTCGTATCCTTCTTCGTATTGTTGTTGATGTAAAAGCAGAAAAGAGTCTGAATGTGAGTAAATATGCCCATGATGACCTGTGAGCTGTAAAGCAGAGAGGAAAGAAAGGGGGCAAAAAGCATCAATCTGTGATATAATATACACCCGGCCACTTGAGGAACAGGATATTTTAGTGAGATAAAATTACGGGCTATAAGTATTTATCAACATTAGTTCACATGTCCAATAAGTTCCTACGTTAGGTGGAACCATAAAATCATCCTTTGGGAAGATCATGGAGTAATAATGAACCAGAAAAGGAATTTTGAGTTGTAATCTGATGGAGCCAAGTGCTTATTAGTGTAAATGAAGGAATAAGCGAATGAAATCTGATATGGTAAAGTCCAAAAGAGGAAATCATAATGAAGAAAGTGAATTGAGGGTCCCTCTCGTTGAAAGTGTTGGAAGGGGACCAACTACAATCAAATGACGCTCTGCAAAATTAAGATCATCATCACCTCGTGGCGTCAACATCTTTATGGTTCCAACTTTTGTGTTGCTTAAGATAAGATAGACCTACATATATATGCTTCTGTACTATTCATTAATGGTGTTTTAATTATTAATCAATCAATTAATTGTTCTTAATCACAATCCTTACCTTCTCATGATGGTCGGTTAGTGGTATGGCTTAACATGCAGACAACATACAAGTGTTGTCACTTCGATCTCTTCTTTTGAATCTGCTCATTCAAACTTGTGAATTATACAATTAGGTACCTAATTCAAACTTTTGACGAATCAGCACGCAAATATTCAACTTCACATATGACAAGGAAACTAATTGCTGGACAACATATGACCCTGTTTCTAAGTTATGCACATCAAAAATAGAAAAGGTATTATGGTCTGATATTCCGTATATAAACAAGACAACTGAATTGTACAGTTTGAGATTGATGCCAAAGGAGTCAAACTAATCATAGGTTCTGTATCTGTCGATGAATGTAACAAGTTCCATATGGTACTGAGCTACAGTGAAGCTTGTGTACAAGACAAAGCTGGTCCAAACAAAGATGCATAGAGAAGGAAGTGTATTTGGCAGAACTGAAAAGAGACAAAGAAGAGAGGGTGTTGAATTTGTTGTGGGTCCAATGAAATATGAAAAGGCACAAACCAAACACAATGTGACAAAACAAAGAAAAAGGTAGGGGTGAAAATGGAAAGTGAGCTAAATAAGGAGGGGAAAGGGGGATAATAAGGAGAAGAGAAGAATTAGGTTGGGAGGTGAGATTTAGGAATGGATTGTGACGGAGCATCAGTATTACCAAATAGAAAATACGTGTATGAGAGTAGAGTAGTGACGGAGATGGTGATGATAGAGGTATGGTAGCTAGCAAGTAGTGCCTGCAGGCGCACGCATTGGAATGGGACCAAAATGGTAAAGTGATTGAACTCTCTGTGGTTAACATGTATACCTCTTGCCATCCCAATTATCAGCTTACAAGTCAAGCAAATTCATATACTTTTTTGGTCCTTAATATAAGATTTAGTTGTTGAGTCAATTTTGGTTTTAAATGTAAAACCTATTTCTCATATTTATTAGTTTTTTCTAAATTGCCCATATTGATACTCTCTCAACCATAATCAAATAAAAGAAGAAGGAAGAATATTAAGAAAAATGATGATATTGTTCTACAAAAAATATATGATATTTTTATAATTAACTAATTTATCTAACTTTTCTAATCTAATTAAATAATTAAGCAAGCTTTATATAAGAACAGAAGAGTATTTGTAATTGAGAGTGTGTTTGTGTAAATATAGACGACGGAGAGTAAATAAGTAAGAACAGAGGAGTAGATGAAGTTAAATTATCCTGTTTTGGGTCTCTGGCCTATGTTCAATCCCTTGGGATTTTTATAAGATTTTCAACTACATTTAATCAAATACAAACTCTGCAGGCTTTACAATTAACTCATTTATGACTCACTCAATTATTCAGGATTTTCACATAACTCACCTAAAACTAGCCATACAGGATTTTTATATAGTTTGCCAGAACTAATACAAAGATATAATCAAAAATTCGTTATTTATCGTGAAATGTATATTTCCTTTTTTCCTTTTTGCATGTATGTGCATTGATAAACATTGGTCAAGTTTCTTTCATCAAAAGGAGATGCGGTAAACCCCTGCCCTGCCGCCAAAATCTCCATTCAAAATGAGTTTTTATCTTACTACGTACTCTAGTTTTTTTTTTGTCTTGGCCAACTCCATGCATTAATATTTAGTAAAATAAAAATAAAAATAAAAAACCGTGGCAGTTCAGTTGTCGCTAAAACTAATTAAAAATAACAATAACAAAAGCTCATATTTCTTGTAAGCACAGATTATCTTGGCAAAAGAAAACTCATTCTCAAAGGTTCAATTTATTCTCTCACCTATTGGTGTAGCTTTAATTTATAATTATTTGTTACCTATTGTTTTAGTTAGGGGGAATGGATACCATAATACATATGCTAATTATAAATAAAGGGAGAATGAGTTGTTGCATATTTAAAAATGGGAATAAGTTAGTGGGTAGTAGATAAGATTTAAATATCTGGGGACTACCACCAACTATCCTGCATCACAAAAATATGCATTATATTCAAAACGACCTTGGGATGAGTTAATTCATTTTTATTGAACTCATCACACACACCGCCATGAATGCTCGCCATTAATTAAATTACAGTTGACTCTGTTCTCGGATCAACTTGACTATAAATAATTAAATATATTTCCTATTTTTTTCCTTGATCTCTGAAATAAGCAATACCAGTGGCAGTATTATTTTTTTTCCCCCCTAATACTAACATATTGTTCGATTATTTAAAGATCAAGTGACAGGGTGAAGAAGAAGGGGACTGACATTTTATTCTCTCTATATGTAATCACCTAACTTGGCTATAGCTCAGTATCGATCAGGTTCGTAGGCTACATGTTCATATTGAATATTTTTTTTTTGGCCAGATGTTCACATTGAATTTAAACACGAGTTTTAAATTATCTTTGATGAAATTAAGTAATGGTCGGAGAATCTTAAGTACGATATTATCCTTGTAACTTACAATTTAAGTTGTCTGATGTGGTTTGACCTCCATATTTTTTCCCCTTGTCTTGCCGGGAAGAAGCAAGAGAGACCAGACCAATTATGTAAGCTACACGATATCCATATATAGCACGCTACTCCCTCGTGTTAATACACAAGGCCTAATTCCCTCTTATTTCTTATTTTAATACTACCTTCAATTTTTAATATAAAAACTAATTGACTAATTTTAATATCTTAAGAAAATTAGTTAAATTACTTATTCGTAATAAATAAGTATTATTTTTCTTTAAATACTTTTACTAATTATATGTGTTAGTAGAATTATTATTTGATGAAACTTTTATTTGTAATTATTAGAATAACTATCTTAAAAAAATAGATAAATATGAGAGATAAAATATATTAAAATCTTATATTTAAGATAAAACTGAATGTTAAATTAGCTCTCATATTAAGGATAGGAGTTAGTAATTCTTCCCCGTATACTCTTAATTATTTATCTATAGGGTATTTATCTCTATGCATTGAATTTTAATTATTAAGCAGCATTGGTTTTTCTAAAAAAGTATTGCAAATTTTCTATGTATTAATTACATATAACTATCTTAAATACTTTTTTAATCCTGCCATGTGACTAAGGATGGGGAGCTTTTTTTTTTTTTTTTCCTTTGAAACGAATACCTCGGAGATTTCAGTGACTGAATAATAAATTTAACTTTTCCGTTCATTTGATCATCGCTTTCTTTAGTTTTGAATAACTTCATGTATATTTGGATGACGAGGACTAATTAAGGCTTTTGACTGAGAATTTTTGAAATGAGCAATCACGAATGAGATGTAACGGGGTTATTGTAATACTAGTACGTCGTATAGAAATGGAGGGTGTAAAAATATGGAACAACACTTTTAATATGATTTTTTATTTTTATGATAGAAAATGACAGATGATATATATGTAGGTCAATATTCCCCCTATTTTTTTACCCTATTAAAAATAGGAGTTTTGAGATATAGCAGTTGATTTATAGTAAATATATATATAGGGGGTGTTTGGGAACTTATAAAAGTGTTTTTAAAAATTACTTTTCAGCAAAACGAGATAAATTTCCCTACATATTATTTCGTATATCGTTAAAAGTACTTTTAAAATTATAATTTAGCTTCCGTCCAAACATTCCATAATAGTTGATGGAATAGTTTTAAGGTAAGAATTTTCATCATTATTTTGATAGTACCCTTTCTTCCTTTCTTTTTAATACAAAAAATTGAGAAATTAAGGCCAACAAATTAGGAAGTCCAAATAATCATTTAAAAATATTGAAGAAGCATTCTAATTAGCGATGAATATTAAACAAAAAAAAAGGAAGCACAGGAAAATTCCCTGCCCCGCCATTGTGTGCGCGTGTGTGACCTTATTTGGAATCAGTCACCGGTCTTTTTTTTTTTGGGGGGGGGGGGGACAACCGATCTTAATTGTAGCTTAATTAAAGAGTGAACATTCATATCATGTCACATTATCTTAAGAGTTGTTTGGGTAAAAACAAAACTATAGTTTTAAAAGCATTTTTATGATATACAAAATAAATATATGAAGAAATTTATCTCGATTTGTAGAAAAATAATGTTGAAAAGAACTTTTATACTCATCAAATACCTCCTTATACTGCTTAGAAATCAGTCTTTCATCAAGCTGCGTGGGGCGTTTGTACTTTATACTAGCTGTGGTTTTAATTATAAACAAGTTTTTATAATTAGAATAGAAGGATTAGTTTAAATCAGACTAAATAAATTTCTCAACATTTTTTAAGGGTAGGATGGTAAATTCAAACACTCTATTTAAGAATATAATAAGTGCCTGAATTGTAATTAAAAAAATCACAGCGGATGGATGTGAAATATATTTATTTAATGCGGTTAATACGTGATTTTCGCTGGGTAACACTATAATATTTCATTCTGTTTTGTGTGCCCAATCCGGTGAGTATGCGCGCGCCTTATTCCATATTATTGCGTCTGAAACTGTGACGAAATTCATACTACTGAGATTTTTTTTTTTTTTGTATTTTTCATTTTCACACCAATAAAAACTCCATAAAAAGTAAAAACTGAGACAAGTGAGTGTGGCGGGAAAGGATAATGTGCGGCGCTTGTGGAGGGCCAACGACTACGTCACAAAATTACACAAAATATAATGAAAACAAAAATCGCACACCTTTTGTGGGCCCCCTTCATTATTCAGACTAATCCTTAAAATTATGATCACCCCCCAAATCATCAATTCTCCCTCTAAACCTGCTTATCTCTCTTAATCCCTGTTTCTATGTATTAAGTATTAACTCACATGACCCTCCACCTGATAATCCCACTTGCTCCCTTCTCTTCCCTGTTATGTCCTCTGCATTCAGCTTAGCTGGTAACACCTGGAACTGGAACACCAACTCTTTTCTATTCTGCAGCATTCATTTTTTAATTCATCTTCCCCCCCTCCCTTTCCAAGTGATCAAATCTTGTTAAATTTTCATTACTCTATTCATTTATTTATTTAATCATTTGAATGAGGTTAATTTTAGAGTAAGTAGTACAAATAGAAGCTTCTTCTTCACTTTAAACCTTTTTTGGGACGACGCATGCAAACATCCGCAATCGCAATTTGATTTATATTTTAATAATGGGAAACCATGTGTCCTGTGTTTCTTCAGGACTGTTACAGTCACAAATCCTAATGACGGAGAAATAAAGAAGCAATTCAGATCTACTATATACTGCAACTCTGCAACCTCTCGCTTCCGCTTCTTCTTCTTCACTCCTCTGGATTTTGACCCGATTTCGTCCGTTGCGTTCTGCTCCCTGTTTTGCGCAAATGTCTTGACCGATTTGTTTTCGTCTGCTGCATTGAAACCTCCGCTTTTGAGTCTCTCTCTCTCCATGTTTACTTGAGTCGGTGGGGCGGTGAAGGGAGGCGGGATGTTTCGTTCCGCCAGATGGAGGAGCGAGAAGCTCAGGATCAAAGCTGTTTTCAAACTCCACTTTCATGCTACTCAGGTTAATTATCTTCATTTCCATTGCCTTTGCTTCAAGATTAATTGAACTTACTTCTCTTTCATTCCTTTTTTGCTTTTGGGGTCTCTCGTTAGTTGGGATTGACCACTGTTTAGTTTGAACCGACATTGAGTTCTCTTCAAGATTAATCATAATCGCTCGCAACTACTACTACTAGTATTTAGCTCGGTCTTCTTCTGGTGATTCAGTCTGGGTTCTGTTTAGCTGCAAAGCAAAGATACCAGAGCCTTGTTTTACCACCAGTTTTTCTCTGAATTTTTATGATCAGTGTTATAAAAAGGAAAACAAGATCATTTTACCTTCTTCATTTTTCTCGAAAATTAAAGTCGGCAGGTGGGATTCATTCGATGGTGTGTGTAATGCGGATTAAGTTGGGAATTAGATGGTGAATTGAGATGTTTTGAATTGCATTTTCAGGTGCTACAATCTGGGGTAGAGGCATTGGGAATATCTGTAATTCCGGTGGACGTCGGAAAGCCAACTACGAGACTAGAGAACGCAGCAGTTCGAGACGGGATTTGTAGATGGGAGAATCCTGTCTATGAAACAGTCAAATTTATTCAGGAGCCCAGGACTGGGAAGATCAATGACAAAATCTATCATTTTATAGTTTCAACGGTGTGAAATTTCTTTCTTCACTCTTTAGCTGTGAATATTTAAGCAGTTTACTCCCCCCCCCCCCCCCAAGTGGTTGCGAATGTTTGAATGTGGTCTAATTTCTGCGTGTAGGGATTACCAAAAGCTGGTTCCATCGGCGAAGTTTCTATTAATTTCGCTGATTTTGCTAAAGCCACGAAGCCCTCCTCTGTTTCTCTTCCTATCAAGAATTCTCGTTGTGGAATCGTTTTGCATGTCAGTAACAGCTTTCATCTCCCTGAATTTATGTTTTTTAGAGATGGCATTGCCTGAAAATTAATTGAAACCTCACGAATCCTTGAAATGGAAAACATAATTCCCTGCAATCTTGAATTGCAAATTCCAGTGAAACTGAATTTGTTGCTCAATGAACAGGTCTCAATTCAGAGGCTACATGAAAATGGGGATCAAAGGTATAAGAATTATTTTTTTAATGTCTGCTTTTAGAGATCTATACTTCGCTTTGAATCCAACAGTTTCAGACGATGGTGTCCTTTATTGTCCAATAACATTAGCAGAGAGGAGGAAGAAAGTGAAGACGTCAAAATTGAATCCAATGAGCGAAGCTTAAGGAACTTTCTAAGCAATGGAGACACAAATAAAAGCACTACGATGAAATCTGCGGAAGTAAGGTTTCTCTCATTTTGGCTGGAAAATTACCTTCGCTTCCATTTAAGTTCTAGTCAATGCATAAATTTCAATGACGTAAAAATTCGCAATGATATCCGATGTGCGGATATTTTTAAGACCATTAAATTCCATCTTTCTCTATCTCACAGGACGTCTCTGCCGAACCAATGATCCACAGAGCCGAACTGAGTGCTGATTGCAGGACATCCAGCGAATCCGACCTTACATTGTCCAGTTCCGATGGAAGCTCTGGACTTGATACTCCCCGACAACTTGGACCGAGAAATACGAACAATATCCACCACAACCCAAATTCCTCGCCATTAACAACGTCAATGTATGAGAGATCACACTGGGACTGGTCAGCTAGTTCAGACCATGGTTTGAGTACAGATGATTCACCCAACGGTTCTCGCGATGCCCTTCATAAGGAAAGATCCCATCAGGCGACGGATTTGGAGATTGAAAAACTCAAGTCTGAACTTGCCTCTTTGGCCCGGCAGCTCGATATGTCTGACTTGGAACTACAGACTCTTAGGAAGCAAATTGTAAAAGAAAGCAAAAGAGGGCAAGACCTCTCAAAGGAAGTTATCAGCTTGAAAGAGGAAAGAGATGCTCTCAAGGAAGAGTGTGACAACCTCAGGTCACTTCACAAACGCATGGACGAGGCTAAAATGAGGAGCAGAACACAATTGGAAGGTGGTGATCTGCGCACCCTTGTTGAAGAAATTCGACAGGAGCTGAGTTACGAAAAGGACCTTAATGCCAATCTTCGATTGCAGTTGGCGAAGACGCAGGAATCAAATGCTGAATTGGTTCTTGCTGTACAAGACCTGGATCAAATGTTGGAGCAGAAAAACATGGAAATTAACAATCTTTCCAGTACGCTTCAATTGAGCAGAAATTCCCAAGAGTTCAAGGGAAGCCTATCCAAATGTGTAATGGATGACGATGAAGAACAGAAAGTATTGGAGGAGATTGTTAAAGTGCAGCAAAGCAATTTGAAGGACTCACATTTACTTGAGCAAAAAATTTTGGAGCTGTATGGTGAAATAGATATGCATAAGAGAGACAAAGATGAGATGGAGGTGCAGATGGAGCAGCTTGCACTTGACTACGAAATATTGAAACAGGAAAACCATGAAATTTCATATAAGTTGGAGCAGAGTGAACTGCAGGAACACTTGAAACAATACGATAGCTCTTCTCTTCCTGATGCTGTGAATGACCTTGAAGAGCATATTGAGAGCCTCGAAAATGAACTGAAGGTACAGTCACGGGAATTATCAGAGTCTCTGGAAACAGTTAAGGATCTCGAAAACCATATCAGAAGATTAGAGGAAAACCTGGAGAAACAAGCACAAGGATTTGAAGCTGACTTAGAAGCTGTGACGCGTGACAAGGTCGAGCAGGAGCAAAGAGCCATCCGGGCAGAGGAAGCTTTGAGAAAGACCAGATTGAAAAATGCTAATGCTGCTGGGAGGCTTCAAGAGGAATTCAAAAGGCTCTCAATGCAAATGGCCTCTACATTTGATGCAAATGAGAAGGCTACCATGAGAGCATATGCAGAGGCAAGTGAACTGCGTGCACAGAAAAACCTTTTGGAAGAAATGCTACATAAAGTCAAGGAAGAGCTCCAGTCCGTTAAAAATGATTATGAGGTAAGGCTGAATGATCTGTCCAATCAAATAGAATCGATGGCCACTCAGATACACCAGATGTTGATGGAAATTGAGGAGAAATCCAAGCTTCTTGAAAAACAGAAAAATCATGAAGAGCAAATTTGTAGGGAGTTCTCCGAGGAGATCCAGACCTTAAAAACTGAGAATGAAAGGCTTAAAGGGGAGGTTGTATACTACTTTGAGCAAGCAGAGCAGAAAGAAAGTCTCAGAATTGAGTTGGAACTTACGAAGAAATCAGTTGAGGAGTCAGAGATCCTGGCGCAGAGAGGAAGTGATGAAAGAAACGAGCTGGTGAGTACAATTGCTTTGCTGAAGAAGGAAGTGGAGAAGACACTTGAAGATCTAAATAGGATGAGAATTGTGAAGGATGAAACAGAGACTATGGCCAGGTCATTCCAATCAGAGTTGGAAGCAGTTAGAGATCAATGTAGTGACTTGAGGCGTTCTCTTCATGAGGATGAGGCAGAGAAACAAAAACTAAGAAAGCAAATTTTCCAGTTAAAGAGTGAACTAAAGAAGAAGGAAGATGCAGCGACCAACATTGAAAAGAAGTTGAAGGATGCTAATGGACACCAGCAATTTTCTGCCACTGCAAAGAACAAAAAATCTGCTTCAATCCCTCAGAATTCGAAAGAGATTGCAACTCTGAGGGAAAGAATAAAAATGCTCGAGGTAACTTTGCCCATTATTTATCACTCATTTCGTATTTTATTACGATAAAACGAAATACTGATGGCAATGTTGATATGGGATGATGACAAAAGGAATATTTTATGACAGGGCCTGATAAAGTCGAAGGAAACTGCACTGGAAGCGTCTACAACTATTTTTTTGCAGAAGGAAAAGGAACTCCAAGACAAAATAGAGGAGTTGGAGAGCAAAGTGGAAGAATTCAATCAGAGTAGTGGTTTGCAAAAGGTTATACCTCTTCCTATATTGCAAAACGTCACCATTTGTGAACTGATTTATGCCTCTAGGCCGTTGTCACATCAGATCCATCCAAATGCCTTGATGGCCAACAGGAAAATTTCAACTATTTGTCTCCAACTTGTGATTTATCTTCTTTGTTTAAAGTTTCATTCCATTTTTCTTCCAACAAATTTGATTTTGAAGTTAGTTTCGTTACTTTATATATATAATGCTATAGAATTGTATATACGAAATACATTTACAATGGGATGCCTTTCCAACAGGTTGCTGAAGATCAAAGCATTGCTCCTTCAACTGTGGGAGCAGGAGATCCAGCGGAGCATCTCAATGGTGCTACGGGTCCATCTCAAGAAAATTGGTAAGTTCAGCACTAGAATTTTGTTTGCTCTTTAATGTATGAGCCTTTTTCCTCCCTTATCTACGCTATTATTACTTTGTCAACTTATGGGTCCTTTTTTTTCCCTCTCCATGGCAGCGATATAAACTCGTCAACTTCCAATGATGATAAAGGGATGGGCAATGTTTGTGATATATTAGCGGAATTAGAATCAGTAAAGGAAAGGAACAAAGCAATGGAGAGTGAATTAAAGGAGATGCAAGAGAGATACACAGAAATGAGTCTGAGATTTGCAGAAGTAGAAGGTGAAAGGCAAAAACTTGTTATGACAGTGCGGAACCTCCGGATTGCATATAAAGTCAAATAAAATGTTCCTGATATGTTGGAGCCTGCAGTGTATAGTGTATAGTTTGAGCAGGAAGGCGCCTTGCGGTAGAGGATCACAAATTAAAATGAATAAATTAATATCTATACTGCCTACTGGCAGCGTAATTGTATTTTGTGAAGCCCCATTGGGCACAATTTTACAAAATTTACCCCAAATCAGTGATGTTAAATATCACTCAGTTGCATATTCTGGTAGAAATATTTTGTGACGTGCATTTTCTTTTCTTTTCTTTTCTTTTTTTTCCTTTTGGGTTGTTATTTATACATTATTTTTATTGTAAAAAAAAATATTTCCCTTGGTATAATTAACAGTACTTTGGGAGAAAATGCTCCCTTGGCAGCGGCTTATTATTTGCCAGCTTCCTTGGTTGGTTTCCTTATATCCATTAGTTCCTAAGATATATCAGGGAAATATCCAAAAATTAAAGATCCATCTTTCATGGTATGCTGACTGAGCTAATCTATTGGGGCAAAAGTTAACTTGTCTTAGAAAATATGTAACCCATGAGGTCTCTTATCTCATTCAGGGGCATTTCTCGGATTAATAATAAGGACACCCTATCTACTTTGAAGAATTTTACCCATAATTATGAATTTTTCTTGGGAGATCTTTAATTCCTATGAAATAAAGAAAGAGGCCAAATAACACAGCGAATATTTTGTGGAGAATGATGGAAGAATATTATTTAATTTGATGAGCTAAACGATCTATTTTATTTTATTTTATTTTTTAAAAAAAAGAAGGATGCAACCTTCAACTTGGAATTGTATTACTCATTAGATTATTCAAATTCGGAGCCGAACTGCGTTACACATGTGGAGCAGACAAGATCTGCAGCGGCCCATGATCCTAGAATATATTGGCTATGCGCCTACTCTACGCTGAGAATTATTGTGATAAATACTAATAATCACAATAATCCTGCTTGAGTAGCCAGTTTGTATAAAATCTGTTTGGATAAAAACCAAACTATTTATAATATTCAAAATAAATATTTAAAAATTTATCTCGTTTTATAAAAAAAAATTAAAAGTATTTTTTTAAAGTTTCTAAACACCTTATTGGTCCATTATACCTATAAGGTTGATTAGTGAGTTTGTACATGAGTTTCTCCTCTCTTTTTTTTTTTTAATATTAGTGTTTTGGTCTGAAGTGTGTACATTTGAGTTTAAACTGCTATGGTCAACTAAAGCGACAGAGTATTTTTGTTTAATTTTGATAAAGATTTTCTGAAACAAAAAATATGATAATGAAGACTGGGGATACGTTTTTTCTAACAAAGACTACAGTTTTTTTTTTTTTTTAATTTTTCCAATGACTACACGCTATTAATCAATGCTCCCTTGCTGTAAAAATATATACTCCTCCGGTCCTTAATATAAGACCCATTTAACTAATTTGGTTAGATTAAGGAAGTTAGGTAAGTTAGTTAATTATAATAAATGTGACACGTTTTTCCTAAAATGCCATAATCATCTTTCTTAATACCCATCTTTTTTCTACTTGATTATGGTTGAGAAAGTATCCATAGGGGTAATTTAGAGAAAATTGATAAATATGAGAAATGGGTCTTATATTTAAGATCAAAACCAATTCAACAATTGGGTCCTATATTAAGGACCGGAGGAGTAATTACTTATGAGTATTCTGGCACGCTGTATTATGGATTCAAAAAATTAAAAGAAAATAATTTTGGCTGGTGAAGCCGTGAAGGATCCACATAATATTTTGAGCTTTAATTTGACCTTGAGCTTCGACTTTCAAGGACTGGCTTTTGATTATTTACTTCCTCTGTCCCTATTTATTTATAAATTCCCATAAAAAATATAAGACTAAGAAAAACCAAAATATATGTACTCTATTATGTAAGAATTATTTTTTTTATTTTTACTCTTCATTTAGTGCCACAATATTTTAAATATTAACTACTTTTAAATAGGAGTATCATTGAAAACAATTACTATTAATTATACTTGCAAATTTGAATCACGACTTATATTTAAGGATAAAATGAAAACAAAAGCAAGACTTATAAATAGGGGGGGAGGTGTAAAAAAACCATTACCTTTATATAATACTACTTTCAGTTCTAAATATAAATTTAGTTTGTAATGCAATTTGCATTACAAGCATCTTATATTTAGGGCCGGTAGTAATATAGGTAGTATAAAGACTAATTAATTATACATATGGCAGATGTGAAACAGCAATTCTAATTACAATCCTACTAATTAATTTCCCAAGAAGTGGGGAAGAAATTGAAGAAGATTTTTGGGGGCGGCTGCTGAAAAACAATTGTTGAATCAATATTTTCTAACAAAGACATTGCAGAAAAGTGCACAAATTAATTTTATGAATTCCATTTATGCCAATAGATATGAAGAAATAACGTATATAATTATCATTAATATTATCAGTGGGTATTGATTCCACGCATCAAACGTTTGAGTTTGACGACTTTTAATTTGGCCAAGAAAATTCTTATTAACTTTGATATAAATGCAAATATCTGGGTTTCCTTAAAGTAAGTATTTGTCCATCTTTTTACTGTAAAAAGCGAGGACAAATTGTCTTCTAAGGTTATCTAAAGCACCCTGAATAATTTACACCTATTGACTAATGAAACTTTTATCTTTAGGTAATTCGACGGACAAAGAATCGGACCGGTAAAAATGTTATTTCTAACATTCAAAAGTATTTTATTTATATTTAAAATGAATTATTTTTATATTTATTCCAGACCGTCATGTTTTTTTCTCCACAAATTTTAAATTTAAATTTAAATATTTTAACTTGAATAATTGATTTGTAATCTCAAAGCAGCTGTCTAGTGGTATGCAGGAAAAGGAAAGATGGCTTTTTTAAGAGAAAAAAGTCAAAGTTGATAGGAAACTCAAATTTTTTTCTTTTTACCTGCTCGGTTTTAGGGCTGAGCAATGGGCGGGGTGGGCTAACCCGAAGGTTAGCCCATAGCCCGCCCATTTATTCATAAATGGGCATGGGCTAACCCATAACCCGGTAGTAACCCATTTAGCCCGTATTAAATGGGTTACGGGGCAGCCCATTTGGGCTAACCGGGTTACGGGGTAACCCATTTATTTTTTTTAAATTTTTTTTTCAGTATAGTTATTTTGTATATGTAACCTTATGAAGCTGTCAATAAATTTTGCATGCCAAATAGCAAATCAAATATGAAATAACATCAATCATATTCAATCACACAACCTCACTTAGATTCGCAAACAATCAAAGTCTGATAAAATCATAAAATTAGTCACCAATCATAAAGTCTCATAAACTTTGAAAGTTCCAACTTTCACCTAAAAGATAAAATAAAAGCTTAGACAAGCATAAATGTTTAATAAAAGATGAATGAGAAACAATATTATCAATTAAATGAAGAATAAAAATATTTTAAAAAAATTAAAACTTAAACGGGCAGGTATGGGCAGCCCAATACCTTACCCATAGCCCAACCCGTTTAATGGGCTACCCTGCCCATTTAAGCCCGCCCGTTTATAATCTCTTATTTGGGCTAATTGGGCGGGCTTAAATGGGCAAAAATTTCATGGGTCATGGGCGGGCTAGCGGGTAATGGGTTTGTTGCTCACCCCTACTCGGTTTTGACCATTTGACCGGTTATAAGAACCACTCAACTGACCATTAATTTGTCATGGAGTCAATACGATTCTTTTTCTTTCTGGGATTAATTTCGAGGAACTAATTTATTCGTTTTCTTTGTCCCCCTTTAAATCAGCCTATTATGAGCACTAAGAGAAAGAAAATAGAATATTTAAATCTATCGTAATACTTGAAAATTACAGTGTTTAATTTTAAAATTAAAAACAGATTAAATCGAAGGAAGTAAGATAACAAGATTAATTTTTCACCATTATTTAAATTTGCATGAATCAAATTAAATACACTTTTATGCACATATATTGTATATAAAATAATAGGAATGATAGAATTAATGAAGCTACCTATTCAATAGAATTTGTGAGTAATAATATCTCTGTCATTTGTATCTCTCATTTTCCACATAACACACCCAGATCGAACTGAAGGTAAATATTTCCTAATAACAAACCAAACGCCATTCGCAATCTAGTGTGAGTCTTGTACGGAAAATCATCAAATCAAAGGGAGCGTTATACATATATACTATCTTTTATATTTTTTTTTCAAGATAATTCTTCTAATAATGATAGTTCTAATCAATACACTTGATTAGCAAGGATATTTTAGGAAAGATAATACTTATTTATTACAAATAACTAACTTACTTTATTTTCTTAATGTATTCAAATTAGTTAACTAACTTTTATATTTAGAACCAAAAGTAATATATATATATATATATATATATATATATATGTAGTTACAATGTAACGCTGTATTGATGTTTCGTGCACATATCCAAAATCGGCTGAGGAATAAGGAAAATTATGGAAGCAGAGAATATATGAAAATGTTGAGTTAATATATAATAGGTAGGAATTAATGAATGAATGGTACTATATTACTCCTCCGGTCCTAATTATAAGACCCAATTGAGTTATTTGAGGAGATTAAGGGAGTAAGTTAAGTTGGTTATTTATAATAAATAAGTGTTGTCATTCCTAAAATATCCTTGCTAATTAAGTATATTGGCTAAAACTATCATTATTAGAAGGATTATCTTGAAAAAAAATGTATAAATATAAGAGACAAAATGGATTGGGGTCTTATAATTAGGACCAAATAAAAAGTCAAATGGGGTTTTATAATAAGGACCGGAGGAGTAGTATCTATGTAATCTACATTCTGCCTCGCATTAATCCGTACACCGTGACAAAGGCCATCATGAGTGAATGATCCGTATTGGCATCCACTTCCAACGTTACCACATCATCGCCCAGCACTACTCCTGATAACCACGATTCCTTCTGCTTTACCTGATGATATATATATCCATCATATATTATTCCAACACTACCATTATTAATTTAATCAATCATCCCATAATATAATTACTATATCTATCATCGTTCGAAAGATAAGCTATGTTCGATCGAGGAGCAAACACTAACCTCTGCAACAATCTGTCGATCTATGTTTATTATCCCGAACGCTGCCTTGGTTTTTCCCATTCCAACTATCCAGTACTTTTGGCTCCCTACTCTCATTTCGCATTCTGCTTTCCCCTTCATCATCATTTTCTGGCATCTTTTCACCTGGAACCATCTCTTCTCCTTCCTTCTGCTGCTGCTTCTGAACCCTTCCCAACATCCAAACCGCAGTTTTCTCTGCAACACAAAGACACACACACTCTCTCTCTCTCTTCAGATATGATCTGATCATGCATGCAAGTATTAAAACAACGAAACAACAGGTAGAGCTAGTGTGTGTGTGTGTGTGTACTTACCTTATGTATGGTACAGAGGACTGTGCCTTGGAGATCCATGAGGTTGACTTCTCTGGTGCCCTTGGTGTCATAATTATCGACCCGATAAACGATATCACCGTTGGAGTTGTAGACGGTGCAGCCATTAGAGTGGAACACAAGTGATTTCATCCACACCGTGTATGTTTCTCTTTTGCTGCTCATCATGCTCCCATCAAAATTGGGTTTCCCAGGCTCATCAGGGTAAATCTTTCCCATATGCTTTTCTTCTCTTCTCTCCTCTCCTCTCTGTCGACTTACAAGTTTTCTGCAGAGAAGCAAGACAAGTGTGGATTAGCTTATTTATAATATTAGTATGTGAGAGTGTGTGTGTGTGTGTGGGCGCGCGCGCCACTTCGACTTACGAACACCTTTTTAGAATATTGAATGTTAGTTGACATATCCATAGAGCAGTACTCGTGGACTACGACTGTGTGGCCTGTGGGTACGTACATAAAGAAAAGGACAGAGAGAAAAAGCTGGGGGGATTAATTGGTTGCCATAATTGATTAATGATTAAAGTTGAGTTTGGGTATGAGAGCACTTATTGATAATCCTAGTTAATGAACTACTCGCTCTCATCAGCTTCATTATTCGGTGAAGTGGGGTCCACACCGAGGAACGGTGTCGGGTTCAATGTCCCTCTCCGGCAATATGCATGTAGAGGTAGGACGAGTTGCGGAGGAAGTCGTCATTTCCCATTAAGGGGTTGTTTAGATAGAAACTAAACTATGATTTCAGAAATACTTTTATAGTTTACGAAGTAAATATGTGAAGGAATTTGTCTCGTTTTGCGAAAAAGTACTTCTGAAACTATAGTTTGAAGGTTGCCAAACACCCCATAAATTAATTAAAGCACGTTTATGGTGTGAGGATGTTGTGGAGGCAGACCGGCCGTGATGAATTCATTCTAATTTATCCCACAAAACCGCATCGCAGGGATCACATTCTTAAGTTCTTCATCCTAGACCTGCGTGCGCGCACACACTATCTCCTATCCTAAATATAAGAACTAGTTAACTTATTTGAATAGATTAAGAAAATAAGTTAAATTAGTTATTTGTAATAAATAAGTGTTATATTTCTTAAAACATCCTTACTAATCAAATGTATTGGCTAGAATTACTATTATTAGAAGGATTACTTTGAAAAAAACGTTTAAATATGAAAGACAAAGTAGATTAGGATCTTATATTTAAGACCGAAATAAAAATCAAACAAAATCTTATATTTAGGACCGTAGGTAGTATATGTTTGACACCTCTCATCTCTTTACTTTCGCTGCATCATACACACGCACGCACGCACGCACGCACATGATTCCCAAGTTCTTTCATTTCTATCTCTACAATTTATTTATATTAATTTGAATTTGATGAATTTACTGTTTCTCCATTATTCCTTAAAGTTATATATCATCCCAATTATTCCAGGGTATGCATCCAAGATATTCTAGTGGCAAAAACACCCAACATAAATATCCACGATAATCACAACTTGCATATGTCCGAGTGTGTGTGTGTGGGCCAAAAACTAAAAAATCAACTATGCACATGATATTCTGACGATGGGTGTGTGGGCCGAAAACTAAAAACATCAACTACTAATAGCACGCGGACGCCATATATGCACATGATATTCTGACGATGCACAGATATACACTTACAGAGGGTGCAATATTTGAAAATTGAACAATAATGCTTTTAAGCATGCTCTACGCTGAACCAATAAATAAAAAATCAAAACAATAGTTCTTTATGATCCATTCATATCTAGATTTCGGTATTATTGTTTGAAGACAATAATAAACACTACAGGTGGCATGCATACGTACGTACATATAATTGACATAATTGTTCTAATGAAATGAATCCTCACTTATACGTACCTTGGACACGCCTTTCAGACCAAAAAGATTTAGAGCAAAAAAGAGGCACAGATAAAAGAAGAAATTAACAGTTTTCCCAATAACGTTACTGGAAATATAATGGATTGCAGAATCACACAAAAACACACATATATAAGGTCCTTGATAATACAAAACAACAAATGAACATGACATATGCACAAATAAATTAAATAATGGAGGGATGGGTAATTAAGAAATAGAGTTGAATCCCTCTCATTCCATAGGCCAAGAGCCCCTAGGAAATGGATTCTCTATCACGAACCCTAAAAAAGACAATGATTGCCAAATCATCGCTCGATAAGGATCAACTAGCTAGGAAACTCAAATCCAAACACTACTAATTAATATGAGATATTCTTGAATTGAACAACACAAACGTGCTGCTTAATCAATAATAATCTATTCTAATAGTGAATCCATACATCATCTCAACATTCGTACATATATATAATTCCCTCAAGTTCTCTTTATATAAAAACCTATTAATACATAAGAGAAATTCAATGAAAATAAATAGTGCTGTGACAAGAACTAAAAGGAGTAATTAATAGCGCTTAATTGGGGTCATGGCGTGCTTCATGACCATTTATATATATATATATATATATATATATGGCTGATCAATATTTTGCACGTTTTTAATTAATAGTCGTCAGCTTCAACGTGCATGCCTCTTCCCTGTTCGAATATGTCACTATTATTGTTGATCCTACACGTCACTACCTCGTCCCATTTAAGGATAGGAAAAAAAGTCCCCGTCACACTAGGTACTAGGTAAATTCAATGCAGCAAACAGAAAAGGACCGTACAAGTTTATTGAATTCATTGGGATACGATGCTGATGATAAAGAAATTAGGTATTAGGTACTCACCCCATATAATATTTATTTTCTGTTTATAGTACAGACATCGAGGTTACGTCGGATGTCATTTAAGTCTTAACGATAAATTATTGAGCGTTTTATCCAGAAATTATGAACACATATAAAATACTACTATCTAATATGCTCTATGTCTGCCGATTCATTTTAACGATTGTTTTTACAATTCTGATCTCGGGCCGAATTGTCATCTGATCTTTAATTTTTGTCTTGCTGGAAAAAAATTATTAAATTATTTTCCCCTTAGTTTAGATTAATAAACACGTGGCGCATCTGGTAAGTTATATTTCACACGCATGCTCATGTATAAAACCATTTCAAATTAAAGAATGTTTTGCACACGAGTGATATATTTTAAACATTTAATTGAACATTTACTTGTAAGCTAGTTTCCTTTTGCTTTTCAACCATGGTTTGTATAGGTTTCTTTAAGATTGAGACTCTTTCCGACAACTACACAATTCAATTGAGAAGAAATAAAAAGGAATAATGAAACCATGAGGTTATGTGAGCCTCGTCACTTTCTCTATCTTTATGTTTACCCCATCATGAAAAAAAAAAAAAAAATCATAGTGTGGGATGAACGTGTAAAAATTTTCCCCTTATCAAAAGGGTGACCGATATATATATATATATAGACACATACAAGTGTATCCTCTTTTTAAAGATAATTCTATTCGAGACATTCTCAAATATTTCTTTTAATAAAAATTTAAACTTTAATTCATCATGATATTGTAAGAAATTAGCTAATTCTGCTAAATCAAACACCCAGTGGTTATATGTGTGTGTATGCCTTGAAGTAAAGGGATGAGGCCCTCCTATGCAGGAGGTTGGGCTGGTCCCACCCACTGCTTCTATAAATGGGCCGAGAATGGACCATAAATAATGCCGAAGCCTCTGTGGCTGAATCCCGCAAGTCGAAAGAGGATTCCGTTTCCACCGAAGGGAAGCAATTAATGGGGAGGCAGAAGCGTATGATTGAATTAATGAGGCAACCTGTGAAATTTCTGGGACCACCGTCGCTCCTTATCCTACAATCTGGATGATCACATTCATTTCCTTTTGAATAACCGCACTACTGTACTGTCACATTCTTCCATTTCCTTGTTATCCCATTCCACTGGTTCAAAACTAATTAAAACCCACAAGTCAACTCAAATTGACCTCATGTTACTTGGACCATTCTTAAGATTTTGCAGTAATATGAGTAGTTGTAATTCTGATGCACTGACTTTGATTAAGCTTTTGTGCAATGCCTCATCATTCACTCGCTAATTAATTTAATTTTCTCTCGTAGTCCCCCAAGCAGCCTTCCTTTGAGCAAAGTGTATGCAGAAGCGTGAAGCTTCATTATGTATCAGTAATTATCTCGGAAACTAATAATATATTGGCTAATTAGTATACATTTGGTCCTTTTATTTCAATTTGGTCCCTTAACTTTAAAAAGTATACTTTTAATCTTTTAACTCTAAATTTTTTTTAAAAAACTGATGAGATTAAGATATTAAATGTTGATAAAATATTCTCAAATGCTAACATATTAAGTTTAATTTTCAAAACACCTATGATTATTACAAAATTCATCATTGAAGCCTAATGATTTTATGGTTAAAGAACCAAATATATGCTTTTTAAAGTTAAGAGATCAAATTGAAACTTCATACCGAGTTAAAGGACCAAATATATATTTTAGCCTAATATATTCCTCATGATTTCGACCATTTAATGATGGTGTGGTGGGATGGCTTGTTCTTAAATCAACATTGAGTAGGAGGCAAACGGGAGTAACAAACTCGTAAGGATGAAGGCAATTAATTAATGTTGTTTAATAATTTAGCGGAGGAAGAAAAGATCAGATCATAATAAAAATGAGAAAAGCAAAACTATCTATAGTGTGATTGGTAAACTATCAAATAAAGCAGCACTAGCTGGCTAGCCTCCAACAAATCATAATTTGTGGCGTAAATTCGACACATCTAAATTCTACAAATCACTGCTGTTAGCCTCCACAAGTTCTCCTGTAGTTTCCATTCGGCATAGTGTTTGTAAGAAAAGAAATCATTTCACATATAAAAAGAGAAGGCTTTATGAATCATGAGCTGTGACCTTTGCATGTATTATCGATGCAGAGTATTGGTGTACTCTTGCGCTGTCGACACATGAAGAGAATTATTCGATCCCCCACATATAAGAATCTCCACACAAAAAAAGAAGAAGCCATCCATGTCTTTCCTTTGCCGTGAGAAGTGTTGGAAAAACACCTGAAAAAAAAATAAATTTGGTTTTAAGAGTTACTGTGCTATATACTTTTCTAGTCCTACTTATAAGTCACTTCCAACATATTTCACACATTAAGAAAAATTTTAAACTTCATTAACTCTTATCTAAAATTCAAGAATTTTTTAACTTTAATCCTATTTAATATACATTATAGTTTATGTAAACAAAGTTAACGCAATAATAAATGGAGGATAAAATTGTACATTCATACAAAAAATTTTTTTAATGTCCTATAAACAGGACAAAAAATGTCTTATTTCTCTGTCCTATAACTAAAACTAGAGGAGTAATTAAAAAAGTGTGGCAACTCCTCAGGATTAAGCAAATCCTTTATAGGAAAAGCAGAAACAAGAAACGAAGCAGCACACTTATTACGTGCTGGACAACTCCGTGGACTGAGCAACTTGAAACTTTATGACTAATGATGAGAGTAACGAAGTAGACAGTAATTTAAAGAAGAAGCTTAACTAACAAGAAAGTTTAATTTTTTTGAGGAGTACTGTGAGAGTAGGTGATTGTTGGGGGAAAATGCATTTTGTGTGTTGATGAAATTGGAAAGGGAAATCACACACACACACACACACACATGTGGGGTTGGTTATCAAAAAGAAGGCACATGGAGGGGTCTTTTAATTTTTTTGGTATGCCCAGCGAAAAGGGGAATTTTTCAATGGGTCTGAACTGTGTCGTCCGACATGGATGTCCACGACACCTTTCATGAAAGCTAATAGCACAAGAACAATTTTCGACACGAAATGTTCTGTTACTGTAACACCAACCTTGGACCCCACACCACCAATCTCCCTCCTGCTTCACCGTCAATCTATCTTCTATTAATATAATCTCTCTAATTAATCCCTGTCTTATTCCATTATTGTTCCTTAATCTTTTGTTAATTGGATTTCAGGGCACTCTTAATTAACCGCCAAGTCTCCACCCAAGTCTTGTTATACATGATGAAGTTCCCTTCCCAGAACTTTTGCTTCGTTTTCACATTAACAGAAGAGGCCAAGTCAGTTACACAAGTTTAAGTCAACATGGCCCTAATTTCAACCTCAATGTTTGTTTGGTTATCAGACATGCCTGGATTATATATAAATATATTCTCATTATTTGTTTTATAGCCTCATCTATATCGTGGGGAAATTTAGCAGGAAACAAAAACCTATGGCCACGAACATTGAAAAGCACCTTTCAATATTTAAATAATAAGCTGAAATTCAGACTGCGGACGCATGCAATGTATATGTTAGGTATTAGTAGTGAAAAGATGAAACTTTTTTAATTCAATGGATGATATATAGTGCGTTTTATGAATTGCACTGATAGAATAACAAAACATAGTCAAAGCACACCATATCGGGTTAAAATACAATTTTACCTGATTTGCATTGAAGTCATGAATATTCAGAAATTTTTACCGGATCAATATGACTCTAAAAGTATATTAAAAACAAGCAGTGTCGTCCTTATTTATTAAAAATAATGAATAATAAACGTTGTTTATTAATTATTAGGATAATTTTGATCATTTTTTAATTATTAATCCAACAAAAACTTTAGGATGTACATATTTTTCCACGCACAAATTTTTTTGGACAAAATTATCTTTTTACTTAGTCACTTAACAAAGTCAAAATTCAAAGCCAGAGGGTAGGGGGCGTGATGCATGAAAATCCGGAGGATGTGCTCTGTTGTTTTGTGGATAACAACTGTAAAATGGGAGCAAAGGAATTCAAATTCATGCCTTTCTTTCAAAAAGCACTTTCTGCTTTTGCTTAATTAATCATATATTTCCCAACTAAACATTTGATTAATTAAATTAATTGGAGATATTTGATTAGTCAACTTCATGGTGCTTAAACCAAAAACTAAATGACATCATAATCCGCCAACTTGGTATCAAGCTTCCGTCATAATCACCCAAAAGGTTAAAAAAAGAAGGAATAGAAAGGAACATATAATACAACAAGCCGAAAGTTCAGAAAATTGATTGATTAAATTAAACCCCACCTTCACCATTTTCCCAAGCAAAATAATATAATTGAGACTCCACTACATTCAAATTAAAGCAGCCTTGGAGGGAGTTTGGGTGCTCTATCAAGTGATATTATGTAGATTTTTTTTTTCCTTTTAAGAAATGAAGAACTTACGGTTAAATTCTTATATTTTTCATATTTATATTTTTAATGTTTATCATGTAAACTTAAAATAACAAAAATAGCCATCAAGGTAACATTTTTCAAATATATATATTAGGATTCACGGGTTCCCAACAAGCAATTGGGAGCAACTAGTTGGGCGTGTGATTTTGACTCGAAGCCAAGAAATCAAATTTACCACACACGTTACCCGTAAATGACAAAATTACCGCAGAGCAACTCAATAGTCGAAGTTGATTGTCGGCGGGAAAACTGGGCCATTTAATTTGTCCGTGCGCTCATATAATAATAATATTATCTCTTATTTATAAAATTTTATTTAGTTTCTAAACGATGTCTTGTAATTAGAATTGAAAATAATAATAAAGTGCGTGTAATATTTAAGAATTCAATCCATTTTTAAATTAAAAAGAAAACAATTAATAAATATTCACATTATTGTGCAGTTAAGAGGTTTTAATCTTTGATTATCGTGCAGTTTTTATGCCATTTTGTATTCCCTACTGATGATTTTGATATGTTGATCTTTCGGGTTAACGAAATTGCCGGGAAGTTTCAAGAGGCCGGTTCATGAGGATGATTGAAATTTATTTAGTTACCCAAAATTGCCATCATTAGCAGAATAAATCCAAAAGCTGCTCCCGCAGTATGACGCTAATCTAATCCCTCACTCACTCGGAGGTCATCGATCGCATGAAGCCAAGGGGATCCGGAAATTTTCAAAAATTATAAAAAAGATTATAAACCGCCCTTCTTTCCTTCCTTCTTTATCTTCGTTTTTAATATGGCACCAAGCCACCAATCAAACGAAAAGCCTCCTGCTTTCCAGCCTCAAATGTTGAAGTTTCGTTATCCCAGTTCCTTCATCAAAATCCATTTTTGGCACTTTAATTACACGTAGCTGAACTCTCTTTGAATCCGTTTTTTTCTTCCTTTGTGTATCACCGAATCCAAACATTCCAGTAGTACAACATCTCAGCTTCGTGTACCTCTTTTTCTTCCATAAATCGCACCTACTTGGGTTCTACTCTTCTTGAGAAGAGTCCAATTCCAGAATTGTTTTGTATTTCTACTTAAAAGAGAAGTGACTGACACAGTGAGGAAGGCTTTGGGAGAAGATGAAGTTATGTGGTTCGTTGTTGTTTCTCAGTCTAATTTTAATGGTCTCTTTCGCGACTTGTGATACGGTTCCCTCAAATGAAGGTACGTTTCCTCTAAAGAATCACATTCGCTAATAGATCGCGATTCTTCAGTTATTCTAGCCTCTGTTGGGCTGCGTCAGAGAAAGGATCAAAGTTGTTAATCCTGCCTTTCGTTTTGTTGAAAGCTACAAGTTTCTTCGTCAGTTAATATGTAAAGTATCATGAAAATGCAAGATTAAAAATTTTTGCTTTCTTCTCATTCGAACTGTCATGTTGTCCTGCCTACTAAATGGAACCACGGCACCATGGTATTCACTGAAGTCTTTGTTAAAGAGAATTGTTTTCTGCAGTTACTTGCCCAGAATCGCAGCCCAGAAAGTTTCATTGACAGAAAAATTTGTTTGTTCACAGTTTGGGCGCTGACAACCTTTAAGGAGGCTGTATATGAAGATCCATACCTCGTGCTGTCCAACTGGAATACGCTAGATTCAGATCCCTGTGAATGGTTTGGCGTTTCTTGCACTAAAGATCGAGATCATATCATTAAGCTGTAAGATACCATTCCGCCATCCAAATGCTTCTCTCGAGTGTTGTTTCTTTTTCTTTCTTTTTTTTCTGTTTTTGACAGATTACGCTCCTTTGCAGAAATATCTCGGGTTCATCATTAAGAGGATTTCTAGCACCTGAATTGGGACAAATCACCTACTTACAAGAACTGTATGCTCTATGTTTTTCCTTTTTCCATGTCAACCTGATAACCTATCTTTTGATCGTTGCTATTGCCATGTGCCATGGTTGAGAAATAAGATGACTGAAGCTTAGTTCTGGTGCTTATCTCTGTAGGATTTTGCATGGCAACAATTTGATTGGAACATTACCTAAAGAATTGTTCACCTTGAATTCTCTCAAGGTCTTGGATTTGGGGAAGAATCAATTATCTGGACCAATTCCTCCAGAGATTGGGAATCTAGCTCAAATTGTTCAAATGTAAATAAATAAATCCAATACGCTCCTCCTGAATGGAGAAAATTGTTGACTCCTAAAGAGTGTTTGTCTATTGACTCATACTTGTTCTAACTTTGTTCGTCTTCTTCTAGAAACCTGCAGTCCAATGGGTTGACCGGTAGGCTACCTGCAACGCTTGGAAATTTGAGAAACCTTCAAGAACTTAGGCTGGACAGGAATAAACTTCAAGGACCAGTTCCTGCTGGCGGGAGTTCAAACTTATCCCCAAATATGCGTGGAATGTGAGTTAAATTGTCGTCCTCATTTGTCTAGTTTGCTTAGGTGTGAAGGATTTGTTACCCTAACATGATTCTGTTATCATCTGCTTGACAAAACTTTCCCTTCTATGATTTTTATCGTCAAACGTGGCTAGTCTTTAGTAAATAGTCTAATCTGGCAATTGGTTTAATTTGAAAGAGCTAGCATGTAATTGATATTCTTTAATTGTCAGATATGTTCCATTAAAGTAAAAATCAGGTTTTGTTGGTTTTCCAATTTTTTCTTTTCCATTCCAGTACGCTTCGAAGTTGTCAGGAAGATTTTGTTAGTGTCTTTTTCCATTCCGTGAAGGAAATAATTTGGGTACATGTCATGGTTATGGGATAGGATAACTTACTACTGGTAATGTCAAATGCTTAAACAGTCATTTTTCTTAGGAGAGCCCCTGACATTATTATTATGCTTGTAATTGTTAGAATAAAACATAGGTAAGTGCAACGCTCAGCAGAAAGAATAGGATACCAATTTATTTGAATTAAAGTTTGGATTTTTTTAGCGACTCTCATGGTTCCTATTATTTCTTCAGGTATGCCTCAAATGCAAATTTAACTGGTCTCTGTCGATCGTCTCGGTTAAAAGTTGCAGATTTTTCATACAACTTCTTTGTAGGTGGCATACCTGCTTGCTTGGAGTATCTACCCAGGTTTTTTTTTCACAGTACTCCTGTCACAGAGGCACTTTCCTCAAATCACCATATTTAGATTGCATATACTCTGTCATACAGGTCTAGCTTTCATGGGAACTGCTTCCAAAGCAAAGAATTAAAGCAACGTACTTCATTGCAATGTGGTATGTAAGACATTAGACATGGCTTTCCCAGCATTATTTAAACATTATGGAATGAATTAGTGCGTCTCATCACGACATCCCATAATTTGCTCAGTTCTGATTTAAAAAATGACGGCTTTCTATGGGTTTATACTCGTCTTTCAGACTTCAACCTGGTTTTGATGATATTTCATGTGATAGTTTCAACTGCTTTCACCTGATCTTCACTTATCAAATTATTAGTTGATATAATCTTCACCTTAAATTGCTCTTTACTGACTTTATACGTAATAATGAACTTTAATCTCATAGCTGGTGCTTCACCTGCCAAGAGCCGTTCTGTGGCCAGTCCAAAGCATCGGCCTGCTGAATATGAGTCCAGGCATCATAGATCATCCCAACCTGCCTGGCTTTTGGCTTTAGAAATAGCGACAGGAACCTTGGTTGGTCTTATCTTTCTGGTTGCAGTTCTCGCCGCTCTTCTTAAATGTGACAACAAATCATCTATCATTTGGCCTTGGAAGAAATATGCGAGCCGGAAGGACCATATGACAGTATATATAGGTATGGTTTCTTTGCTTTCCACTGCCACTGCCTAATTACTTTTCAAAGTCGTAGGGCCGCATTCAACACATGATTGGCGATATCAATGTACAGACTCTGAGATGCTGAAGGATGTGAGGAGTTTCAGCAGACAAGAGCTTGAAGTTGCATGTGAAGACTTTAGCAACATTATTGGGTCCTCACCTGATAGTGTAGTCTACAAGGGCACCATGCAAGGCGGGCCTGAGATTGCTGTAATTTCTCTCTGCCTTAAGGAGGAGCATTGGACAGGATATCTTGAGCTCTATTTTCAGAGAGAGGTAATTGGAAATATTGCGTAACCCATATCATGCAAGAATTGAAAAAACTAGGAACTACACAAATCTTTTATTAATGGCTGTATCAATGCCATTAGGTGGCAGACTTGGCAAGATTAAATCATGAGAACACTGGAAAACTCCTGGGATATTGTAGAGCGAGCTCTCCATTTACAAGGATGCTGGTTTTTGAGTATGCTTCAAATGGAACACTCCATGAGCACTTACATTGTAAGTAAAGTTTGTTATCTCGTGTGTGTGGGTGTTCTCATTTGTTCCATTTCCTTAAACATGCAATTACAACCGCGCAGATGGAGAAGGGAGCCAGATATCATGGACACGGCGTATGAAAATCATTATTGGCATTGCGCGTGGACTGAAGTATCTTCACACAGAAGTTGACCCTCCATTCACTATATCAGAGCTGAATTCTAATGCTGTATACCTTACAGAAGATTTTTCCCCTACGGTGAGCCTGCAAGCTAGTTCAAATTTTCTAGCTTATCTATAATGATTCTGCTCGGTATCTTTATGCAGTCAGGAATGATTAGAACTAGAGTCATTCCAAAAAGCCCTCTTGAAGATTCTCATTGTGAAAAATTTAAATCTGCAGTTGGTTGATTTTGAGAGTTGGAAGACGATACTGGAAAGGTCAGAAAAGAATTCTGAATCTGTTGGAAGCCAAGGTGCTGTTTGTGTTCTTCCACATTCTCTTGAGGCACGCCATCATGATCCCCAGGGAAATGTATATGCTTTTGGTATACTTCTGTTGGAGATAATAAGTGGGAGGCCTCCATATTGCAAGGATAAAGGGTCCTTAGTAGATTGGGTAAGATATTTCTTGTTTCAAACGGAATACTGAGTATCAAGTAGTTAATGCCAAATGCTCTTTTATCTGGTGCAGGCCAAGGAGTATCTAGAAATGCCAGAGGTGATGTCATATGTGGTGGATCCAGAGTTGAAACATTTCAGATACGAGGACCTTGCAGTAATATGCGAGGTAGTAAATCTTTGTATCAATCCAGACCCCACCAAGCGGCCATCTATGACAGAAATATGTAGCATGCTGGAAATCAGGATTGACACATCAATGAGCGTGGAGTTCAAGTCTTCATCTTTGGCTTGGGCTGAACTTGCACTTTCATCATAAATGATTCTTCACTACTAACAAAATACGCTACTAATACATCTTACCCTACAGCATCTCGTTGTATAGCAATGGCACTGGCAGTGGCAGATTAATAGAACAGTGCACCGATCAGTGTTTCCCTTTCTGTTCCATAGGAGTTTTAAGATGAAGTATGGGATCAGGGAGATTTCTCTGCATGTTTGTGTATCAAGGTTAGGCATTGGAAAATATTCCGTCTGCCATTGCTTGTATGATTGACACAGTATAAAATTGGCACGGTGTATATATGGTGCATTAATTGAAATGCGAATCTTTTTGTTTCCTCTAATACCCTTTTTAAAATTTCGATCATAAAGGGCAACACTGGAGGTCTTTTCGGTTAGCCGCTTTTGTTATTCTTGTAATATGCCCCCGAATAAAATGCTGAAAGCAGACACACATAAGATGACTCTGCTCATTCTTTATACATTTTTTACTACTATGTTTTGAGTCAGGCGTGTGAAAATTGAATCATAGAGCGTTGAGTGATGAATGGGTAGTGTGAGAACCAAAATGATTCGCTAGCAGAGTTGAATCCTATTTGTCTGCTGCACAGGCACCATGTAGCGCGATGTTATGCTGCAGACAAAAACAGAGGATGGTGTTCTGTAGGACTGCGCAGCAGTGTTGTGCAGCAGATAATAAAGACCCAATGAAGTTGGTCTCTATAGTGAGTCTTTGATCATTGACTCTTCAGGTTCAAAAGCTAGTACGAAGAACCAAAACGAGTCCTTCCAGTTTCCACCATTGATTTTATTATTCATTCCATATAATGGTTAATAATCACGTGCCTTCCAAAAAGTTCAGAAATAAATTATGGGTGAAGTTGGGAGCTATAAGTATTAAAATGAGCAGTGCTTATATACCGTATAGTTTCCGGGATGGAAAAAAGGAACTAAATGAGAAAAATTATATAACAGCAAATGAGCAATCTGCAGCTGGTATTACACAAATGCAGAGCAAGTAAAACACAAATTGGTTAGACTGGCAACATGGATCCGAAAATATAAGTGTCCGAGACACAAATTTCCTCTACATGGAAGCAAACTTACACAATGGAAACTACTAGAACAAGAACTAGCCATGGATGATGGATGGCTCTTCAAACCAAATAAAGAGACTGCATAAATGAACGAGGAAGACTGAAGCATTCTGGTGATGGTACAAGCCGCTTGGATTGTTGAACCCAATCTGTGACAGGCAAATAATAACAAGATGGCCCCAAAAGTCAAAGTTAATCATTTTATAGTATTTTTGTTCTTTAAGGGTGAAGGAGAGCTGCATATATATATATTAGAAAGCCCTCTCCTTCACAATGTCCATGCTCATCTCACTCGGATCTGTTGCTTGCAATTCAAATGCAATGCCGTCCAGTTCTCTCTTGAATCTGTCCTTGGAACTTGCATACACCATCTTCATCCTCACCTTTGATGTATCCGGTGACCTAATTGAATTCATTTACAACCACTTTCAATTTCAAGCATACCAGAAACAGTCCCTCATCTTCTATTTCTTTTAATAACTGCCCTGAATTATTAAGTTTGCCAACTCAATTATTGTTGAGGTTCTCACATCTCTCTCAATATAACTAATAAACTAACTACAATGTAAAACTTCATCTTAGTTGGGTTAGAAGTATAACTATCTTGGCATGATAGAGTTGGCAAATGATTCTAAGGCAATTTATGAGATGAAATAAAAATGAGGGACAATTTTGTTATTTTTAATACTCAAAAGCTAATTTAAGATGCCTTAAGTCTCGCTTAATTTAAATCTCATGGCTTCTCTATGTTAACACAAAGTAGGCCTGTTGTTTGTCTAGTTAGGCTTACTTTATGTTTTACCTGGAGAGGTTAGGAAACATAAACCCACAGATGAATTTGGTCCATTTAAGATGCTAAAAGAAACTGAGAAATAAAATACTAATTGAACCCTCTTGTTATCATTAGTCCTAATTAGCAGATCATAAAAGTTCAGAAGATACCATGCAATGAAGAAAATCTTGCTTTTCTGGACGTTCTCGTCAGTTGTGAAATCAAAATCAAAGACGGCATAGCGACACTCATCAGCTGGCAAACTGGCTGTAAAGTCATTGTAGCTTTGATTTGAGCCTCCTAGTTTATCAACCACCACTTCTTGTTGCTCAATTTTGAACACTATGAATCGGTAAGTCCTTCTTGCTTTTAGCTCCTGAAATCTCAATTTGCATTCATCGTTCACGGCCATTCCGGATGCTGCGTTTGCCTACCTCAACAATTCCACAAATTAGAGTACTGATTCTCAACATTTGCTTTCACTCATGCATCTAAATCGCATTAAATAATCTTATCTGCTATGTCTCCTATTGATCACCTCATTTGAATTTAAGAATTAAGATGATATGTTCATACTTCATCCTAATTCACGTAATGTAAGTCATCCAAATTCAAAAGGAAGCAAGGGTCTGACTTCGAATTACACTCAAAATCAAATGAAAGGATATAAAAATAAACAATATGGTAACAATGTCTATGAGATGTTTCTTTTTCTTGCTCATATGTATTCTCTTGTTAGAGGCAATTTTGTAAGTACTTCTCTTGAACTTTAATTCACTATGTTGTAAGGAACTAGTCATTTCCATCATATCCAATTTCTAGTGGTAATATAATGTTTATGAGATGCTTTAGATAACGGAATATTCACCAAAAGTGAAAGGGCAGAAAAAGGTCTCTCATTTCCTTTCGATATTCAGAGAATAGTAACCGCATAGATATTAGGTAGGAGATTGTAATGCCATAGCCTAAAGAAGATGAAACATAGAAAAGCATACCATTTTGCCAGCAATGAGGAAGAAGAGCCCAGCGAAATGTGAAAGAAATGAAACTGAATAGAGGGAGGGAGGGAGGGAGGGAGCAATAGAGAATGGAAATTGGGAGTAATAGATTCAATGAAAACTATGGACACAAAATAACGAATGGCGATCCTTGTTTTTAGGAGGCATGAGAAGTGGAACTTTGAAAAGAAACTGATCATGCTTAAAAAATAGGAGTTGAGGGAGAGATTAAAGGGGTTGGTAGGTATGTTCTCATCGATCTATTTTTACCATTAATAATGCGTCAGCTGTGTATGTTCAAATTTAGGCTTCCCACGTTTAATTGATAATTTCTACCTGCACACTAATATGTCACCCAAAAAAAAAAAAATCTTTCTATTTCTGTTTAGCTGGGTATCTTTCCCATCCATTGCGCGAGTTTGAAAAGATGATACATGATGATCATAGGCTAAAAATAATTGTCTAATACGAAAAATTCTCTGAATTCATAAAAAAACTATGAACATGCATATGAATATATTTTTAGATTAAAGCATGTTGAACTGCATATCTTAAAATATAATGAGCGGTATTAATTTATTCATAATTTTTATTATTTTACTTTGCATTCTATTGTCCGTATATTAATTATCATTTCTCCTAGGTCACACTAAAATTTGTAAAGGAAATTTTATCTAGATAACACAAGTCCTGACAAGAAAATTAACCCAACAAGTTTAGTATTTGTCTTCAGCTTAGTAGAATTGAATATATGTTCACGCACGCTAAATAAATAAGCTCTTCTTCATTTTTCCAAAGATTTCCAAAGCATTCCAAGATCAACATTGCCCCCCGAAACTACAATTCCTATATGCTTGCAGTCCTTCCAAGCAGGATTGTTCTGGAAAGCATCCGATAAAACAGCAGCAAGGCCAATCGCTCCACTTGGTTCAACGACAACTTTAAGAATCTCAAAACAGAGTTTCATGGCTTTTATTATTTCACTGTCTTCCACTGTTATAATGTCTTCAACAAGATCTCGTACTACAGGCCTACTCCATCATAACATGCAGATGAAAAATACAAGAAAAATGAGTAAATAACCAACAAAGCTGGAATACGTTGACTAGATGAGTGAAGCAAAACATGATTAAGATCAAAACCACATAATGGACGTTAAACATATGCATATTGCATTCCCTCCCCACAAAAAGTACCGTATTCACAATGGTGAGTGGACCGAAAACCCAATTTTCCAGTGCATGATGTTGATTAGTAGAGATTTGTCTTTATTACCATGTAAAATCTCCAAGAAAAGCTCTAAGCCCGTCAGCTATAGTATTGGTTTCAGGCAATGTAATTATCCTCCCGGCTGCTTTAGATTGCGCAGCGTCATCAGCTCCTTTAGGTTCAGCAGCTAAAATACGTATAGCAGGGTTGATGGACTTGGCAGCCAATGTTACTCCTGATATCAGACCACCACCTACAGTTTTATCGTGTGAGAAAACCAAAATATCAAATAATGCTGAGTTAAATACGATTTTGACTCCTTTGCAATGAAAGGTGAACAAACCACTAATGGGAACTACTAGGGTGTCTATTTGTGGAGCTTGTTCCAGCAGCTCCAACGATATGGTACCCTGGCCACTGCAAGAACAATAAAAAAACATTAAAAAAGTGTAATAATGAGGAAGGACAGAGTCCAACTTATCACCATAGCCTGCGCAATTGTTAGATTTCAAGATTTTGAAGTTGTGAAAACCAGACACTGAGAACCATACTAATGCCACTAATGCGCGAGATCTCATAGCTAAGCATGAAATCAGAAGGAAAAGAAAAAATGTTACTTAGAAGGAACGAGAAAATAGTGCATTCTGTCTACAGAAACGAACCCTGTTTCCTAGCTTTATCCCAAAGAAATGAAATATTCTTGCTTCTCCAAGCGCGAGTTACATTAGACCTAATAAATATATTGCTAGGAAGATAATGCTTTTACCCCCTTCGTTATCCCTCGAAAGATTTACCTAACAGGGACTTCAATCATAAATAAAAACACATCATTTACCTCAAAATACGTCCATCATTATATGGATGTATCAAATTTGCACCAGTCTCTTGCCATACTTTGTTTGCAATTTCCTCCCTGGACTTCATAGACGCTTCAGACCAGATAACCTGACCACCATAACGCTTTACATTCTCAACCTTGCAAATTGGGGCATTTTTTGGAACAACAATATATGCAGGGATCCCCCTTAGCTTTGCCGCCAAAGCCAATGCTGCAGCATGGTTACCACTAATTTTGGAGAATGTGATCAACAGGACTACACAAAATCTGTTTACATATCAACTTCTGAAATAACTGGACATAGCAAACCTGCTGTGCGTTATGACGCCTTTGGAAGCATCAGTATCATCAAGAGAGAAAACAGCATTGCAGGCACCTCTAAATTTAAATGCCCCACTGATAACCATAAAAACATAGAATAAAGTCAACTGTCTTTTCTTTTCTTTTCTTTTTTTTCCTCTTTTATTAATTACATACACAAAATTGAATGGAAAGCACTAAAACTCCAGAAAGAAAAAGACTTGGAATCCAAAATTTTTTGCAATGCATCACAACTTAATATCTCACCCCTTCTGGAAACATTCACACTTAAAGTAAAGCTGCCTTCCTGATATGGCATTCAGAGATTCAGAGGAAAGAACTGGTGTTCTATGAACCAATGATTTTATTCGGGCATGTGCTTCCTTTATGGAGGAAATATCAGCAGCATATTTTTCCTTTCTCGTTTCGCTATCAGCTTCCATCTAATTAATAAGACTCAGGAATACATAGTGACAGCCCAAAAATTTTTAGTAATATGTCCTATAACCATAAAAAAAATCCTAAAATATTTATAACATACAAATAAAGATACGTACTTCACCATTCATTGCATTTTTAGCATGCTTGGCATGAGCGGATTTTATCACTGTACTTGCATCATCACTCATGAAATTTCTATCATGCTTGGAATAAGCGAATTTCATCAATGCATGGATTACGGAACATGCAACTGCATTTTCTTAACTGAAGAAAAGAATATTGAACTGCAGTGAGGTTGGTGAGCATTAAGACTAATGAAAATGTTTGGCATGTATAAAATGCAGTTCACATAAAAATTTTCCTACAGCTCCTCAAAGCACTCGGCTGAGGTGGCATTTAGAACAGCAGGTACTGATTTCTGACCCTAGCTTTAAGAAACCATGTTACAAATGCCATTGGCTTCCACAGGCGAAAAAGTGATCAGTGGACTGAGTTGAGCTCCAACCTGAATTAATGCTAATATCCAAAGTTGCATTTGAAGTCAGGGACGAAGCAAAGACGTGAAGTCCATAATATTTACAAGGAAAATAAAGAAACTACTCAACCAACAGGTTGGCACTCGGTTTTAATTGACAGTGGCAGAAAACACATGAAGTAATTTTATAATCCATCAAATTGCCAGGTGATGAATTTCGATTTTCGAATAATAATGCACAATGAAGTTAATGGAATGGTCAGCAATCAGAGGATACGGCCGAGGTCAAACCCAAGCAACTCCCTGCGAGTTAAGCCCTATTTACTTCCTCAGTGCTTTAGAATGCATAGGATTGTTGGCATTAAAACTCGGAAGAAATCAAATGCACTTTACGAATTTCAAACTACTAAGCAAATCGGTCGAGCGCTTTCCTCAACTCACTTGATTCAGTTAATTGGCGAATCTGAAAGCCTGCGAGTTCGAGTGGGGATACAGCTAATTCACGCCTGATCTGCTGGTCATGTTCACCATGACACCTATGTCTTTTATTTATTTATTTATTATTTATAGAATGGTTTTCTTCTTTATTCGCGAGGGCGAAATATTGATTCGGAGCATAGGACCGATGAGAAGACGAAAGTTTTTTTTGGACTGAAAGTAATTAATATACATCAATATATTTTTATATATAAATATTATCAAATCTATATATGGGGATAAAGTGTTTAAACATTTAAAAGTATCCATAAAAAAACACTTAGTATTCAAAATTTTTTAACTCTTATATTTCATAAGAGTTTATTTTCATTGTAAAAATATTATCTGCCGTTAAATTTGATTATTAAATTTTACAGCTTGATCTGTGTTTTTTATTGTTAAATTTAACGATAGATAACAGTTTAGAATAGAAATACTACGAAATAAAACTTTCAAAATATACAAAAGTTTAAAAAAATTCCAACTGATGGATAATTCTTTGTAAATTCTTTTAGGATATTTAAGCATTTTATCCTAATATTATAAGAACTAAATTTCATCTTCGTGCTATTTTAATGCTGCGCCATTTTTTTTTTTTTTAATTTCTTCTTATCTGTTGTCTTGAGATGGCTCTTTTTATGTTCATGGGCAGCTCTCCATGTTCGAATCAAAATGTCCAATGAACTAAACATTAATAAGTTTATGTATTTGCGTTTAAATTGATTGTATTAATAAAACGTGTAGCAATAAAAAAAAATTGTTAATAGAAAAGAGGTAAAGGAGGTTATTATTTACCGACATCGACGTAGTACTACGAGCGAACCCAAAAAACAAAAAAAGGGGATAAGGCTTTTCCATGGACAACATGGTGAGGGCATAATGGATTTTGACGTGGACGGCCTGAAAAGTATGGGTTTAAAGAAGGCCGGCCCTTATACGTAATCCCTTACGTCTTGATTTCTTGGACTTCAATCCACAGTCCAAAAAGAAGGAAGGCCCAAATTCAAATTCCAAAGGATAAGTTAAAGAATTGGAAGACCGGTCAAAAGAAAAAAAAAAACAATTGGAAGGAATTATTGAAGTGAAAGCTTTCGCGTTTAAAATGCAGGGAGACGTATAACGTTGGAGTATACATGATACGACTTCTGATAATGTTTAATAATAGTAATAATAGTGAGGGATTTAACACGTACTTCACTTGCACATGTCATGCCATTTGACAGTTTCACAGCTTACCATTTCCTGTCCTTATCCTTGTTGTAATAATCAAAACCAGATAAAACCACGTTTATGAAATTGTGTTGGTCCATTCGATTCCACGCGTTATATAACAAAACCAGTACAGATAATTCGTGATTTTGAAAACCATCAGATTGCATCCGAGTAAAAAGAGGTGGAAAAGAATCGAATAAAAAAAGAGGCATAAGCAAGTAGTAGCGTGCTCGGACAATCCAATTCTAACAACCAATAATCATCCGATCATCACCGTCCACCAAGTTTGGTTACAGAATTACTCCTCCGGTCCTTATTATAAGACCCATTTGACTTTTTATTTGGTCCTAATTATAAGACCCATCCATTTTGTCTTATATTTATGCATTTTTTTCCAAGATAATCTTTCTAAAATGATAGTTTTAGCCAATATACTTAATTAGCAAGGATATTTTAGGAATTATATTGTATATTTTATTTGTTTTGCTCAGGCAAAATTCACATCACACGCTCATATATTCCCTAGAACCTTCTGCTTTTATCTTCCTTCTCTTTTTTCACACGGTATGAGACATCGAGTCGCTTTCCATTTTCTGGTATGATTGGGTTGCTACTTTTCTAGTTAGCATAAAGTCTTTGAAGCAAAGATTTTGTATAGCGAAAATTAATCATTTGGTCCCTAGTCCCTATACTTTGACTCGGTGCAACTCAGTCCCTATAATTTTAACTTGGTTATAACTCAGTTTCTGAAATTTGACTCGTTGCAACTCGGTCCCTATAGTTTTAACCATTTTATAATTCAGTCCTTAGATTTTTGAAAAATAAAATTATATACCTAGTAAAAGGAGTGACTAAATTATAAAATGGTTAAAACTATAGGGACCGAGTTGCAGTGAGTCAAACTTCAGGAAGTGAGTTACAACCGAGTCAAAACTATAAGGACTGAGTTACAAATGAGTGAAAACTATAAGGACCAAAAAATTAATTTTCCCTTTTATATACACATATATATGATCCAATAAGTGTATGTTTAATTAATTACAATCAACCAAAAAAAAAGAGAAAAGAAAAGCCGTCATCACAAATATAATATTACATCCAATCCTAAATACTAAATTTAATTAGACTTTAATAATTTTAAGAACGATGATAAAATAGAAGATACGAGAATTAGCTGTAGCCTTTAAGCCATGGGACAATATAAACTTGAACACAAACCACTGTATATAAAAATCAGTGAAAAAGATAGAATAATTTGATAATATTAAAGAGAAAAAATGTTATTTGATAGACGATTTCATGCTCTATTTGATCTGAACCAGATGTATTTTTTTATTTTTTTGCATGAAAATATTTTTTCGGACATATGAATTATGAAACTAAAAAAATTGTAAAGAGAAAGGAAAAAAAGGGGGAAATATTTGCTTATCTCAACAACAAATAAAAAACGATTTAATAACTGAATGGCTAGGATTGCTCCTGCACATCAAGCCTTGCTTCAGCCTTGCATATGTTACGCTGAAGAGAAATTGTAGCTGCTTAAAAGTTAAGCCTTTTAAGTATCTTTGCGCAATTAATTTTTTTAATAAAAAATTTTTGACTACTTTTTTTCTTCTTTATTTCACTCACATGAAAAAAAAGGCGTCATCGTTTTCTGAAACGGGCCTATTAAAGTGACCCAAGGTTGCGTTAAGCCCACGGACATGGAGAATCCTACTAACTTCCACTATAAAGTTAACTTGTAAAGTCAAAAGTAAATCTCACCGTGGGATCTCTTTCACCAATCACCAATAATTTGGAGGGAAAATAATTAAATAAAAGGCTTAAAGTATTTAATTGTTTTATAAATTTGAATTGTAAATAATATAATTTAACCCATGAATATCAAAGTCTCGCCTATAAATAGCACAACTCAATGACTAAACATACAAATTTGAGCGTAAATATACAATCTTTCATCTTATTTGCATTTAATTGTTTTATTTGGCATTCATCTGTAATTTTCCCCAAGCCCTAAAGTCAAAATTTTGTTGAGGCGGTGTCTTATCAGCCATCATCATGAAGGAGAAGCCGACAACATACACTACCGGTATTATAAAATGAAATAGCGGGTCTTCCGCCTACGAGCCTTTATAACTTGCGAGCCGTTTCGCACCAAAAATTTAAATAAGAAAGTTTGCGGGTTGCAGTAAAAAGTTCCATGGCGTCCAAGCTCTTAGCTTTGACCTGCATCCGCAGTAAAGGATGGGATCGGCTATCGTCGCGGCCTCATTACCCGTCGATGCCGACGTACCCAAAGGGAGTGACGGCGGAAGAGGGGAGCAGCGTGGAGGGGTCAGAAGCCAAGGCCCTTTTTTCCGTCGTCGGAATGGCATGCTCTGCCTGCGCCGGCTCCGTCGAGAAAGCGATCAAGCGCCTACCTGGAATTCGTGAAGCGGTCGTGGATGTTCTGAATAATCAAGCTTTCGTTCTCTTCCACCCCACCTACGTTAACGTAAGTACTTTGTTTTCTCGGGCCGCTCCGCCTCCCTTCAGTCTAGAATGGCTAGGTTAATTGGCTTTATGACTACATGATATGGGTGCATCGTTTTTCCGGTATCATTCTATTTATCAGTAGTGTGTCTAAAATTGTTCTGAGCAAGGTCTTGTCCTTTGATTGAACCGAAACTTCATTGCGTCGTTTCAGTTCCCCCCTCCTCCCCTCCTTTTAACTAACTGTTGCTTGACGTTGGAGTTTCCAAAAAAAAAAAAAAAAAAGGCTTCTCCTTTGTTTTATTCTCTGATTATTCAATATTGTTGATGAGGATAAATGAATATAGATTGTAGCTGTCTATGCATTTTTTTTCAAAAGCTGAAATCCAGGATCTTCTTATAGCCCAAAATTCCCAGAAGCTACTTGCACTTGGGACCTGGATTTTAATTATTGAACCTTGTTGATTGATTGAGTGGAATCATATCAAATGAAACCTAAGATATATCACGGCATTATTTTGTTGCTAATTCGTAAAAAGAGAGCTCGTTTCGAATCCAGTATAAACGTGTTTGGCCCATCTAAATGTGATTTCTTTACTCTTTCCCAAGTTTCAGTCGTTCTGTTTCCCCTTTTTATTTATACTCGCTGGAAATTGGCTGTGCATTGACTCTCATATGAACTTGCTATTTCGCCATCGATATTCTTTCTAATGTTTGGTAGAAATTTTATTAACTTGTAACTGACCCTCGCGGTTCTGGATATTATTAGGAGGAGACTATTCGCGAGGCCATTGAAGATGCTGGGTTTGAAGCTACATTGCTAAGAGATGAGATTAATGAGAGATCCGTTCAAGTATGTCGCATAATCGTAACTGGAATGACTTGCACTTCTTGCTCCTCCACTGTTGAATCAGCTCTGCAAGCAATTCCAGGCGTGCTGAAAGCTCAAGTAGCTTTGGCAACTTATGAAGCGGAAGTACACTACAATCCTAATATTGTCAACCACAATCAAATTCTGGAAGCCATAGAAGACACTGGATTTGAAGCCACACTTATTAGTTCAGGTGAAGACATAAGCAAAGTTGACCTCCAAGTTGACGGGATACAAAATGAAGATTTTATGAGAATCGTCCATACTTCTCTTCAAGCTCTCCCAGGAGTACAGGATATAGAATCATTTCCTGAGCTGAACAAAATATCAGTTTCTTTCAAACCAGACATGACAGGACCTAGGAATTTTATCAACATAATTGAAAGAATTGAGTCCGGACGTTTCAAGGCTAAATTATTTCCTCAGCAAGGAGAGCGAAGAGATACTCACAGACGGGAGGAAATTAAACAATATTATAGATCCTTCTTGTGGAGTTTGGTTTTTACTGTTCCAGTCTTTTTAACCTCTATGGTTCTTATGTATATCCCGGGGATTAAGCATGGACTTGACACCAAAGTTGTCAATATGCTTACAGCGGGACAGATTTTAAGATGGGTGCTTTCCACGCCAGTACAGTTCATAATAGGCCGGAGATTCTACTCTGGATCTTACAAAGCGTTACGCCATGGTTCTGCTAACATGGACGTCTTGATTGCCTTGGGAACAAATGCAGCATACTTCTACTCAGTGTACTCTGTACTGAGAGCTGCTGGTTCCCCACATTTCGAAGGGACTGATTTCTTTGAGACTAGCGCCATGCTTATTTCATTTATTCTGCTGGGAAAGTATCTGGAAGTCTTCACCAAGGGGAAGACATCTAATGCCATCGCCAAGCTCATGAACTTGACCCCTGACACAGCTATGTTGCTGAGCCTGGACAATGAAGGGAATGTTATCAATGAAGAAGAGATTGACAGTCGATTGATTCAAAAGAATGATCTGATTAAAATCATTCCCGGGGCAAAAGTAGCCTCTGATGGATTTGTCGTCTGGGGGCAGAGCCACGTGAACGAGAGCATGATAACTGGGGAGGCACGTCCTGTTGCAAAGAGAAAGGGTGATCCTGTTATTGGAGGAACTGTGAATGAGAATGGAGTGTTGCATGTCAGGGCAACAAGAGTTGGATCAGAGAGTGCTCTTTCACAGATTGTTCGACTAGTTGAGTCAGCACAGTTGGCCAAGGCTCCTGTGCAGAAGTTTGCTGATCGCATTTCGAAATTCTTTGTGCCTTTGGTATGTATATGAGAGAAATTCTTTGAGTTATTTGTTTTATTCTCTTCTATCCATACTTTCCATTTTTGTATGTGGCTTACTTGAAAGGAATTTATTTTTGCAGGTCATTTTAATCTCTTTCATCACTTTTCTTGCATGGTTCTTAGCTGGAAGGTTCCATGCTTACCCGAAGTCTTGGATACCATCTTCCATGGATAGTTTTGAGCTTGCTTTACAGTTTGCCATCTCTGTCATGGTCATAGCTTGCCCCTGTGCCCTAGGTCTAGCCACACCAACTGCTGTTATGGTTGGCACTGGAGTTGGTGCATCTCAAGGTGTACTAATCAAAGGAGGGCAAGCATTAGAAAGTACACATAAGGTATTTTGAATCCTTCCATTCTTAGACGTTCTTTTAAATTGAAGTTCAAACTTTAACACGGTTTGATAGTTCCATGATAAAGATTGAGAGGAAGAGAAGCAAAAGAATATCTCTTAACATCTGAGTGGCTTATTGGGATTAATTTTTCTAATTGACTGAATAAAGTGTTACGGGCGCTGGGATTTCTTTCCCCTTTTCTGTGCTGTGAAATCATAATATAAAGCTGCTTTTTAAGCATCCTCAAGATTTGAAATCTGTTCACGGCTCTTTTGTAGGTGAAATGCATTGTCTTCGACAAGACTGGTACTCTCACCATTGGGAAGCCCGTGGTTGTAAACACTAAACTATTGACTAATATGGTACTCCAAGAATTCTATGAACTTGTAGCAGGTGCTGAGGTAAGAATCACTTTTGTTGGACACCTTGGGCTTCATCTAGTTCAAAATAATTTCTAAAAAATAGAATATGGAATATTTTTAAAACATTTCAAATTAGCCGAGTCTTTAATCTCTGATTCAGTTATACTACTACCTTTTTTTTTTTAATTGAGAAAATTGTAGCAACTAGCAAGCCTGTTGGCAATATGTTTTCCAGTCCTTCGATCTTTTTGCTGCTCAATAACTTTTAAATTTACTGGTTATAGTTGCATTTGCCTCGGATATGTAATTATCTATAATGTTACTCTACATGCCTATGCCAGGTGAACAGTGAGCATCCATTGGCCAAGGCCATTGTTGAGTATGCCAAGAAATTTAAAGATGAAGAGAACCCTGCTTGGCCTGAAACTCGAGATTTTGTCTCCATACCTGGCCATGGAGTGAAAGCCATTGTTGGAAAAAAGGAAATTATTGTGGGTAACAAGAGCTTGTTGGCCGACCATAACATCGCAGTTCCTTTGGAGGCAGAAGATATACTGGCTGAGGCTGAGGGGATGGCTCAAACTGGAATATTGGTATCTATTAATGGGGAAGTGGCTGGAGTTGTAGCAGTATCTGATCCATTGAAACCGGGTGCTCAAGAAGTGATCTCAATTCTCAAGTCCATGAACATCAAAAGCATCTTAGTAACTGGTGACAACCGGGGAACTGCTAATTCCATAGCAAGGGAAGTTGGGATTGAAGAAGTCTTTGCTGAGACCAAACCAGAGCAGAAAGCAGAGAAAGTGAAGGAGTTGCAGGTACTTTGAGACTACAAATTACAATTATTTTCCAGGAAAAAAAAGTTCACTTTCATTAGAGTATACTTCCTAGGCAAGATTTGATTGTTGGTCTTATAGTCATGAAGTAAATTTTCTTGAAATGCTGAATATTTTCCCTTTTCCTTTAAGGCTGATGGATACACAGTGGCAATGGTTGGGGATGGCATCAACGATTCACCAGCGCTTGTAGCAGCAAATGTGGGAATGGCAATTGGTGCAGGAACAGACATAGCTATTGAGGCTGCTGACATTGTTCTGATGAAGAGCAACTTGGAAGATGTGATAACTGCCATTGATCTCTCCAGAAGAACATTTTTCCACATTCGTCTCAATTACATTTGGGCTCTGGGTTATAATCTTCTTGGCATCCCAATCGCTGCTGGAGTTCTTGTCCCTTTTACAGGACTCCGATTGCCTCCTTGGATTGCTGGGGCTGCAATGGCCGCCTCATCCGTGAGTGTTGTTTGTTGTTCTCTATTGCTGAAATATTACAGGAGGCCTAAGAAACTGGACAAGCTTGAGATTCGGGGCATTAAGATAGAATGATGCCTCAAGGTTTGGATTTTGTTTGATGTAGCAGTAGTATCCAGTGCCTTGTTCTTATAAATAAATTTAGGCAGTTACTGTATCATGTGTGATGAACCGAATCTGTAAATAATGGCAAATAGGTTGATGATGGTTTTGTTTGCATTTATTTTCTTAATACAAATGTAATGTTCTCTATGCATAGGTGAATATGATTAGTAAAATTTGTGGTTTTGATGTATAAAGGCAGACTAACGATGTTAAAATTTATACTTTGTTCTTTGTTCTTTTGGGTGGTCCATCGAACCCTGTGCTTTCTAAATTTATAATCGGAGTATAGTTTAAGATATAATTAGAAAAGACTGTAAGACTCAACTAAATCTTTACGAAATTAAAGAAGAAAGTGCTGTTACACGTAATCTTATCTAATCTTGGCCAGCGCCATGTCAAATTTTGAATTATGCGATAACAAAGTGGAAGCCACATTAGAGCTTGGACTTGGGAGCTTGTAGGCCCCACGGTTCCCTTCCATTGAATCCACCATTGTCAACATCAGCTAGGATTCTCTATTCTGCATCACTATTACTTGCAATTCGAGTGAAGCACTAACAGGTACACACACACACACACACACACACAACACTATTAAAAATACACAAGTACTAATTTACGGCAATGAATTTTGTTATTGCCTACCTGGGAATTACTCATCCACTGAATTTTTTTTCCGTCATGTTTCATTTTATCCTTTTGATTATATTTGGATAACTTAGATTTAACATTTTATCCAACTTTTAGTAAAATATTAGAGAAAATTAATCTTTTAGCCTTTGTACTTTTGACTAACTTATAACTCAGTCCTTTATGTTTAACTCGGTGCAATTCAGTCCCTTTACTTTTGACTCGGTTATAACTCACTCCCTATTCTTTTAATAATTTACAAGTCAGTATTGAGTCATCTTACATAGCAGAAAAATATTATTTATATCATTAAAAAATTGAACATCAGGCTTCTAAGTTCCACCTCAGCTTTGAAATAATAATTAAAAAACGCATAAGCCCATCAAACTGCTGCTTCTCCCCTTCGTGATCACGCTGCTGATCTTAAATACCATCTGATCTTCAACTCTGGCAGGACTCCTTGGCTCCATCTTCATTCTAAACTTCACCCTTATCCCATTCAACTTTCCTGTCTCTTCCTTCAGCCCCAATCCACAGAGTGATCGATTTTGGCAACTGTGACAGGGCCTGAAACAGAGGAGGAAAACTAAATAAGGAATTGAAGAACTAAAACATTGTAATTACCAAGTTCAATAGCATCAGCACGAACATGTAAATCATGACCATCTTCACTTAATGCCATTGTGACTGTCAGAGTCCCATGCCATGCTCTAAGCACCCACTACCTCCATTTCTCACATTTGTAGCTGCGCAGGCATTACAAGAACAACTTTTCAAGTACTCCCGTTCACATTCTTCCATATTCATATTCATGTTAACATTTGCTAAAGATTTTTGGGTTCAAACTCAGGGAGGCAGGAACACTTGAAGTGCGCATAGTCGTAAGATCAGATGGAGTTTAGAATGGAGATGGAGCCAAGGAGTCATGGTGGAGCTGAGGGTCAGATGGTGTTTAAGATCGCCAAGGGGAGAAGAAGCAATTTGATGGGTTTATGCGTTTTTTATTATTATTTCAAAGCTGAAGTGGAACTTAGAAGCCAAGTGTTCAATTTTTTAATAATATAAATAATGTTTTTCTGCCACGTAAGATGACTCGGTATTGACTTGTAAATTATTAAAAGAATAGGGATTGAGTTATAACCGAGTCATAAGTAGAGGGACCGAGTTGTATTGAGTTAAACTTGAAGAACTGAGTTATAAGTGAGTCAAAAGTACAAAGACTAAAAGAATAATTTTCTCAAAATATTAAATGATAACAAAGTGAATAAATTTAAGTAGAACATTCTCGAAGTGCGGCGAAATTTGATCTATGAAAATTTAACAATAGTCAATCCATTACTGCTGCTAACAATTTAAACTTTATTCAATGGTTGAGACTAGCCAAGTGTTCAATTTTTTAATAATATAAATAATGTTTTTCTGTAAGATGACTCAGTAGTTACTTGTAAATTATTAAAAGAATAGAGATTGAGTTATAACCGAGTCATAAGTAGAGGGACCGAGTTGTATTGAGTTAAACTTGAAGAACTGAGTTATAAGTGAGTTAAAAGTATAAGGACTAAAAGAATAATTTTTCCAAAATATTAAATGATAACAAAGTGAATAAATTTAAGTAGAACATTCTCGAAGTGCGGCGAAATTTGATCTATCAAAATTTAACAATAGTCAATCCATTACTGTTGCTAACAATTTAAACTTTATTCAATGGTTGAGACTTGAGATTCCATAAAAAAAGGGTAGTAAAGTAGAAGGAAAAAAAGTCTTACAAAATACATCATCATGTCCTTAATATAAAAATTAATTTGACATTCATTTTGATCCCAGATATAAGACCCTAATCTATTTTATCTCTCATATTTATCTATTTTTTTCATAAAATAATACTTATAATAGTTGTAAATGTTAAAATTTGCATCAAATAGTAATTTTAGCTACTATATATGATTAGTAAAGATATTTTGAAGAAAGACAATATTTATTTACTATAAATAATTAACTTGACTAATTTTTTTAATTTATTCTTAATTAATTAGATTTTATATTAAGAATATAAAATAGTACTACTTTATAGAAGTAAAAAGAAGTATGGGTCATGCTTATTGAGAAAAAAAGATGCATGTGTCTTGCTTTTAAAAAAAGGGGGGGGGGTGGATACAGCAGCAGCGTTGAATCTGTCCCTGCAAATGGACCGAACCGAATCCGCCCACGTCGGACCGCTTAACAAGGTTGCAAGGCTCAGGATCCGTCTAATGGCTCATATTTGAACCCATAAGGCATGCGCGTCCTCCTCAACTCGTCGAGTGTAGTTGAGTTTCTCTGATTTTCCTGCGTTCTGCAGTTGCGCGCGATGACTACCCAACCCTCTAATCCAAAGTCTGTGTACGATTTTGTCGTCAAGGTTGGTCTTCTCTGGATTCTTATGATGATTTAGTCACTCAATGATGGCCCATCTGTCTATGCTTTCCTTCTTTCTTTTTTTGCCAACTGTCTATGCTTTCACTCTATGGTATTGACTATGGCACTTTATGGTACTGACTATGGAGTATGATAAAAGAAGGATGATCTATAGTTCCACGATGTGTTATTGGCCAACCCTATCTTGTTTATTGTTTTGTTATTGGATCAACGCTCTTCTTCGTTAGTTTGAAACCAAGTAACTTGTTTCTGGAGATAAAGGGGGTTTCAATATGGGTTTCTTCACTGAAACATCCCTCCCACTGCGAACGTTTGAGTGCGTGGACCCTTTTTTTTTTCTGGGTTTCCGTGATAACATTTTCATGGTTTTCTCAATTAAAGAATCTTGCAATCTAGTGGACATTGATGTCTTTCTGAAGTAGTTGCTGAGGTTACTAAGTCATTAAGATATGGCAGCAGACTAAGAAGTTTGTCTTGATCACGTGGGCATGTTTTGAAGTTCCCGTACGTTAATTCTTAAATGTGGTTGCCATTCTTCATGTTTGCTTGCAGGATGCTAAGGGCAATGATGTTGACCTTGCTGCGTACAATGGAAAAGTCCTGCTGATCGTCAATGTTGCTTCCAAATGGTATAGATGCTTGCATTAACTTATCATAATTCTCCTCCCTCGTGTCTTTTGATTACGCCTTGTATCCTTTTGAAGCTATAGTATTTTTTTTCAGTGCTTAGCCTCTCTTTTTAATTTTTTATTTTTGGTACTCTGAAGCTATGATATCTTGTTTCTAGTAATCTATATCTTATTATTCTTGTTGTTTGGGATTGTGGCAGTGGCATGACCAACTCAAACTATATGGAGTTGAATCAATTATATGAGAAGTATAAAGATAAAGGTTTGTAGTTTGAACACTGTTGTTTCTTTTATGGTATCTCAGACCAGCACAATCATACAAGTGAAAAGGAAGTAATTTATTGAACTCACAATCTACAAGTGCCGTTTAATTTAATGTGGAAACTCGACTAATTAATTTCATCTCTTCTTACTGCTGTGTTTTTCTGCTCCAAATCATCTCGAGGTTGCGCGTTAGTCCTTTCTTTGTCAGGAATCAGGACGCTTTTCTGTAATGGCTGGGTCGGTAAAATGGTAAACAAACTGATTTTTTTAAATACCTAAAATCTTAATTAGGAAGTCTGAGATATATCAGAATCTCCAAGTTCTGGCATTATAATTGTCAAAGCCACGTTGGGGTTGTTGAATAATATATCTCGTGCCCAAAGTTCTTGTAACAAATTTTGATATCCATCTAGAGTCACTTGTACGATTTGTGATTGTATAAAACCATTTTCTTATCCCTAAAGGAGGAGCCCTTTTTAGACACTGATATTAAAATCCGTCACCTTGATAATCACTGTTTCTTTCAAGTGTTCTATAACACATTTAATCAATAGAAACGATAGTGGGTTATAAACGTTTGTTTAGGCCTGGAGATACTGGCGTTTCCATGCAATCAGTTTGGTGAGGAAGAACCTGGTACCAATGATCAAATTACAGAGTTTGTTTGCACTCGCTTCAAATCAGAATTTCCCATCTTTGATAAGGTATGTCCACATATAAAGTCTCTGCAATTCTTGCACATTCCATTTCCAAGGTCTAAAATTTTATTTTCTTTATCGAGTTTGTCAAGTGCTTGCCATTACCCTATGCATCAGTTATGTTTGTTGTGACCAAAAAACTCGCATAAATAACGGGCATATTGTGCTCTATCTTTCTACTGTCTGTTTCTGTCCTAACCGCTCCTGTATTTCATTCAAAAAATGGTATTGGGAAAACATAGCCTTAAGATCACACTAATTGTTCTGAAACTGCTTTATCCTGCACAACTACGGATTTTAACGTCACCTGACTAGTTGTAGTTAGCCGGAGGAAGTATATAGGCGAGTTCCCTATGTTAATTTCTGCAACTTCTAAATGTGACATAATCATGTTGTCTAATGTGTTTGGGTTAGATTGAAGTGAATGGTGAGAATGCTGCTCCACTGTACAAGTTCTTGAAGACAGGCAAGTGGGGAATTATTGGGGATGATATTCAGTGGAACTTCGCCAAGTTTCTAGTTGACAAGAACGGTCAAGCCGTAGATCGCTATTATCCCACCACTTCTCCTCTTAGCCTTGAGGTAAAGCCCAAGTATTTATTGCATATGTTCTTAAGTTTCATTACTCAAACTGATCGTTCACAAGCTGCCTATGTTTGTTGTTCTTCCCATTTTTCATAATTCTTGAGGCATCTGTGTGGTTTGGCAGCGAGACATCAAAAAGCTACTTGGTATCTTATGAATGCAAGGATACAGCTTGAAAAGAGCCCATGGTGAACTTAAGCTTGTAAACAAATGTGATGATGAATTCTCGGGTCGCCTGGAAAAGAGAAACATGTTTATCCCCGCACGCAGCAGTATGATGTTTAGTAGATCAGTACCTGGGTTCAAATCCTTCGGCTATAAGTGATTTGTGCGTGTAGAATTTTTAATCAAGCTTATATTAATATTAATATTAATATTATTATTATTATTATTATTATTATTATTATTATTATTATTATTGAAAATTGGACTGCTAGGGGATATGCAGATAATGAAATGCTAGTGCCTTGACAGTCTGCTTTAACAGCAGTAAATGATCTTGCCTACCAAGTGAGAATTGAATCTCTTGGAGAACAGCATCATGCCATGAGAGGCTCCAAAACAACAGAAGTTTCTGCTTTCTAAAATGAAACAAAAAGAAAAGAAGAAGAACATCAATATCTATTTCGTTTAAGAGAGAGAAATCTGGCATTCATTCACACCTTGGGAGGAATGGTTTTGGGACAAACAGAAATTGTTGGATGCAGGGATGCCTTATCTAATGTTTGATATTATGATCCGGGAATTACATATCCGTGACTTATTAAATTGTATGGTTTCTTCTGTTCAGTATGCGTATCGAAAATAAATAAAAACCCAAGATACTCCAAATTTCCCAAATTTGCTCCGAGGCTTAGGACATGACGAAATGGTCAATTGAAGTCAAAACATGTGTGCATCTCAAACTCGCCCCGTGTAATGGGGAGTTGAAGACATTGAAATAAGTGACAGCTTGGAATAATATGATAACGTTCATAAAATCAAATCATGTGATTTAATTTTGATTACTAAGTCGAAGTTGACGCGTGTATTAAATTTAGGTAGTTGGTAAATCAGCTACATGTTTTTAATGATAAATTCTCTATAATGATCGTGAGCAGTTGGTACATAACATCAATTGTGGTACCAATGTACCGTCTGTTGCCCAAAAAAAAATTGTGGTACCACCTACTCATGTTCTTCTAAAGAGACGTTCTTTTTAATAATAAGAAATGGTATGACAATGCATTAATTAACCTTATTTAGATGGGGTCTATTAGGGAATTATCACACTCGTGTGTAATCCGCAAACCTTTTTTCGGTTTTTGCCCTCATATAATCTAGAACCGGCACCTTGCCTCGTTGATTGTTTTTGAGACTCATCTTATTTTTACAATGCTTTTTTTTAATTTCATTTTATGCCATACATATAAACATGCTAATGTTATATTTAAGATCATCCAATATAATAGGTAGTATTGCTGCTGGGACAACTAGTTGTTAACGTCTAAGATGATATTCTATTTTCTTAATCCTATGTTATATTTTATTTTTTTCTTTTAATGTTAAAAATATAGTAAAAATTTGTATCTCTTTGAGCATCGTTAAAGCACATATTATTTCCAAATAAATTACAATCCTGAATAATCCACATTTTTCTAAATTTTCAGACTCTTGAGCGAGAAACAGTGGTTCAATGATGTCAAAACATTTTCCCCCCTAAAGTAAATATCACTTTCCCCCCAAAAACACAAACTAAAAGACTACCCTATCAAAGAACTCGGAGTAAAAGCTTCTTTATCCACCAAGGATTGAAGGAACGAAGGACAAGAAACCCATAGGTTGGAAGAGGAGAAGCCATGCTTAGCGAGTGCGTCTGCCAAAGAATCCTTCTGTCTAGATATAATACATTCCTTTCCATTCCAATCAATTCTTCAATTCTTCCTACCAAAAGGGCCTAAAGAATCTGATAGAATCCAGCAAGCCACATTCCATTACAACACCCCCGCAGCTAGCGTTATTAGATGATAAGGAACTGGCCCCATCTACATTAATTTTAATCCAATCAGTCGGTGGTCGTTGACAGGTAATTCAGGAACCAAACCTTGGTTATCACGAGAGTAAGTGAGCAACCGAATGCCCTTCACTAGTGATGATCCTCATCAGTCATCCTGGCCCATCGAAGCATCAGCCTTATTCTCGTGGGAATCTCATAGGGAACATTCATGCTCATATATAAGCCACGTACCTGCATCTTGGCTCATTGATTGGTTTCGGCCTTTTTAGGTTCCCTCTAGTTTTTGTGTTCTTCGTCTGCACGCTATGACTACCGAAGCCACTAATCCAAAATCCGTGTACGATTTTGTCGTCAAGGTTGGTCTTTTAGTTTAGCTATCCCGTTATTCCTATACTCTTGCTTATGTCTTGGCTTTGCTTGGATTGACCGACCCGTTAATCTTACATCTTCAATTTGAACTTCTTCGCGGGTCTCTCTTTCTGAATGATGATACCCTTGAATTTGGGATTTCCATGATAAAAATTTTACATGCTTTCCCAATTAAAGAATCTAGCAGTCCGATGGCCATTTCTGTTTTTCTGAAAAATTTGTTAAGGTTAACAAATCATTTGAATATGGCTGCAAACTTAAAGCTTAATTGAATTGCATATCCTGAGCAGATATGCATGTTATAAATCATTGTATGAAACTTTAACTAGATCGAAGATGTTGATATCTGTATTAGGTAAATAAACATCATATGAAAATGTGATGGTTAAATTTTGTTGCCATTCTTTATGCTCCCTTGCAGGATGCTAAGGGAAATGATGTTGACCTTTCTACTTACAAAGGAAAAGTCCTGCTGATTGTCAATGTTGCTTCCAAATGGTTCGCTGCTGCTTGTTCTTTGCTTCCTCCTCACGTCTTTTGATTATGCCTTACATTACACTTGAAGCTGTGGCGTCTAGTTTCTAGTCTTCTTTAGCTTACTATTCTTGTTCATTGTTTGGGATGGAGGCAGTGGCTTAACCGACTCGAATTATACGGAGCTGAATCAATTATATGAGAAGTATAAAGATAAAGGTTTGTGCCTTAAACTCTTTGGTTGGTTCGTTCATATATGTCATTCTTGTGCCTTTTAATGGTTTTTTTGTAACATGATCAATGCAAATGACGGGTTTGTAAGGGTTCATTTAGGTCTCGAGATACTGGGATTTCCATGCAATCAGTTTGGTGCACAAGAACCTGGAACCAATGATGAAATCGTGGATTTTGTCTGCACTCGCTTCAAATCAGAATTCCCCATCTTTGATAAGGTAGGTCCTTACAATACAGGAAAGCTGATTATGTCCATATTTCTTGGGCGTTTCAGGGTCTAAAACTCTATGGTTACATTTTTGTGCAGTTTTTGCAATGCTTGCTATTACCCTCTGGGTCAATTATGTTTTTGCAGTGACGAATAGACTACTATAAACAACAGCCATGAATCACTAAATGTCTTGGTTTGCGTTCTACTGTTCGTTATGTCCTAACTGGTGCTGCGTTTCATTCAAAAAACTGTATTGGGAAGGCTTAACATTAAGCATGACACTAATTGTTCTGAACTGCTTTACCCTGCCCAGCCAGGAACTTGAACGTCACTTATATATTTAGCTAGATGGTGTGGGGAGTCAGTATCATTATTAATTTCTGCAACTTCCAAAAAATGGTACCTGTACTGGATTATATAAGCAAGTCCTGTTGATTTTGGATTAGATTGAAGTGAATGGCGACAATACTGCCCCAGTGTACAAGTTCTTAAAGTCGTGCCTATGGGGAATTATTGGCGATGATGTCCAGTGGAACTTCGCCAAATTTCTAGTTGACAAGAACGGCCAGGCCGTGGGTCGCTATTATCCCACAACTTCTCCTCTCAGCCTTGAGGTAAATAAAAAACAAAAAAATTAAAAACCTTTGATCTCTACATAAAATTCCTATTTCATAACTTAGGGAGTGTTTGGCAAGTTTCAAAAGTGCTTCTCAGAAGTACTTTTCTGCAAAACGAGATAAACTCCTCCACATATTTACTTTGTAAATCGTAAAAGTACTTTTGAAATCATGATTTGGTTCCATCCAAATACCCTTTTAAAAAGATCATCCATAAGTTACCTGTTTGTTATTTACTGACCGATATCTCTTAAAGAATGTTTTTTAGCTTTTCACAATTCTTGTGGTCTGTCTTTTATTGCAGCGGGACATCGAAAAGATTGTGGGTATTATATAAATTGTCAAGCACCTCATATGACGAAGAGCTCTTGGTTTTTCCCTGTATGTTGTGTATTAAATTTGTTTACTTGAAAAAGAAACTTGTTTATCCTCAGATGCGGCGTATTACGCGTACTAAATAAGGACTTAGAATCCTTTAGCTATAAATGATGTGTGTTGAATTTAGTCCATTTGAAAAAAGGGTTTCAAGGAACGTTCATATCTATTGCAGAGTGCCTAAGAAATTTACTCTCATAATAGCACATGGTCTTGTCGTGTGAGAAGAATCTGTCCGAGAATAACATGAGAAATTGCAGAGGTTTCTGCTTTATATGAACTTAAGAAGCAAAAGCACCAAATTAAAAAAAAAATTAAAAAATTAAAAAACTTTAAAAAATGGGAGAATTACAATCAAATCCTAAAGAAGAGAAATAATTATTAAAAAGTTCTAATAACAACGTAAGCAATTGCAGTTCATAATAACAAGTTCTAGAGTACAGAATGACAACTTTTAGAACTTGTTTTTAATTTTTTTTCCTTCCTTAAAACCTTATTATAATTTTTTAAAAAAAAATAGACGTCTCAAGTTCCACCACCCTCCATCCCACCAAATTGTTTTTGGTCCAATGCATCCCGTCATCCATAGTCAAATAAAAAAGTTTAAGCCTATTAAAGACACTAGAAATCAAAAGTTCTTACAAAAGAAGCAAAGATTAAAAAACATTTTGCCTTGGAATTTTTTACATAAGAATATTGACCAATGAAAATGTCTTTGAAAGCAAACTTGTCACCGAAGTTTAAAATTTCAGTATATTTTCTTTTATCATTAAAAAACTAAGATTAACTATTAATATAGTAATGCTAATCATTAATATTTTTAACAGAGGAAGTAATTTTGTTATGATTTTAAACTTTCGAAACAAATTTGCTCTAAAAAAACTTTTGGGCGCCTATCACTTCTAAATAAGAATTTCTGAAACAAATTTACAAACAAGGGTACTTTAAAAGAAATTTACTGTTGAAGAATCTTCCTTCTGGCCAAAGTAGAAAAAACAGAGAGATAACTACGAGTAACCCCTCAATTATGCTACCGAAGACGTTTCTATTGATCTGGTGCATAAACTACCATCTGAACTATTTCCTTGGCATTCTTTTACCCTCTAAGGAAACTAATTACTTTCCATGTTAATCTTAAATATTGATATAATTTTAATGACGAAAAGGATAAATTGTTTTCATAATTATTCCAACGAATTAAATTGTTAAAAAATAAAAAGTATGAATTGATGAAAAGTGAGACTAGGATTGTTATTTAGGTGAAAAGTTCTCTCCGAAAGTCAACTTGTATTCTGCAATAATATCATATTGGTCTGGCAACTTTAAAGTATGTGATGTCTTTGTCCAATCAAGGACAAGATTGCAGAGAGCAGTTCAATGAAAGCCTAATAATTGATCTCAACATCAAACCGCTAGCGGCAGAAATGACTTTTCACAGTAGGAATTTCAAAATGGTATCCCCATCAAAGTAGAATCCAAGAACTTTCCAGCCAACATAGTTTTCACTCAAATAAATATTTGAATCCGTCTAATGCTTACCATACAGTGAATGAACCCTGAAAATAATGGATCTGTTACAGCAATAAATCGTTAGCGCAAACCTGGCAATCATCCATAGCTTAATACAATGCTCGTAAATTCAGTTCATTTACAAACGACACACAAGTTATATATCTGCGTACTATACAAAACTGCAATGTCCATTCAAAACTAAATATTTTATCCATGCATCAAGTCAATACCAGTATGTGTACTTTTTAGATCAGATGGCCAAATGCCTCTTGATGGTTGACTGTAGTTTTGAGATGGCGGAGCACTTGCCGGGGTAGCTAACTTGTCATGCTCAGCTTCAGAAGCATCGCCCTGAGAGGCACTCCCTTGCTTGGTCTTGGACCCTTCATAAATAAAACTGCACACTACCACCTGCATCAAAGGGTTTCTCATTATAGGAACATAAGCTACCTTTCTATTCCCAGCTTTGCAAAGTTAGTTAAAAAAAAAAAAAAAAAGAATTCTTACTGTTGTGGTTTAAATGTAAAGCGTCCTATAAAGTATGATGTACAAGATGAAATGGGGAAATGATGTATGCATGAATAGATAGCACCACGCCTAGCCATAAGAGCATGACCAAGTATGCAAAAAGGATCAAACAGGAACAAAACGTTCTCATGGGTTGAATCTAGGGTGGACGAGGGTATACCTGCACTTGGCTTGCAGCAATAAGCACAGCAACCCCACCACCAATAACATGACCTTCAGGACTGGCAAGGGAAACACTCACACCACCAGTTCTATTGCGGTGTCCACCGTCTTCGGCAACCAGGTAAGAACCAGACAAGCGTAATATTTGGAATCGGCCCTGCAATGGTAAGAATATGAATAAATCTTGGAAGGCATTATGAAAAACATAATTTGCACTCAAAACAATGCCAATGTAATTGATATGATCTAGTGAACATTCAACTGAAACATTTTAAGACAGTTCAAAAATGGCTTGCAGTCAGTGGTTCATTTTTTAGCCATCTAAAACCTATCGTTATCTCTTAAACCAATACAGAACCATTACATAACTAACTCACTTAATACAGCAAATCCAAAATAGCATGTATCCATGGTTTCCTGCCACGAGATCTCTAATGCAGTGGATAGATAAAAACAACACATATAGATTTACCCAAAAAAATTCACAGAAAATAGTGCAGCGGCAGCTACTTCACAATCCCACAAAAATTAAATAAAACTGGGGTGAAAGGGAAGGAGGAATCAGAGACTGACAGAACACATTTTCCCCGTGGAGTTAAAATTAAGACCAAATAATGATGAATTTCAGGAGTTCCATGTTTTAAAGGAGGTACCCATACATCAAGAAGATTTATGAGGCATTTTTAGAAACGAATAAGGTTTAAGTACCCAGAAGTATCCACAAAAGAGCACCCAATACCTAGAAGTTTTTTTTAGCTTTTATATATCCTAAAAATTTTATTTCGTAGCATTTCTGTCTTGAGTAATTATCCATCATTAAGTTTGACTATTAAAAACACTAGTCAAACTGCATGATTTAACAATCAAACTTAATGGTGGATAACCGCCAACATATTCTTGCTATGAAAATAAACTTCCAGGACATATAAGAGCCAAAAAAAAAAAAAACAAGAAGCTTCCAAGTGCTATGTGCTCTTTCATGGATACTTCTGCATAATGTCTCTGCGCTCATACTATATGCTTAAACAGAGAGACAGATTTAAGTAGCATGGTTTAGTGTTCTAACCTCAAGAGTGATACTGACAGCAGTAGAAGCAGGCTGCCGCAGAGTAACTGATGAAACTGTCCCAGTACCAGACAAGATGCAGAGCGCCCTAGGTCTCTGCCGTGAGATGGACAATAACTTCGCTACAATGTCCTGAAAGAAGTCAAACTATTATTTGAGTAACTTCCCAACTAATGTGTGCCACAAAGAAACAATCTCCAATGTGTCCCATGGTGAATAGCATAATAATCACTTAAAAACTGAGATTTGTTTAAGAGGTTTCCCTTGAGCATTACCTGTGTTGCATGCAATCAGCAAGTAACACGTTACATGTTTGAATAGCCAATTTCTCCAAATTACTTTGAGCAGCTTTTCTAAATAGAATAACCCAATTGTAAACATGTACAAAGTGCAAAAGTTTAACTACCTCTCCAGCTCCAATCGTGATAACATGAGGAGCAAAAGCCATCCCTGCAGAACTGTTCATCCATTCACCTAGAAGCACAAATATTAAAATTAAAATTTTAAAAATCCGCACATCTCAAAAGAATGGATAGGGATATTACTCGTTACCATGAACTACCACCAAGATCAAGAAACATTTGCACAAATTTGAAAGGGGAAAATCGAAGACTTCAGTGTCAAATTTTTCATGGTTCTTAAATCTAAAACTGAAACCATGAATTGCTAAGCGACTAAGCATAGTTGGAACAAGCAGCTTAGCATTCAAAATCATGAAGATAGCTACTTATTTCCACAAAAATACCTCAAATTAACTAGTGAGGATCAGGCCCAGGCCACTCAAACAACACAAACAGAGTTGTTGCAAAGAATAGAGAAAAATGAAAAAATAATAATAGAATGGAATAACAAATACAGCCCAAAAATAATGGATCGTATATGAGCCATCTCCAAAGAATATTTGCATGTACAATAATTCTCTCAAAATATACCTAGCGAGGCTAGTTGTTGTTTCCTTCCACTTCCGGGCGGGCGACCTCTAGCTCGTTTCTGGGATGGAGTGCTCGACGCGAGGGTAGAATTTGCAGGGGCAGACATGGGAGACAGACCCAGTGAAACGGTTCCATCGGGACGGTATTTACGAGGCCTTCCTCGTTTCTTTTTCACACGCTCGCTCGAAGGAGGTGCTCCAGGAGACGAACTAACGCTAATGCCATGACTATGACTATAATTAGGACGAGCAGGTTCTACTGTAACAGTAGAACCCATAGAGCTAGCTCGTACATTAGACTGTGCTGGAATGCCAGTGTTTGGTCTGAACCCAGGAGGCACTTGAAACCCTCCGGAATGTATTCCAGAGACAGGCCCGGCAATGCCTCCTCTATGCATGTAATATGAAGGGGGGCCTCCAGAGAATGCCATAGCTTCTCTCCCATCCATGCATCTACTAATAGATTTGTGACCAATACACTGTTTTTGCTCCCAAATCTACTAGAAGACTCAAACTTATTGAGCTATTAATGAGAACTCGGTTGAAGCAGAAGATATATAACAGGGATTTTCCCAGGATTTCTCCTAATGCTGTTAAAAGCTACCACTATCCCTGAGAAAATTAAATTTATAATCACAAAGCAAAGAGTAAAACAAAAAGATCTAAGACCCACTAAACCCAGATATTCAATTAAGAAGCTCAGATTTTATCAAATGTATGCTAAAAACCAGAGTTTTGTGAGGGTTCTGTTTAGAGAGATGTCTAGATAACCCGTAACAGAGACTTCAAAGCCAGAGAAGAAACCAGAGAAAAGATTTCAGGGCTCAAACAGTTTCGCCCTTAGAAACCCACGACTAAAGCTGACAATGGGGCAGAAATGCAGAAAAATCAGAGGCTCATGGTGACACACAATCAACATAACTCAAGCCAGTAAGCCGGCAGTTCCTAAATGATGCACAAACACATCGAGAAAACAAAACCCTAAATTAAAAATCTAGCTAGGGCTTTTACAAGAGAATGCAGAAGAGGGAAAAGCAAAGAGTATGAAAGGAAAAGACAGAGGAAGGCGGAACTAGAGAAGCAGGAGTGAATTGAAAACATGTGCTTTTGTGCGCCGGAAAAAAAAAAGGAGCTTTTTATCGAGTCAAGACTTGAGAACTGTTTGGCCGATGCACAGATCATTAGATTGAAAAGAATATAAAATACAACAAAAAATATAAAATTTATTATAAGTTGATAATTTATTTTTAATTAAAAAATATTATTTTTAAAGAAAAATTTAATATGACGTTAAAAATATTTTAGATTTAATTAATTAGTATGTCAACAATATCTTATGTTTAAATGTATGGATAAACATAATGATTTGAAGGAAAAAGAAAAATAACAAATTGATCAATATTTCAATAATACGAGGCAAATTCAGCACCCAACGTATTTTTTAGTGTATTCAGTATTTTAAAATATTTTATTATGCATCTAACACTTTAAAATATTTAGTACGTAACACTTTAAAATATTTTTTAAAACATCCAACATCCTACAATATTTTTTAAGTGCATCCAACATTTTAAAATATTTTTTGGTGCATTAACCAACAAGACAAAAAAAAAACTCCAGGATGTTATACGCACATGAAAAATACTCTAAGGTGCTAAATGTATCTGGATGCACCTAAGAAAATATTTCGTGATGCTAAACACATTTTAACTTATAAAACAGCTATATTAAAATCTTTAATTTTCAGTTTTTGTTAAAAAAAAAAATTGATCAAAGTATTATGAGCCCTTTTTCAAACAAAAGATTATATAAATAAACCAAGGGTTAATACATCAAGTCCTAGCCTAAATAGAAAAGAAAGAAAAAGAAAAATAATTAAGAGAATTTCATACAAAGAACAGTTAAGAATTAAATTTAAAAAAAAAAAGTAATTGCATCACGAATCAATATTAACACATACTCTTCCGATCCTATTTATAAATCATTTTCAATATGTTTCGCACAGAATAATAAAAACATTAAATTTTATTAATTCATTTAAAATTCAACGACTTTTAACTTTATTCTTATTTAATATACCACATACTATATAAGAAACAAAATCAACACAATAATAAATAAAGAATAAAATTATACATTCATATAAAAATTTTCTCTATTTATCTTATAAATAAAACCAAAAATTTTCTTCCCCGTTATAGACCAGAGGAGTGTAAATCTAGAGGATATGTCAAGTTCTATGCTATCATGCGCACAGCACGACTGCCACTACACACAATGTCGCTGTAGCACCAGGATTGGTGGCAGGTTCTAAAGGGCAATACGTTGATCCTGATTTCACATGCCGATACCAAAACGCAGCAGTTAAAAAGAAAAGTAAAAAAAAAAAAAAAAAAAACTTTCTGTAACATCTGATTAGCAGGCAAGGGTTGTTAGACTCAATGAAAAGATGAACAGTAACAAGGGAAAGTCCATAGCTTGTATTGATACGAAGCCAAACTTTTTACCTTTTCAGTACTGTTTAGGCAAGAATAAAGCAGCGCACATGAAATTGTCTTCCCCCGATATTTTCTTGGGCTTTTTAAATTTAGAAGACAAAGCCAAATAATTAAATAGGATAGTTGAAAAAAATTAACACATATTTATTACAAATAACTAAATTAATTTAATTAATATTCACAAATTAGTTATATAATTTTTATATTAAAAAAAAGTGGGCTCGCATTCACACTTTTTATATCATATCAAAATCAAAAGCAATCATTTCCTTCAATTTATATTTTTATCCCCATACCAAATTAATTTTCGTTACAAACAAGAGATGGGTGATCCCTTTGTTCATTTGTTGGTTCAAAGAAGAACTTATTTAGTGGTGTTAAGGATGGGTTGAAAGTAACGAGGTTCAGGGTTCAATTTTGCATGACGCACGAAAAAATAAACTAATTTAGCTAAGGAAAAAAAAAACGCTTTAAACAAGTATACACAAGGATAACAAAAAACAAAAGCGTTTGGACAAGTTACAATCATGTAAAAATTTATATCGCAAGATTGAAAATGCTTGAAAGCGCTCCCTTATTTGGCGAGTTCTTCTTTGACTTCCTGCTTCATTTTTCTATTAGCAAAGTCCAGGTACCCCTAAAAAATTACCAACATCAACATTCAAGCGGATTTTAAATAATCCAACAATGGAAGTTCATCTTTAAAAAGACTGACATGCAGCAGGCAAACAGGTACGAAGGTTGAAGAGCTTGAAATTAAACTTTTTAAGGAAAAACAAGGGCAAGTTTAAAAAGGCAATATCTTGGGATCTCATTTCGAACTGCTTAAAAGTAATTAATTAGATAAATTCATCTATCAAGTGGGGAAAAATTAACCATTGTCAATATTATTGTCTAAGCATTGACAAACGGGGGAAAAACAGAACCAGACAGAAGAGAAATGCATAATTTTGAAAAACACCAGAAAGAGATGCTACCAAAAGAGAAAATGATTCAAAGCAAGTACCAAAGATGGTAAAGTGTAGGCCATTTGCCCCCCAACCCCCTCCCCCAAAAAAGAAAAATTTCCTTTAAATTTTTTCCATTAAAAACCCCCCTTGGCCTACTGCCCCCTATTACTATTTTTAAGATCTGTCCAAAATGAATTTTCTGTTCTATAAGAAAGATTCTTCAGAAGAAAATTCAGAAAAAGTTTACTCATGAATGACATGAGTTCAGTTTCAACCAGCTCAATTCGACTGGTTCTTTGGTTGCATTGGCCAGTATCTGGGTTTTCCAAAACTGTCGACAGATAATATGGGACTTTCCCCTCTTTTGTGCAAGTTTAAGAGGAAAAGTTAACATTTTAAAATTTGTATGCTGAATTTGTAATAAGGCTATAATTCCTAAAAGGTATATGCACTCTGTTTTACACACACACACACACACATATATTTCTCGCATGTGAGTGAGTGAGTTCTTTGGAGGGGGAGATCCACATAAACCAGATTTCTTTCTGCTAGTTGCTTTTGTCTATTAGTCCCTATAGTTTATTGCTTATGAAAGACAAGATGTCAGAAAGCAAATCAAAAAAAGCTTTACCTGAAGTATTCCAACAGCAGCAAACTTGTCAAGCATAGTCTTGGACTGAACTGGATTTATATCCAAATCCTTTAGAAGCAACTCTACATTCTGCAAACACAATTTAACTTCAGATTTCTTGCATCTCCTTTTATTGCAATAAAAGTATAAACAGGAAGAAGCAAATTAAAATAAAACTCAAAATTGGAGCTTGCTTCATCTAACTCAAAATAGATATTTGGCTAAACCAAGTTCCTTCTCCAAAATTTGTAATTTTTATTTCATACTCAGATATTATAGCAGCCACGTGTATTCACCTTTGACGTGAAGCACTCATTCCAATATGTAAATTGTAGACCTTCAAGCTTTCCCGTTCTACTGAGCTCATCAATGAAGGCCTTTACTTGTACAGCCTGACGAGAAGTATGAATATATTATAATAAGGGGAAGTGCAATAATCTATCGTACAAAAATGATTTAATAAATAAGACTCACCTCAGAATGAACTCGTTGCCTATCAAATGGAACACCAACGACAAAGCCATTCAAAGAAAAATTAGAAATCTGCATTCCAACATGATTATAATTATGGTTTCAAATCTCTGGAAGCAAGCATGCACCACAAGTTAACGGAAATATATTGCCCATTTGAATGTATGTTGTTGCATCTAGTAGCCATAAAAAAAGACTATTATTAAATTATAACAAAGGCATGAGCCAACTAATATTGAAGGAAAAATATGCTGCATGCGAGAATATAGAAGAGTCCCCCTTCACAGCATAATTTTGTGCCTAGTCCCAAAAGAAGCAAACCTCATCATTGATAAAATGTCTATGAAAGGGGTATAACATAATATGAAAGGATAAAGTCATTACTAGACAAAAAAATTGAGCATATAAAAATTTAAATAAGGAGAACATGGGTAGGAAATGGGCCATGGGTGCTGGGAGAATGAAGACTTATATCGCCCTAAGGCTCTGCTGAAACTGAAAATGTTTCATTACCGTAAAAAAAGCTTAAGTCAATTATCATGAGACAATTCAGAAGAGTGTAAAGTGACATAGATATCAAGCTAGATCAAGCTTATCAAGTGGGCAGCACGGGAGAAACCACAACCGAGAAAGTGACCAAATGAGCTCAATTTGATGGATGAAATTGCAAAAAAATAAAAGAAGTACTCCTAAATGATAAAGCTAATGTATAAACGAACACATGTATTTGACATAAAGTTTCACTTTTCACTATTGACAAGTACCAACATGAGAATGAAAAAAGAAACTGAAGAAGGAGTTAACAATAAGTGAAGTACCTTTCAGGTAATTCCAGGTTTTGAGTAACAACATGAGAATAACACCGTTGGTTACATTGCTCTTTATTTATTTATTTTTTCAAAAAAAAAAAAAAACCGTTTCCATTAAGATTTATCATATCTTTCAACTCAAGAACCAGAAGGGTTCTCCTAACATACTTCCTACAGATACAAGAAGACGGTATAAATGTAATCAGAAGCAAGAGATAAAACAAGCTCACCAATACATTAAAATCAGAGGCCATTAAATCAATATTTGTCTTTTTCCTGACAAGAACACTGTGGCATAAAAAAATACATTTTATTTAATAAACATATGACAAAAATAGAATGGAAAATTTACACTGACGATAAAAAACATGTACAAGAATTAATAGCAAGGCCATGAGAACCAAGCACTACATGTCAAGTGCTGCAGAAGAATAAATTTGACCATCTATTATTAAAACTGATTAGTGCTTGCATTAATTCAGCCCTTATGATGCCAATGCTATTTATTTGCTGAAGGGTAAAATGTCAGTAAGTGACAATTTCCAAACTAAAATTACACAGGCAGCACTAAAAATACAGAACAGGCTTTCAACTTCAAGAGAGGACAGCTGAAATTGCTACCCTGTAGGCTTCTCCCATATTCTAAAAAAATAAAATAAAATAAAAGACCAATTAGTAGATTACATGTCAAAGCAGACTTCAAGCCATATACTCAAATAACTCTGGCAGCATTCAGGCCAAAAAAAAAAAAACTCTGGCGGCATAAAGATAATGAGAAAAACATAATTGTTGAACAGCCCAGATGACGTCGATACAAATTGATATGAAATGCTTTGGCAAGCCTGGATAATACAGCAAACATCAAGGAACTTCAAATTTATCTCTCCTCAGCGTAAATTCATTCATTCTTTGTTTTTTTTTTTACCAACTTTTTAAAATGCTATTGCTATGATATGACATATCTTTGTAATCACATGATACTAAACTAAGCTGGAGCCCAAGACTATTAAACCAATGTTTTTCAATACTTACATTTTATTTATAACCGCAAGTGGAACAAGCATACAGTTACCAAATGTTGCGCTAAGTTATAGAATAAGCTAATAATTGCTAATTACGCTTCGGAGGCATAGCTCAATCCTACAAGGCTACAACCACGGGTGTGAGAGGTTTCCTACCTGAGAGGAGAGGCAATTTTATTACCAGGGTCCGAAACAGCAATCCCAACATATTTATCGCCAACATCTAAACCAAGCAACCGCCCACGTTTCCCCTTAGTCTCCATCGTATTAAGAAACAATTGGTATGGCCTCACAAACCTCATCTAAGGAATGTCCAAACAATGAAAACCATAAGCTTCAAAACTTGTTTGATAGCCTTCACATAGGCAGTGAGGCAGCGCATGAGAATATAAGAATAGAACCGCGAAATAAGTTACAGAGCTTATTAAATGATATCTCCGAGAGTCGAAACTCAGACGCCATTCACAGGAGACTTGTGTTTCATAGTTCTCGTGATGGAGATACAGAATCATCTTTTCAGCTCAAAATAAAACATAATGACCGATCACTAAGCCTCTTGCAATAGACGAAAGGTAAGAAAAGGGGGGAAAAACCGAACGAAGAGAAGAACCTTGAGTCTTGAGATCGCAGAAGTCGGAACCGCATATGCGCTTGCGATGGAGTCTTCCACGAGGAGCAAAGGCACGCAGCGGCGGCACTCTTCCACGGCCAGGAGTAGCACCGCCGCAGACAAGCTTGGGAAGCTTCAGAGACAGCTCACTGAGGCTTCAGAGCGCGCGCTATCAAACCCTGTTGCCGCTTTGCAGGTGATGCAAGTTTTTCCCCAGACACGAAAATTTGACATCCAAACTCAATTTTAAATCCTCAATTTTATTATTTCCGTTCTGCGTCAAAAGAAAAAAAAAGAGAGATTGAAAGGGAAAAAAATTAAAAATTAAAAATTCCAAATCAAGTTTGATAACACAACTTTATTTATTATTGACAGGTTTGAATTTATAAATAACAATAAATTTTTGTTAATATTCTTTATTTAGTATTTATAAAATTCTAACTTTTTTTTTGTCATTGTCACAAAAAAAATCCTCAATTAAAAAAAAAAGATAATAAAAAAATAACAAATTTGTCCCCTGTTATTTTTCCCTAATCCATTATTCCCCCAACCCGCATGGCGCATACGCACATCCTAAAAAGGGATAATAACTTTGTACCAAAAAAGAGAAGTATCACACTTGAGGTTTTGAAATCTTCAACTCAACCGTGTTTCTTTGAGTTTATCAAACTAGGCCTAGCTGTCTATTTTAGATTATACAGAGTTTTTTCAAGTTTACAGATGAAATGAGGCTTTGTTGAGTAACAAAACTTTCAGACTACTGCATGTAAACTACTTCAGCTCAAAGTTCTATTTAAAAAGGTATTATTTATGTCCAATTGATTAATGCACCAACCTCTAACTAAAGCAATATATAATATAAAGCAAACTGTATATGTTTTAACTATTAGACTGAAGGTCTAGTAATAGCCAATTCCTAGACTTTATTAAAAACCTTTTGCAACTAATTGACATTTTTCCCCCTGCAAAGTTCCATACGAATGATACTTATTTTTAAATACCCATTTGCAATCAACTAAGCTTTCTCGGCCTGTATAAGGTGTCAACATCCATGTTTTGTTTCTAATAAGTGCACCATATTCATCTTTCATTGGTTTATACCATTATGGATGAAAAAGCAATACACTTACAACTGAAGAAGGTTCTGTTTCAATCTCAAGAACTTGCTAAGATGTTTAGGTTTGAAAGCTTTGATACCAAGTGAAGAATATCGAAGTATGATAAACTGAATGACTTAACATACACTGAAGCTTTTGCTTTATATGTATAGACTTATTATTCAATGTACAAGTATTGATTAAGTTACAACTAAATCATATATGACTGTTGTAATGCTTTTATAATCTGTAACAAAAACTAACACGTGCTTAATACTCAATTTATCCTAATATTGACCAATTTCATCACCAAGAATGAATTTGACAGCAATTGGAGGTAAGGACCTCACCTATCCACAAGTTATGAATTTGAGAGGAATCAGAGATTTAGGAAATATTGCATTTGATAAAAATATGGGAAGGGGAGATACGTCATTTTGTACCAAAACACGTGAATTGTTTACTTTTTGAGGTTCCCTTGACTCAATTGAAGAAGAAGCTGAGAACCTTTTTGAGGAAGCATACTTTGTGGAGAATCCATTTGGAGGGTAGAAATGTTCATATTGTCTCATCTTGGTATAGTCTCATTCAGATGTGACAAAAGATGAGACGAGACATGATACGGGGTTGTCGTAGTCCTATCTTGTCCAATGAACCCCCTTGTGGATGAAGGGTGACGCTATCCATCCACTTTATATAGTAATGGGGTTGGACATTTTGAGTTGTACTTACGTTTTAATTAGATGAGTTTTTTAGCCTGCCTCGATCAAACACAACTAAAGACAGGAATCCAACCAAACAAGGAGGTAACTTGCAAAATAGACGTGTCTTAAAGAGAAAGCATATAGCACTTGAATAACCAATTGATTTGAAGATCTTTTGATGTGTCACTCAGTATACTTAAAAGCCCTATGTTCTTAAAAAAAAAAAAATCTTTTACCTGCTTTCACAATTTAATTCGCATGCTTGCTTGTTCTGTTTTGACTAATTGAATAGAAACAAAGACTTGTTACTAGAAAACCGAATTTAGAGAACAATACTGAATGAATGCGGAAGAAGGATGGATTAAGAGAAACTCAATGAGAAAGTCAGTATTCTCAAAACCCCTGGCTCTGTCTAGAAAGACCCCAAAGATTCACAAGGCAGAAAAAATGATTAATTAACTATGTTTTGTCCTTTCCAATCCAACCTGAGGCAGAGAAAATGATCAAGGACAACCTTTTTTTTTTTTTTTTTGCATGGGGAATCCTAGAATCATCATAGGAGCTAGTTGTATTTAATAAAAGAAAGTTAAAGACTTAACTAGAGAATAAAACACAAATATCAAATTAAAAATTGAAGGGAAATGTAAGCATTTTTAAAATGATTATTCCCACAATTTTATGGTATTTATGCCCTTGCTTAACATTATTTCAGAATAGGATATTGTCATCCCTATGATATATCGTACAAAAGTTGTGTTAACATTTTATTTACCATATCAAGTCATAAATATAAGAACTAATTGACTGATTTGGTAAATTAAGGAAATAAGTTAAGTTAATTATTTATAATAAATAGGTATTATTTTTTTAAAATATCTTTACTAACCACGTTTATTAGTTAAAACTACTATTATTAGAATGAATATATTAAAAAAATAGATAAATATGAGAGACAAAGTAGATTGAGATCTTATATTTAAAATAAAAAAGTCAAATGAGTTTTATATTAAAAACCGGAGGTAGTATTATTTTCCACATACCAAACATATTGTTAAGTCTATAAAGTACTACATCTGGTCTTAAATATAAGAATTAGTTAAGAATCTTAGTCCAATTATAAATAACAACAACGATTTTCGGATTTTGTACGTTCTCAATGGTTTCTCTTAATCGATCTGTAGAATAAAAAAAAAGTGATTGAGAATCTTATCCCAATTATAAATAACTTGCCATTAATTCATACGAGTAAAATCTCATGACATGTAATATTCCTCCGGTTCTAAATATAAAGCTTATTTTGTAATGTAAATTACACTACAAAATTAGAACGGAGGAGTAATTTTTATTCATAGGTTCCCGTGATTTTTTTTTTTTAAGTTAACGTCGATTCAAGTTTTTTCTAAATACATCTAATATTTTAAGATATCTTCCTATTCATCCAATATGTTAAAATATTCTTTTTAAGTAAATCCGGTATCAAATATTATCAATGCACAGTTAAATGGAATGCAAAATTAATTTACTGACAAAAAAATATAAAATTAAATTAGAAAGTTTAAACTGGAGTAAAACATAGGGAAATCATAACTCACGCATCACGTATGTAGGAAAGAGGAAAAAGTTTCAGGCATCAAATGAACGGATTTTCTTTTGGCCGCCAAAGGAAGGGGATTGAATATGCACGCCGTTCGGTAGTCAAGCAATACGGCGACGACCAGACAACGAAGCTGAACTCACCATTTTCATTTTCAATCATAAGATTAACAGAGAAAAGTAAAGAATGGCCTTTAACTTTCCTTGCCTTTTGACTGAATCGTGGACGAGGGGTCAAGCCTTCATTTTGTTGAGGTGTTCAACACTTTCCAGTTTTCTTATCTCCATCTGTATCAATCAATTAATCTTGCTTTGATATTTGTACTCCTCTCACGCTAATTGCTAGCATTTTTACTATTAAACAAGTTCATTGATTGGTTCAAATAACATCTGCTTGATTTTATGTTATTCGCATAGTGAACTGGTGCACCTTACACAACTCAGTGCCTTGGAGCTGCACAGAGCTAATTATTTTCGGAGTTCATTGTCCGGTGATAATATTTGGGAAGCATTAAATTGAATTGACCCATCCAAGACTCGCCGATAAGGTCTGCCTTTACTTGCTTTGATGTTGAATATTCAATAGTTACTATCACAGTGAATTGTTGATACTTTTTGCTCCCTCTAAGGCTCTAAGCTGAAAGAAGCGTAGGACTCATGATTCTACCTCAGTTTTCCTTACGAGGAACGTAGAGAACCAGCTAACAGCTGGGGAATTTTTTTCGTTTTGGTTTCAATTTAATGCAAATTACATGGGAATGTAATGGCCCTTTCAATTGAACATTTGCTAAGCTCAATTTTTGTTTTAATCGAAGCCTCTCTCTACACTAACTATTATTTGCCAATATAAGCTAGGTTTGGCATGGGTTGTGAGTTTTCCAAGTTCTCGGCATGCTGCTGGGGAGCAGAGCAAAATGGTCCCAAAATCCTCATTGATGGTAACTCATTGGGATTCATCTCTCTTATTCTCGCTCCGACAAGACCAGATAATTGCAATTCATAAGTTTCAATTTTCTGCTCAGGAAACAAAGAGGAGCATGAAGCTAATAATCTGCCGCCGTTTCATCAATACACAATTGATCAACTTAGGATGGCCACGTCTGGATTTGCAGTGGAAAATATAGTTTCCGAGCATGGAGATAAGGCTCCGAACGTGGTCTATAAAGGGAAACTTGAAAATCAAATGCAAATTGCTGTAAAGCGATTTAATAGATTAGCCTGGCCTGATGCCCAGCAATTTTTGGTAATCATGTGATTTTATGTGGCAATCCTATGCAGATTTGATTTGAGTGCTCATCATAAAGCTTTTTCGTTCACTCCTGCATTTATTGTGGCACTTTTTAGCTGTACCTATGCTCTTGTTCTGAGGGGTTCCGCCGGAGGTCCTAAGGGTATTGGGCGAATGTGTGTTATTACCATGGTCTAACACTCTAGGATGCTGGATTGTTTGGTACATGGTTGGATGCCTTGGCAAAATGAATGAATGACCTTTTTGACATCTATAATGGGGTATTTTTTTGTTAGCATGTTATAGATATTAATAATACCACTCATCGGCCTTCTCCTCAAAGATTATCTTTTTGAACGATGTGGTATTTGACATGGTCTTAGAGTCTTCATGATCAAGCAGTGAAGAGTTTGATCTTGTTGCTTTATTAAGTTTTCTGGGGTAAATACTTTATTAAGCATTTGCCTATTCATGCTCTTCCAGATTATGTTTGGTACCAGCTTAATTTCGTTTCTAGTTTTGTCTGACCTATATCTTAAACATTGGGTCTATATCCATTTCCTTTTCATGAGGGAGCAGGGAAGATCATGGTTTCAGCAACTGGATAGTGAAATACTCAAATTTCTTGATGACAGATTCATGGATATTAGGATTTTATACACATAATGCTAATCGGTGTTTTTTAACATTTTGTTAGAAATTTTTTGTTTGTTCACATCGGGTATTCTATAGTTACTAAAACATGCTTTCACTATCACCCAAAAAAAAAAAAAGCATGCTTTCACTAATAGCTTTTTGAACAACTTCGTTTTATCTCTTAAGGATGAAGCCAGAGCTGTTGGTCAGCTTAGGAACCAGAAATTGGCAAATTTGCTTGGCTGTTGCTGTGAAGGTCATGAAAGGTTACTTGTTGCAGAATACATGCCTAACGATACTTTGGCAAAACATTTGTTCCACTGTAAGTGCATAATTATTTTCCACCAAGTTCATTTAGCAATGTAGAAATTCTGTTGTTACCACTCGTGTGTTCCTTCAATGCTATGGTGAAGTGTGGCTATGATTCTATTGTTCGATGCTATCTCCTTAAATACAGTTCACTGAGCTTTCTATTGTTCTCCTGTTTTGATAAAAATAGTTGACCGTTCTATAAACTCTTGTCCACACTATTATTTAGGGGAAACTCAACCTATGAAATGGCCAATGCGACTTAGAGCTGCTTTGTACCTTGCCCAAGCTTTAGAATACTGTACCAACAGAGGACGCGATCTATATCATGATCTCAATGCTTATAGAGTTCTCTTTGATGTTGTAAGTTCATTCCTTTCATCTATGTCACATCATATATTTGAAAGTAGAAATGCTTACTTTTCGTGAAGGGTGCATTCTATTGTTATATCAATTAATGCGATCCTGAAAATTACGTCAATTCATTAAATGGTAGAAGGTTTGCTACTGACTTTATATCTTGGAAAGTTGCACTAAAAATTGCCTTGATATTTATAATAAACTTCCAATAACAAGTCGACAAGTAAGTATCTTCTCAAATTTCGGGTTTTCAACTCCACATCTATAGGCTTTATTTATTTTTGCTGAACTAGAAATGATTTTGAAGGCTAAGGCTCAGTAAGATTGTAAATCAAGAGAAATCAAGCAATCGTAGAGAGGGAAGTTACTGAAAAAAGGATCAAACTGAGAGCTATTCACCGCCAAGAGTGTATAGTGACATAAATAACAGAAATCACTTCCAAGCTAAGAGCTTTATTAGCCAATGCAAGATTAAAGCCACTGGCGATTGAAATTCTGAAACAGAAATATTTCGTTTTTTAAAGTAAAACTACATATTAGATAGTACTATGTAGCTAAAATAAACTCGGCAAATATTTGATAAAGATAGATATCATGATGCAATGTAACCTAGAGATAATAAAGTGCTTTTAACAATCTAAAGATACGCAAGGGTAAGGGTGGTTTCCTCTTTCCTGTATGTCATCCTTGTACTTGTTTTCCAGGAGGGCAATCCTAGACTTTCATGCTTTGGTTTGATGAAAAACAGTCGAGATGGGAAAAGTTACAGTACAAATCTAGCATTTGCCCCTCCTGAGTATCTCAGAACAGGTACTCCCTACCATCGCAAACTTGTACTGTCAGATCTTCTATTCTCCGTGAGTTGAAAGTTGGGCTTTCATAGTAAACTTTTGAAACTAATCAAGTTACACTCTCCTTAGAGTTTTTTCTGTTCCAACTCAAATTGTTATGTGATTATGTCCAATTTATAGGCTTTCAAACAACTGACCGTGAACTAAGAAAAGCACACCATTGAAGATTGGAGTGTTCTTTCTTATGGTCTAATTATCTTGCAATCCATTCTTTCTTTCCTAGGGTGTAGAACTCCCTTTGCATATTTTCTGGAGATGCCAACCGAGCTTTCATTTGTTATTACCATTTTATTCTTTTATCTTTCCCTTTTAATTTTTTTTTTTAAATCACTTCTTAAAGAGACACTTTACCTAGAAGAGTTAATATCCAATTTCTCTCAAAATGGTTAAAATAATATCAAGGAAACTTATTTTCATATGGTTGAAATTTTCCTTATTTTTGGTTTATTGTTATATGTCTAATTGTTTTCTGTCTTTAAGAGCACCCAAGACTCATGTTTTGAGAACGAAATTAATCTTTAATCTGTAAAATGGATCCCTTTACCAGCAAATTTTGTTCTTAGGTTAAACTGGTGCTGTCTTAGACTAGTTTTACATGTCCCCTTGTAGCAAATAGATTTACATCATGAGTTGTGTGTATTATACATTACTAGTTATTTACCCATGAATAAAATGGGTTTCTAACAAATATTCTTTAATAATAAATTTGTAAATTTAGTTAATAGACAATGAGAACTCCCATCGTCCTGTTCTTCTAGGATCAATTTGTGAAGACAGTTTTTATGACACAACAGTAATATATCAACACAATTCACTGACGTTCAACACGTCATAGCCCTTCTCCCTTCCAATTACTCCAAAAGAAAAGAAATTTTATGTGATATGATGATTTTTTCGTATTATTATTCTTCCTTTATTTCTTATGTCCTGAATATGGTATCCATGAGGTGAATGTACTCAGTATCTCTGTGCTTTCCTTACCCTGGTTATGCAGGAAGAGTAACTCCAGAAACTGTAACATATAGTTTTGGCACCCTTTTGCTTGACCTTCTCAGTGGAAAACATATACCTCCGAGCCATGTAAGTTTCTTTCCTCGATGCAAGGCTCTGCACAACAAGTTTATTGCACCCTGTTGGTGGTTTAGAATACACTGGCTTGTCACATATCTCTTATTATCCACTTGAGGAAAAGAAAGAATGAAAAGTATGAGCTTATTGAAAATGGGAGGATTTGGTCAGTATGTTGACGAGAATGTTTAGGTATTCTGTCTTGACCATTAAAACAGGCCCTAATGCATTGATTGCAATTTTTTCGTGTTACAAAAGAATGAATATATGCTATATGTCTACTTGTTTTGCCAATCTTCTGACTGTTACTGATCTCTTGGCCAGATGAACTTCTTTCCCTTTTCTTGTTAGTCACAATCTTTTATGATAAAAAATGATACTCTGGGTTGAATGTAAATTTTGCTTGAGGTCATAGCGTGTGGTATTATTTTATCACTTATTTTTGTAATTTTTCAGGCACTTGACCTGGTTCGGGGAAGAAACCTTCAGATTCTTACAGACTCTTGTTTAGAAGGACAATTTTCAGTTTATGAGGGAACTGAGTTATTGCGCCTAGCATCACAATGTTTACAACCTGAACCGCATGAGCGTCCTTATCTCAAGTCATTGGCCCCTGCTTTGATACCCTTACAAAAGGAATCCAAGGTTATTTCTGTTATTCGAGTAACATCTGTTTTTTAGGATGTTTAGGATTGCTGAGGCTGGTTTTAATTTCCTGTCTACAATTGTCATGGCTAACAGTTTATGTTTGATAGTCATTAGGCTCTGGTTTGTTCTGAGAACTGAAACCATATTCCAGTAAGCTGGAATGAACTTTTGCTATATTATTTTTCAGGTTCCTTCTCATGTGCTTATGGATATTCCCCATGGTGGTGCTGCTTTACCTCTGCCACCACTCAGTGAGGCTTGTCTTAAAATGGACTTGACTGCTATACACGAGATCATAGAAAAGATCGGGTATAAAGATGATGAAGGTGTTGCATATGAGGTGTGTTTCTGATATACACCTTGTGAAACTTGTTTCATGCTCATGATCAACATTCAGATCTTTGGTACTTTGGCTTACTTGTTCACCATCTTCTGCATGTGTATGTTTGTATGCAAGCATGTTATATCATCAAAAAAGCTGAATCAGAGTAATAAATCATATTTATTTTTATATATCATTCTGTTCTGCCTTAGGAATGTGTCTTTCGTTTGACTCTTAAATGTCGATGCTTCTGTCAAGATCTTGGTTAGAATAGAAGTCAATGTGATAACTTGATCCACTATGGTTTCCTTGGTCTTAGCTTGCAGGCGTATCCATTTTGACACTCGTAGTGTGTGTGTGTGTGTAAATTCTGCATAAATGTTCAATCACGGCGACACAAACTGACAGTTTAGTTGTTTTATATGCCTCTGAGAGTGAAGGCATGTATCCTGTTTTATGCTGCTGTATTTCTTACGTTTGATGTATACTTCATTTGTCTTTTATCATTTAAGTTTTTCCTTGTAAATTTGGTTGTCTACTTAATTTTCATTTTTCTCTGATGCAGCTTTCATTCCAAATTTGGACCAACCAAATGCAAGAAACATTGAACTTGAAGAATAAGGGTGATGCTGCATTTCGACGCAAGGATTTCAAAGCTGCAATTGATAGCTACACACAGGTTTGAACGATTCATGCCTTGCAAGTTGTTAAGTTCCAAGGATGGGAAAAAAATGATTTCTGTCCTCTTCTTGATTGGCGGATAAGATTATATAGTGCATCAACAGTGATTTCTTACAATAGTTGTTAAAAAAGAGCTAAGGTGCTTAAATACCTTGAAAAGATCCACGAAGGAGCACCTAGTGCTGGAAGTTTTTTTCAGCTCTTATATGCTCTGGAAGTTTCATTTCCCAGCGTTTCTGCCCTGAACCGCTATTTGCTATTAAATTTGACCATTAAGTTTGCTAGGTGCTCCTTCGAGAATACTTGCAAGTGTTTGAGTAATTTGGTTACATTAAAGTAGGATCCACCAGATATGAGAGCGGCTGCTATGTGTAGCTAATACTTTGGTGGTTGTGTAATGCAGTTCTCTGAAGTCGGAACCATGGTTTCTCCGACAGTTTATGCACGCCGAAGTCTATCTTATCTCATGAGTGATATGCCTGAGGAAGCACTTGACGATGCATTGCAGGCACAAGCAATATCCCCTCTCTGGTACATTGCATTCCATTTGCAAGCTGCTGCTCTATTTGCACTGGGCAGGGAGGATGAGGCCCATGTGGCACTCAAAGAGGGTTCTGCACTTCATAATAAAAAGAATACAAATTAGTTGAGGTCACTGCCCAAATTAGTTTTCCTGTTCCAGAAGACAACATTCAGAGAACACCACCCACGGCTCTCAATATTTGGGCAAATTAATCTGAGGCTTTTAGTCCTTATTTGGCAATTGTGTTACATGCATAGAGATCGGTTTATAGTCCCTCCTGCATAAACGTTTCCTTTGTTGCGAAGATCTTGAAAGGTTTAGGGAAAAACTTATGGTAGAGATTGTGTGTTTGTAAAGGATTCATCTGTAAAGTCCTGTATTTACTGGCTTGGTAGCAAATGCTTTTTATGTGATTGTAACTAATGTGTAAAGCAACTGGCTGCCGATAGGCTATTATTGTATTCATTTGTTTTACATCTAACATATTATTTAAATCTTCATCCTCTTGTTTATCATTTGATCTTTGTATAACATTTGAATTTGCCCAAGGAAAGCATTTGTAAGCAATTCCTTAGTTGCTGATCAGTGGTTGAATTTCACGAGCCATAGCTGATTATTAACAATGAATAATCAGTAATCAGCTAGTGGCCCCAAGCAGACATGTATATATTTCCCCATCACACCAAATCTTGATGAAAATTCCGATCATATACTGAGATTTTAGAAAAGGGAAGAAGTCAAAAGGACCTGGAATGGGTAGGAAACGCCATAATAACAACATTAAATAAGTTCCAAGGAGCAGGTAATGTTCAAACAAGATGATAATAACAATACCCACAACATGGTAGAATCAAAATCAAACACGGAATAGTTAAGAAACCAAATAATGCTTAAAAAAATTGACATAAAATAGAAATTATTTTAGGCCATGAATGGGAGATCCCCAGAACGATGTGTTAAGGGCCCCTTGTTTCTTCTCACGAATGAGATCCACTTTCAAAGCACAAGACACACAAACCAAGCATGCAAAACCTCCCTCACCATATATATACAATTAATTATGGTCCCAAAGGCATCTTCATCTTGTGCTCTTAGTCATGCATAGGCTCTTCCTCGTCTTCAATCTCATCTTCCTGGGCGGCTGCATCCTGATACTGTTGATACTCTGCCACCAAGTCGTTCATATTACTCTCAGCCTCTGTGAACTCCATCTCATCCATACCCTCGCCAGTGTACCAATGCAAGAAGGCCTTTCTCTTAAACATCACTGTGAATTGCTCCGAAACACGCCTAAACATCTCTTGGATCGAAGTCGAGTTCCCCATGAACGTAGAGGAGATGGACAAACCAGTTGGTGGAATATCACAAACACTGGATTTTACATTGTTTGGTATCCATTCCACGAAGTACGATGAGTTCTTGTTTTGAACGTTGATCATTTGTTCATCCACCTCCTTAGTGCTCATTTTACCTCGGAACATAGCCGAGGCTGTCAGATATCTACCATGTCTTGGGTCTGCTGCACACATCATGTTTCTAGCATCCCACATTTGTTGAGTAAGCTCAGGAATGGTGAGGGCTCTGTATTCTCGGGAACCACGAGATGTTAAGGGTGCAAAACCAACCATGAAGAAGTGAAGGCGTGGGAAAGGGATGAGATTAACAGCCAGTTTTCGGAGATCAGAGTTAAGTTGGCCCGGAAAGCGAAGGCAACATGTTACTCCACTCATTGTTGTTGAGATCAAATGGTTGAGATCACCAACTGCAACACAACCACACTCAATTATCCAATAAACAAGAACACAAGACTTTAGACTAAACATCCTTAGTTATATAGTGGTGACTTTTGGGAAAAGGAAAGATAGGAAGAATGAGGAGACTTACAACTTGGATTAGTGAGCTTGAGGGTTCTGAAACAGATATCATAAAGAGCCTCATTGTCAAGGACCATGCATTCATCTGCATTTTCAACGAGTTGATGAACAGAGAGCGTGGCATTGTAGGGTTCCACAACGGTGTCAGAGACCTTAGGAGATGGGAAGACTGAGAAAGTCATCATCATCCTATCAGGATACTCTTCTCTGATCTTTGAGATCAGAAGAGTCCCCATTCCTGACCCTGTTCCACCTCCCAGTGAATGACACACTTGGAAACCTGTAAAATCGTAAACGAACTCATTCATATATAACTGTCAGTGAAACTTAAAACGTTGAATAAATAAACCATATAAGGAGTAGTAGTACCCTGCAGGCAATCACAGTTCTCTGCTTCTTTACGAACAACGTCGAGAACAGAATCAATAAGCTCTGCTCCCTCAGTGTAATGGCCTTTAGCCCAGTTGTTTCCAGCTCCATTTTGGCCAAACACGAAGTTGTCAGGCCTGAAGATTCTACCAAAAGGACCAGAACGCAGGCTGTCCATGGTCCCTGGTTCAAGGTCCATCAACACAGCTCTAGGAACATAGCGACCACCACTCGCTTCATTGTAGTAAACGTTTACCCTCTCAAGTTGAAGGTGGGAGTTGCCTACATAATTCCCAGTGGGATCAATCCCATGTTCATCACACATAACCTCCCAGAACTTGCCTCCAATTTGGTTACCGCATTGACCGGCTTGGATGTGCAGGATTTCTCTCATGGTGAAAGATTAGAAGTTTAGGAGAAAGTTTACAATATCAATTATTAGAGCAGAAGTTGAGAGGGGAAGAAGAGTCCTGAAAGCAGTGAGTGGGAAGGGAAGCCCTTTTGTAGTTGCAAGAGTGGAAGGATGAGAAGATTGAGATATTCAGATTTTGTCTTTCTGTCAAATGGGAAAAATATATATATTGGTGGGCGTTCAATTAATCAGTTCATGTGGGTTTGTTAGGAGGAGGCTATGTCAATCTCCAAGCAGACTGATTAGCTGGCTATGGAAGGTGACAATCAAGTTGCATGAAACTTCCTATGGCCTTATTAGGCTCATCTGAATTATCAGTCCGTCCTACCATTTGATATCCCATCTGTCAATGAGATTCCAAATTGTCCATTTCTTGAGTTGGTCATCCTGCTATCCCAATGTGACCGGACAGTGAATTATCACCTCTTTTCCTAGGTAACCATTGGAAGCTTAAACTTTCATCGATAGCAGAAATGGAAGAGTGGGAAAGAGCATACTGCAAAAGATCAAAATTCTAGTTCCAAGTTTTTTACCACAACTATCAACTATACATGATCCAATACATTTAGATTGGAGTGTTGTCAAACTTAATTGGAAAAACCGTTTTGACAGGCATATTTTACATTCACAGGTTAAAGAACTCAAAGATCTGATATTTAATTTAAACAGTCATAGCCCTTTCCATTAGAATTAACGCCGGTTGATTTTCTTAGTACCAGTATTTGGGTTGAAAATTTTCGAAGCTTCCCTTCACTTAAAAATTTACTTACAAATTATCAATGGTTTTGCTGCCGGAGGTTCACACCAGAGATAACTTGCTTGTCTTGACAAGACTGCTTTTACCTCTGAACAACGTAATCTCGAATGACGGGTTCTATTAACAATTCCTAAACCCGACTGATAGGTGTATCGATATATGAGCTGAGAGATACAAGGCCAGCAAGCAGAATTCGGATTCAATTATTGAAGCCACCAAAGCTCCGTGGCAGGCTGTCTCCTTCTCAATACAATTATTTGCGTACCAAATAAAGAACTAGTGGTGATTGGAGAGGGAATCGGAATCCTAAATCATTTCTTTTTAGAGAGATGATATTTATTCCGTCGTTCTCAAGGTTGCAGAAATTACAAACCAGAGTGTCCAATGATATCTTATATTGACTGATCAACAAAAGCCATATAGGATTTACCATGTAATGCTGTTGATAAATGGTTTTCTAGTAATTAGTGACTGAGTTGGGATGTTCAATCCACAACAATAAACCACTCCAGACCTACAAGTAAGCCAATTGAGTTTGGGGAAGTCTCACTTTCTCCAAGTCAAATCTTCACCAATAAATCTTTAGACCCATAAGTATATATTATTACTGAAAAAAAGATTGGCATTCAATGCGTAACATCCTCGAGTCTATATCAGCAGAGGGGAGGAAATTTAAAAGCAAACCCGTACCTACCACAAACATTGATCTACTGCCACTTTTGACAAGATGAGTAAGCTGACGAGCTTTTCACATTTATTTATGAAGCGTTCGAACATCAGTTTGATCACATCATGTCTTGAATGAAAATGGCATGGGTAACCTCATGACAGAATTTACATCAGAAATTATTTCCTAAGTAATCATCAATCATCAAGTGGCTCAGAACAGACAACCAGCACCACAACTGACGAAGAAAAAATCCTACCGAACTGTCACAAGCGGCAGCCACTTGAACGCTCCTCAGTATAGCAATTCCTCGTATACAGGATCTACAGATTGCCCCCACTTTCCATGATACAAATCCAAAAGCTTTTCAGCTGGTGTAACACCTGCCACCACAAAAAGTAGTATACACAATACTAAATAAAACAGGGGGAAAAGAACATGAGCATTCTTGGTTGAAAAAAACGTCCAATTGAAATTTGTTTTAGGGGCGTCCAAGTTGTTTTCTTTTTCTTTTTCTTTTCTTTTCTTTTTTTTCTTTTTTTCTTTTTTTTTTTTTTAAATTTTGAAGTCTCTGGTATGCTCGTACTTTTGTGTATATTTTACTGGGAGGGGAAGAAAACCTGCAGATCAGTTACCTGTTCTAACCACCTCAGCAACCTCATTCAAGAAACCAGTTTCCTTAAAGCCTCTTCTTTCCAAACCATCCTAGAGAAGTATACAAATGCGGTTAATAAGATAGATGACAATAACAGAAATAACAAAATAATGACACATACTTTCGAAAATTTTAGAACATCTTCAGCAACATGCTTCAGCAAGCCATCTCGGAATGGTGTCTTTAGACCATATTTGGGGACCTACCAGAAAATGCCTCCAATGGTCAGAACTCAATAAAAATCTAGAATGAACAATGACCATCAAAGAAATAGCTGTTATATGCATGATGTAACTAAAAGCACACAGTAGTCCTAATGAAAATATGGAGAACCATTTTATAGGATTTTAAAAAAAAAAAAAGGCCTCCTCCAGTCCACTATAAAGGTCCTTTTCTGTCAGCTTTGCTTGATCCAAAATACAAGTCCAATTTGATAATATCTAGAATATTAAACATTTTTTGGCCAAAAAAAGGAACATTTAACATTTGCCCTATTTTCTCCTTCTATACAATTAAATATTATAAGTAATTAATTCATCATAATCAATGTTTGACTTTTTAATAAGGATAGATTTGGAAAGTAGCACCTTTTTTTTTTTAACATTTTTAATGATGTAACTTCTATGTATACCATTTTTGGTTTTACATTAGTTAAACTGGACTCATATTATGAGCCAGGGGAGTATTTCTGCTTGAGCATCTGTGAAAGTGTGTAAAACACCAGAGAAGGAACACTTTTATCAACATATAAATTTCAACCGATATTTAGCCTGCTAAAAATAGTGACTCTGTGATGGCACAAGCTTGCATAGAATATACAAAAAATGATCATCAACGACGCATCCACACCAAAAGAAGTGCCTTTTCAGTTTTTACTACATTGAAACAAAATATCACTTCAATGGGCGGCTAGTATGATGAGAATCTAACTCGTACACAGAAAGGAAGTGAGGATAAGTAAATTAAACCCTTAAAATTGATTTAAGACAAATGAAATTTTTTAATGTTTTGACGTTACCTTATCCCTTAGCATCTGTCTCTCTTCTGGGGTCCAATCAGCTGTCATATCTAAGACATTCTGGAGAGAAACCTCATCATACAATAAGCCTACCTGATATGAGAAAAATCACAATAAGTTAATGCAGCTGAGTCACAGTAATTGATGAGTTGCAAATGAAGATAAAAATTATGTTCTGTGCAAGCAAAGATTAATGCCTTAGTTATCATATGCAAAAGACAAGACATAAAAATGTCATTGCTTGTTCCAAATCAAGATGATAGGTCATTAAATGATTGCATGACTTGACTTCAAAGATTAGCCTGTATGATGGTCGCAGGTAAAATAAGACCAGAAATATTATGCATAGTAAAATGCTACCCACCCAAAATGCTGGTAAAGCACATAACCTTCTCCAGGGCCCTCCATCAGCACCTCTCATCTCCAAGTACCTCTTTAGCCTAACCTGAAAATAATAGAATAAAAGTACCAAAAAATTCAACTAAGAACAACCTCAGATGCTGCCATATCATCGGATAAGCATCAGATAACGGCCAATTATGGAACTGACCTCAGGAAATATAGTTGTCAAGTGATTTTCCCAATCATTTAGTGTTGGCAATTCACCAGGAATGCAAGGAAGCTTCCCTTCCATAAAATCCTGCAATATTTTGAACTCAGAGTGATCAATTCTTACCCAAAAAATAAAAGGATCAATTCTACACCCTTAGCAAACCAAGGCTTGAATGTAAAAGTCGTCTAAGAGAGAAGTTTCAAAACAAAGGATGACGGTGCAATATAAGCTAGCCTAAGATAATAAAAATGTCAAAGAGAGGTGAAAACCCTGAAGGTCATTCCGGCACAGTTGACATATTCCCCTTTCCGATAGACAAAATACATCGGAACATCTAGAGCATAATCAACATACTGCTCAAAGCTGCAATTGAAGAGTTCAAAAGAAATCAGAATGGATGAAGTAAGATTAATAAGATTTCAAGGTAAAAAATGATACTAGTCACTGACGAAGACAATAGTATCACAACAATTTTTGTGTGAAGTTCTCAACCAAAGAGGTTAGGTTAACAACAATTTCATTCAATTCTTACTGCATGTGAATAGTTAAAAAAACAGAAAAGAATGAAAAAAGAAACCACAAACTCAGCACTGGAAAAATAAATTGATAATATACTTTTTAGTGACAATGCAAGATGACACATTTTTTCCCAAGAAGAAATTTAAATAATCCTTAACTCGGCATAGCCCCCCTTTAGGCCTAGTAAATAATAATTACAAAGTTTGAGAATGCCAGGTCCTGACACTGATATTATGTTGATATTGAGACTGAGCATGCCAAATGTTAATGTATTGCATTCTACCATCCAATGCATGTAAAATTCAAATACGTGTAATTTAGATTTGGACCATCAATATTAAGGATTAGCTCAAAGCTTGGAAAATCTGACACAAATAAAAAACTTCACTGTGTTTTCATGCCATCTTTCAAATTCAAAGCAAGCCAGGAGCCTGGAGGCATTTTGCTCGCATTATAGTGATTCATGAATCACGAATTATCTCAAATTATAAAACTTACCAAAAGGAGTCATCAAAAACAAATGGCAGCATCCCTGTGCGGTCCTTATCAGTATCAGTCCATATATGGCTGTTTTAAGAAAATAAGAAACGAATAAGATATATAGCAAGAATGCAGACTGCAGAGAACGTAAGGTGACACCCAAATGACAATTTACCTCCTCATACTGAGAAGACCATTTGGCTTTCCTTCTTTGAAGGGTGAATTTGCAAATAGAGCAGTTGCTATCTGTTTGATATAGAGTATTAGTTATATTTCACATCATACCACAAATCTCCAAAGGAAAGAAAAGATTAATACTCCTTACAGGCTGTAAGGCTAGACCAGCACGAAACTTCCTTATCATGTCTGCTTCAGAACTGAAGTCTAGATTGACCTATAAAAGTAAAGCCTGAAATATATCAATATTCAGCATGAGAGATGGTTAAAATATTGCTTCAGAATATTTTATTTTCACCAAACCCAAAATAGGATGCCTTAGGAAATAATCAGCTCATAAAATATCATAATCTCACCTGTACAGTGCATGTTCTGAACATCATGTCAAGTCCAAGGGAACCAACTTGAGGCATGTAATTTCTCATTATTTCATATCTTCCCTGAGCCAAAACACCCATGTAAGAGAACATGTAATAGACTATTGAAGACCATTATCACTCTTCAGTCACCGAGTGGACTTAGACCCGCCTCCCCTCATGTTAATTGCGCGCAGACAACAGACTAAATAAACAAAACCACAAAGAAAGACCACTGCTGCACTAACAAGAGATGTTCTAAACAATCAATTAAGTAATAACCCTTTGTATTACTGTAGAATAACAATGATCCCAGTAGCTTAACCTGCTATAAACCTCCAATAATACGTTTAACTCAATACACTGAGGGAAATTGACAGTTTTAAAATAACAGCTACGTCTGATATACAAAGAGGGGTAATGTAGAGAATGACTCTAGCTTAAGTCACTGAGCCACATGCCTAGCCCCTCGTTTCCCAGGCAAATGTCAACATTGTTCACACAGTTGCCATCATGAGTTCAAGTTAGACAAATAAAGATGATAAAGCTAGCATGCTGCAAGTATTCAGGTTATGACAGTTATTAAATAGCCATGACTGTGAAATTTGACATATATTTAATCCTAATATCAGGAAATCAAGCCAGATCCCGCAGCATAGTGCTAAGGATAGACCCTAATTTTCTCTGTTTAATATCTACTTTCAGGAAGTGTCATCCACTTTTTTCTTTTTGTACAAATGAATGAATATGTGCATGTTCAGCAAGTTCAGAGTCCTGCACAATAGAAAGGAGGAGAAAAACACCTTTGGCATGATAGGTATGTCTTTGAGTCCCCACTTTGGCTGGAAACCAATTCCCAAAAATCCAATTCCCATTTCCTCGGCAACTGCTTTAACCTAATGAAAAGAAGTGTAAAGTGATTTTTCATAAATATACAACATATACAGAGGCAACATCAAGAAAAAGAAAACCGATATATTAGCAGATCTCTGGATATCCCAAAATTAAAAAGAAAAAAAGTTAAGCTGACTACAATGATGATATGTAACTTCTTTGATTGAAACATCGACTGAAAAAAGAAAATTCTAACCAACTTCCTCCTTAACTGACATAACAACAGACCACCTTTAATCTTTAAAGCATCCCACATACATGCATAAACCTAAGTACAACTATTCAACTGACCTGATAGAGGTGCGAGTTAACTTCAGCACAAGTCTGATGCAAAGTTTCTAGTGGGGCACCACTAAGCTCAAATTGACCACCAGGCTCCAATGATATGCTTTGCTTGCCCTGGTCCACATAAGTTGAGATAAATAAAATTACAAGAAAATAAGGAGTAACAAAAACCACGCATTTGATTATGTGGATGCTCAAACCAGGAAGCATCTTGATAAACGACGTTGTAAACAAAGATTCTCTTGGAAAAAAAATGCTTAAGGGTTGCTGTTTATACGGAGATAACTAGTTTACCTGTTTAAGTCCAATAATATAATCACCTTCCATTACTTTATCCCAATCGAATCTCTCAGAAATGCCATTGAGCAACTCTGCTATCTGTTCATACTTCATAGGACGGAGGCTTCCAAACTCAAAACCAAACTTCTCATGTTCAGTACCAATTCTGCAAAAAATAGTTTAAACAAAAAAGAACGAACAATTATTGTAATTTTGGAACATCGTAATGGAGAGTCCCCCATCTCCCCCCCCCCCCCAAAACCAAAAAAAAGAGCGGAAGAAAAATAAAGTTTCTAACGGAGTAGCTATAGAAATTTGATGAAGAGTAAAACTGAGATAATATACAACAGGGAAATCCAACAACTCATGAACCTTGGAACTTAGGATTGATAATCTAGCGGACCAGAAATCAAATATCGTAATTTTCAAACGCAACAAGAAAGCACACAACTAAACCATGAAATATCAGAAAACTACTCGGCTAAGAAGGAAGCTGCTATCTAACATGCTCCATGAAACGAGAAAAAGAAAAATAAAGAAATAAAATAAAACCAGTTGATTCTTATGAACAAGAACCTTGGCAACTTGGGTACCGGAGATAAGGGAATGATGATTGTTAAAGCGACACAAAGAAATGAACTAGCATGAAATTGGAAAAAATAATAATAATACCTCCATTTTTCCTTCGGCTTACAACCAGAGGCAAGGTAGTCTATAAGATCCTTCTTTGTAAGAGGCTCAGTAACGACAGCATCTTCTGTAGGAGGGCTGGCAGCAACAATCACTGTATGATTCCGTTTAGATCCAACGCTGTTAAACATACTTTTCTGTGTAATCTGAATCTTTCTCGCAGAATCGCATGATAAGGAAGAGAAACCAACACGAGTTTTCTTTACATGGGATGCGTAAAACTTTTGTCTTGCGCGACAAAGTGTATTGTTCCCAACTCTGCATCGTGTCGTCTCAGTGCGCGTGCAGTACATTGAACCCGTCCGTGAAATCACGACCATGGTACTCTCCTGAAGAAGATACATGTACATAAGCCCACCTTCAAGGTCAGCGATTTGTGAAGGAACTAACGTAGAACAAAAAGAAAAAAATTGACATGTAAGTTGTCTCTGTCATTATAAAAATTCTGACGTCAATAAATTCAGCCTATCAAGTATCAGCATATACAAGCACAGGTTTGTGTTATATCACCCACGATTCTTGAGAATTGCAAGACAGCTCAGTTTTCAGATTTAAAAGCGAATGCCAGCGACTCAAAACAAATTAAAAATAAGTATCAATGTCGTCATCTTGGATAAAAAGAGTAAGTTTCCTCAGATGTGTTATTGCTATACCCAGAAACACAAAGGAAGTGCTTCTACAGTGGTTCACTGATAAGAGCAGAAGAAAATAATTATGCTGCCGTGAAGAAGTTCGGCTCAAGACAGAGCAGAGCAAGTTCTACAAGACGTTTTGGCTTGTTTACAATAAAATCTGAAATTCAAAGTTAGACATGAGAATTACAAAAAAAATTGGATACAAACACGATTGCAAGAAACGATTCTGAACAGTGTGTCAAAGTAACCAAAAAAATAAAGAACGAAGTGAAGCCAAACTTAAAAATTTCTCTTGTGAAATCGTTATAAGAGCAATACCAGCTATCTTAAAACTGAAAACAGAAAATTAGGGCTCTGAGAATATGGACTTTGGCGTCCTCGAAGCCAAGAAAGTGGCGGGGTAAGCCGAGGGAGAGGCTGGGAAAGAAGGAGAAGAAGCTCCGCTTTTCCTTTCCACTGAAACGAGAGGGAATGGGATTTATAAGGGCATCGTCGTTATTTTATTATACGGACACGTCAGCTTTGCAACTTTCTTTGATCACTTAGCAAAACTAATATGGTTTCTACGTTATCGTTACTGTCCGTACCGTTTAAAAAATTATTAAAAATCCGTTAGCGTTTTCTTGTAAATTTTACATGTTTGGCTGATTAAAAGAAAGTTTGTTTTGGCAACCAAGGGTGTGTTTGGCAAGCACCCCAAACCATGGTTTTGGGACTCAAACTATGGTTTGAGAAAAATATTAGCCAAACACCTTTAAAAAAATCAAAACCATGGTTTTGGTTCAAAACCATGGTTTTGACTCCAAAATCATAGTTTTGGAAAAAGCAGAATTTTTACTTTTGGAAAAAAGGGAGAGTGTGAAAGCCTATAGGATATGTATCTTGTTTTTTTATAAACATATTTTTTATAAACATATTTAATCTTATATCTTATAAATATATATACATATTAATTATTTATTAAATATCTTATATCATTAATATATGTTAATAAAAATATATTATTAACATTTTATTTCTTCAAATTAAATATCATAAAATATATTTTCTATAATTATCATATTAATTTATGCCAATTTGTATATAAAAAATACTTTTAATAACAACTATCCAACACTCACACTTCTCAAAATTTTTCATAAATCTATTCCAAAATCTATTTTTTTAGAATTTATTCTTCAGAAACTATTCTCCAAACCATGGTTTAGTTTCATCCACCCTAATAAAAACAAAATTTCTTCTATCCCCTGAACTGACTCTTACTTTCACGTTTTGTTAAACTAACTAACCCACAAGCTATAGTTAAGATAATGAATAGAATAAATTTTTTATGAGAAAATATTTTGCATTGAACAAACAAGGGTTAAGATGCCCGCAGCATTTCAATATATTTTTTCGAGTGCATTTAGTACTTTTAAATATTTTGTAGTGCATTGAGCACCTTAAAATATTTTTTTAAATAGGTCCAGCAAGACAAAATTACTGTACTTTTATGAAATTTTGTATTAAATAAACAAAATAGGTAACATTCTTATGGAATTCTCAGTATGTTACTCTATTATTAATCCTTAATATAAGTTATCTCATTGAATTTATTATATCCATGTATAATTTTATTTTTAATTCATTATTTTTTTTAAAAAATTAAATAATGTGTATTAAAAAACAATAAAATTAAAGAACTATTAAATTTTAAAACACAGCTAATGTAATTTAAAGTTTTTTTTTCTTGACTTTTGGTTAAACATGTAAAAATTACCTTATAATAAAATTAGAAAAATATGATCATGTTTTGGGATTCAGTATTTGAGCGCAGTCTGATCATTTCCACTTTGAGTCAATGGCCATCTAATCAAATAGTGGAACCTTTTCTTTTGAAATTATATTCTGAATATTTTCTGGCCAAAAAAAAAGAATTTGCATTCTGAATATATGCTAAATGAATTTCAGCGGAATAAAATAAAAAACTTTAGATTAATTTGTTTTGATTGCCTACATAGTTCACCGGAGCTTTGCTCCGACTACATCTGGATCCGACTCGAGTCGCACACCTGGCTGTAATGGGTGAGTGTTCCAATGGAGATTTCTGTATACACTGAGCTCGAACTCGAGACCTCGCTTAAGCAGTACCAAGCCGTTTACCACTTGGACCAATTCTTGTTCGTAAAATTTTAGATTAATTTGTGGGTTGAACGTTTACTTTTTCTTTTTCTTGGGCCGAAGAATTGAACGTTTATATTCAAAAGCACAAAGAGATCATCACCTTAAGTTAAACAAATCGTGTCGTATATAAACACTAAAGCATGAATGAGGTCATGAATGACAAAACCTTGATGTCTTCTCTCTCTCTCCCCGCCTTCTTTTTTGGGCCATCGATGGCTTCTCTCATTAAAAGTCATTTATTACTTTATATTATATACATTATCATCTGGCTGCTATGCGTGTGAGCATGTGCACTTTGTTTTTTTTGACCTGAGATGTGAGCATGTGCATGAATCTTAAGGGGTGTTTGGCAAAATCAAAACCACGGTTTTAGAATCACTTTTCCACAAAACGAGGTAACCTCCTCCATATATTTATTTCGTAATTCGTAAAAGCACTTCTGAAACCATGGTTTGGTTTCTATCCAAACACCCCCTTAATATCAGCATATTGTCTGTGTTCATCTGTATTGCCTTAAACTTAAGTGGAAGGATGCAATTTTAACTTTGATTTTCTGATTTTTTTTTAGTGTTGTAATTTTAACTCTAATCTAATTTTTTGGGTGTAATTTTTATTTCTGATTTTTTCCGGTGCAATTTCACTTCTAATTTCTGAGTGCTAAAAATTGCTCAAAAAATTAGGAATAAAATTGCACTCTTAACAATATCAGAGGTAAAGTTTTACGTAAAAAACAAAATTAGAGTTAAGATTATATATTTATCCTAAACTTTTAATACTTGTAATTTTTTAAGTTAAAATCTCATCTTTCAACCTCTTTTTTTTTTGGATTTTACGAAGAAGTACGCTCTTATGACGCGGAAGACGAAGCTGCAATTTTGATTTAGGAACTTGAGGGCGGACGACATCACGGGTAATTTAATTTTATGGGCCTTAAACATGTTTAATAATTGAGAATTTTTCACATTCTCGTAGCAGAAAAATTTCAAACAATCTTTTTGGAGTAAAAAAAATTAAAACGGTTAATTATTAATTCATTAATTAACAGACAAACGATTGTGCCCCACACATACTGGAGTTCGTCCGCGGGTCACGCTTGATGCCCTTTTGAGAGGAGGAGACGACAACGACATTCCATCAAACAAAGTCCTGTGTGTTTCATAATAAAGTCTCAAAGTAGTACATTCTGTACTTTACAATATTTTTTAGGTATATTTAATATTTTCAAATATTTTATCATGAACTTAATGCCTTGAAAATATTCTTGGCAAGTTTGTCCAGCCCTTTAAATTATATTTTGATATATTCAGCATTCTAAATTTTTTTTATGCTTATAACATTCCAAATTATTTATGTTACATTCAGCACTCTAAATTACTAAGTGTAGAATTGTAATAAAAATACTTTAAGATATTGGATGTGCTTAAAAAATATTTTAAAATATTAGATGCACTACTAAATATTTTAGAATATTAGACACACCTAAAAAAATACTTTAAAGTACAGGATACATCTTAACCCAGAAATAAATTTAGTTGAATATTGGATTTGATTTTGTAAGTTTTAATTCACTTTATCTTTTATATTTTTTTTCATTATTCATTTAACTTATAAATTTATATATATTATGTATGAGTAATTTAGAAAAATGTGTCATATGTATCATAGTTAGCTACCCCATCTATTTTTACTATAAGAGTTAATTGGTTAATTGAGTTTAACCCTAAATACAAGTATAATTAACTCAACCCACCTTATTTTTTATGCTTATTATTTTTTCTCGAACTAATCTACCTAATTAATAGACTAATATAATGTTGTCGATATATTTTAATGAGGTTATATCATCTTTGTTATAACTAAATAATTTATCTAATTTTTTTAATTTATCTAAATTAATTAAGTAGTTTTTATGTTAATCACATATAAAAAGTAATTTATTTCACTTCTATATAGCCAAATGAATTAAATAATTCTTACATAGGGTCAGAGATGGAGGAAGTATTTTATTTATTTTATTCTTTTCAGGTACAATTGCTCCTGTTTTAAGTTTTAACAACCAAAACCCACTCACACAGGACAGTTCTGGTATTATAAAGTACTCAACAAACCATCGTTTTCCTTTCCAGCAGTTTTCACTAACATAATTTTACATTATTAACAGCAACATAAGCCACGTTGCTAACTATTTAACTTTTAAAGCGACTTGTTAATAATTTAATAGCAATGGTTGTCATATTAAATTTCAAAAGAAAGAAAGAAAGAAAAATTAGTGTCAGCAGGTGAGAGCTAAAGAAGAGGATGAGAGAGTAAAGCTGTGAAAGTGATCTCCCCATTTTAGCGTTTTATTGTGCATCTCCACTCGGATTCACCGCAGTTTTTTGGCAGCATTCTGATTATTTTATTGTCCAGGAAAAAAAAACATAATTATTTTATTTTTCATTTATAAATAACTGTTACCTTCAATTTTTAGTATTACCTACCGTTCTTAATATAAGAGTCAATTGCTAGGAAGGATTTGATTTTTAATACAATACATCAATCCATTTTATCTCTTGGATTTGTAATTTTTCTTTCAGAATTTTTCCGATTGGTTGTAAGGAACTCCAATCAAGAAATAATTCCAATACACATAATTAAATAGGGTAGTTTAGGAAAACCAACACTTATTATTACAAATAACCAATTTCACTAATTTTCTTAATATTTCCAAATTAATTATCTAAATCTTATATTAAGAACCAAATATAATATAAGAGTTATTTAACTAATTAGATATATTAAGAAAGATATATAAATTAGTTAATTATAACAAATATAGCTTGACATTCATAAAATACTCATTTAATATTATACTCTAGTTCTTAATATAGGACCTAATTGTTAAGTTGATTTTGGTTCTAAATATAAGACATATTTTTTATATTTATCAATTTTTTCTAAATTATTTTTATTGATACTTCTTCAAGCATGATCAAATAAAAGAGAAATGGAAGATATTAAGGAAGATAATTATGGTATTTTAGGAAAAACATGTTATATTTCTTATAATTAACTAATTTATCTAACTTCTTTAATATAATTAAATTAGTTAAATAAGTTTTATATTAAGAACCGGAAGAGTAATTTATAAGTTAAGTGCGGCTGCTAAATTAAAGACAGGATAGCAAGACCATACACAGATGATTTTTTTTTTTTTGGGCCAAAACAGATGATACGACTCTAGTTTCTTCTATAGGAACCCTCACTGGCGGTCGTTTTCTGTGCGAGAAGCTTTCACGAACAAGTCTTAACATTAGTGACACATCAACAGTCAACAACATCAATAATGTTGACATCCAAAAAGAAACGCTAGTTAATTTAATAGCAATAATTTTCACATTACAAAAAATTACCACTTTGTGAGCATCTGCGAGTTCAAGAGGAGGATGAGGATGAAAGTGATCTCATCTCCATTGGCATTTAATTAGCATTTTATTGTGCATCTCTACTCGGATTAGCATAAGCTTTTTCTCGCATTCTAATTCGAATTGCAGATTCTTTCGGACATTTTAAGAGAATTTTCCTCGTTTTCGGAGCTATAAGATGTTGCCAACCTGATCCCAAATTAAGATTCCCATTTCCTCTGCGACAGTTTTAGCCCATCAAACAAGACATTACAGGGCTCTAACTTCAAAAGTACATATAGCTTTCGCCACAAAAAATGAACACTACTTCCTGCAGCTGGTCACATCAACTATACCTTGAAGATTATTCTTGCGAGGGCCTTATATTAAATCAAGAAAGAGAGAAATAAACAAGCTCGTTGGATTGAAACCAGTGAATGCTCTTGGTGAACTATCAAGAGTAATTCGAGTTTTACTGGGAATGGTAATAACTAGGCAATGTAGCGATAAGAAAATAAGCTTCTGTCTCAAAACCCAGAAAATTCGGATATCCACGTCCGCAAAAGGATTGGCATGGCACCCCACAGCACCTGAAGCACCCTGTACAGCCACACACACACGCAGAGTCAAGTTTCTGGGCCACACTGACTCACCAGTGCGAGTTTGATGAGAAGCTTCGTCTTTATCCCATTAGAGCATCATACGGATGCGAAAATTGGCTTTTCTTTCTGACACATCACCACATGCCTATGCAACAGTATATCATATGAAGAAACACTATATATTCTGTCTTCTATATCGGCTCACAGGTGAAATTTGAGTGTTATCAAGTCTACTTAGGGATAATTTTCTTAGCAATCAAGATTCAAGCCTGTCCATCTTGTATTTATACTACTTCCGGTCTTTAATATAAGACTTAGTTGATTAATTTGAAGAGATTAAAAAAGTTAGTTGAGGTTAGTTATTTATCATAAATAGATGTTGTCATTCCTAAAATGTCCTCATTAATCATGCATGTTTGAATTATAAATTGATAGTAACTTCTTATTATACACAACTATTATAGGGATTACTTAGAGACAAAATGGATAAACATTGAAAATAAAGTAGATTTAGATCTTATATTTAAGATTAAATTAAAAGTTAAATTATATTTTATATTAGTAACCGGAGGTGTACATGTTGAAACACTCTGGGATTGAAACTTTTGTGAGTATACTAAGGTACTAATATTCGGATGGGATACCTAGGGGAGGCCTATCTAAGTGAGACCGGAAACTCTGTTTAAATAGGTTGATTATTTCATCTCAACAGCTAGTTTCGATAGGGTTCCTCATTTCGGCTGTGGTAGCTATCATGTTCCAAATAGTTTCACTGCATTTTCCATAGGTGAGTGTGTGTTGGCTTTTCTGCATTCCTTGAAACTGAATCAAATGAAAGCACCCCGTTATTCGGTGTTATTTTTGGAGGGAGTGACAGCTTGGTTGCTGATTTAAGGTTTAACATAGTACACCAATGCTGGCCAAAAAAAAAAAAAAAAAGTAGCTAAACAACAACTGTTGGCTGTACTCCACGTGTCCTACCAAATGACACGTCTGCTTGCCCCAAAGTCGTTATCTTATATGCCGTTGCTTACCTTCAGGTCGGTTTTCGGTCAGTCCAAAACATGCTGCATAATAATAGATAGATAGAAAGATAGATATTGATAAATATAGAAAGAGAGAAACTTCTGCTTGTTTATACAAAAGCGTCAAAATTAAGCGCCTGAGAATTATCGGCTTATCGCCAACATAGAAAACAATTCTTTTTCTTGGTTGGTCGGACAATTTTCGATTGTTTTTGTGGGACAGGGACACCTAGATGGTAGAACAAGAAGCGTCGTTAATCGTTATTATCTGTATTTGTCTTGGGGCAAGCAGCTAGCAAGCCAGACATTCCTACTTTTAAGATTGATTGACGTTTCTGGTGTTTTTAACGTTGTAAATCAATCTTGTCCATCATTCGACTAGGAACCGGCAAGAACTACTTTTGCGACACTGACGAAAACCATTTACGTGATTAAAACAAGATAAGCCCTTTTATCATTCACTGTTTTAGAGTGTGGCATTCTCATACTTCTCTATATCTTGGTTGCGGCTGCACATTCTGTTTATTTTGCGTAGGTTGGTTTGGCATTGGTTCGTCCCTCTGTTAAACGGAAGGATAATTCTGATAGTTTAAAAGCATTGTCTAATTTTTAGCTGAACTTCTTAATCTATACAAAGTCTGATAAATCTTTGTAACGAGAACCAAAACGGGCAGCTTACAAGAAGAAAGGAGCGGATCTTGATGGGAAGTGTGGGAACAAAATCCGAAATCTTCACAAGGAAGTCCAAGAAAAAAGCCAAGAATAAACGAGAGAAAAGAACTTATAAATACTTACATAAGTTATTCCAAACATGCTCTCGCACCAATTCCTTATTTGCCAATTACCATACCATACTCGAACAAGCCCCATCCATTCTTCCACGTCTATATCTTAAGATTACAAAGGACCCAGGAAAGTATTCTATCACTATCAGTAACAAATGAAAAGCGAGATTTTTTTTTTTTGGGGGGGGGGGGGGAACGTACTTCCCAGAGAAATTTGAAGATCCAATAAAAATAAAATATCATTTGAGATATTAGCAGGCCGGTCATTTTAATTTTTAACTCTCATGCTAATACAACAACGTACTACCTCTGATTTTTAATATAAAAACTCGTTTGACTTTTATTTTGGTATTAATTATAAGACTCTCAATCCATTTTAACTCTTATGGTTATCCATTTTTTTCAAGTTAGTCCTCATAATAATAGTGGTTCTAGCCAATATACTTAATTAGTACATATATTTTAAGAAAGACAATACTTATTTATTACAAATAACTAACTTAACTAGTTTTCTTAATATATTCAAATTAGTCAACAAACTTTTATATTAAGTATCGAAGACAGTATATGTATTCACGTGTTATCTACCAATAAAGGTCTCACATCAATAATGAGCTCAAAATTTTGCCTTTGTGGATTTTTTTTTTTTTTAATTTCTTTTCATTGGTACATCTTTTTCCCCCAGTTGTACAGGTCCTCTCTGTCTGCCGTTAAGTCCATTTCATCAGTGGTCACCTTGATACCCTTGCAAGAGTAACAATTACTCATTCAACTGATAACCAGTCCATGAGACCCATGCTCTTTGGTTTTTCGGAACTTGCGAAATTGAAATATGTTCCCGTGCTTCAACTAGTTTGCACAGCTTAGTTCAAATTAAAATAGAATAGTCATATATATGATGAAAATTGTTCTTCAACGCTTTAAGTAGCCTGCTTATTTATTGGCTTATTAGCAAACATAATAAATTTGATGTTCCAGCTCAGAGCAATGAGCTTGGTCTCCTCCAACTATTATCTCTGCTCGTTCCTGCAATGTTTGTCTCTAAGCACAGTATCCAGACACCCACAACCTCTAAAGAACCAGTGACAATGGTTGCATTTCGAAATCCATTCCCTAATAAATCATAAGACCTCCAAGAGCACCGGTCTACTTGGTAGTGATACAGTTAGCTATTATTTGAGTGAAAACAAAACCATAATTCTAAAAATAATTTTACGGTGTATAAAAAAAACATATGAAAGAGTTAGTCTCAATTTGCAGAAAGTGCATTTTAAAAACACTTTTATAGTTTTCCAAACACTCCATCTTGGGAACCCCTCTATTAGACCACCACACGAAGCCGTATCCCACACTTTGAGATCAAAGTATTTCTACGTCAAGTTTCAAAAATACTCTCGCTACAATGCAACAAGCATGAGGAGAGCACTAATGCTTGATATTCTCACACGAATACAATCTTTCTTAAAAGGAAAAAAAAAAAAAATCAGAAGTAATCAACTATAAATTTTTACGCATACCATATCCAATCTCATTCTTAGCTTCAAATGACTTTTAGACAATACCTTCTTCAGAAACAACCAAAAGCCATACATGCATATCACCTCCAAGAGGAGAGAATAGAAATTGTAAATCCTCGCTCTCTCAATTATGAAGTATCTAATAAATCTCAGTTATCCCTTTTCTAATTCAACCCTTTTTTTTGGGGGGGGGGGGTGGTCAACCAATTTTAGTGTCATGGATGGCAGAATTCCAAATCACTTCTTAGAGCCAGAGCATGCATATAGTACAGAAAATAAAGAGGTACATCAATATTGTTCAATGCAGGCCACCTATCCATTTTTAATTTTATTATATTTTCCATATACACAAGGGACTAATCTGTAACTATTATCATCAAGAATCAGATGAAGGTCAATTAACTGTGCATTTATCAGGTTACCAGAAATTATCATCAACAGACGATACATCTAAATCTGAATCCTCCTCCAGCTCCAACTCAGGCTCCACAGGCCCAAATTCAGCAGATTCAATGTCTGCCAGGTTCTTCAAATCAACCACAGAAAGCTCATCCAGGCGCCTTACAACCAAATCTGCGGCCGCAAGCTCATAGACAGGGTGCTTACTAGCAACAGCCACACACTTCATCCGGCCATCATGTGCAGCCTCCACGGTTTGATTGGAGTTCCCAAATACAATGCACCTTTCAGGTATAAAGTTCAAAAGCTGCGCTGCATACACAAACATTTCTGGGTCAGGCTTTCCCCTATGTACATCCTCTGCCGCTACAATAACACCGAAATTCTCTTCAATGCCAATTGTTCCCACGGCAGACTCGAGAGTTTTTCTGGGACGAGTAGAAACCAATGCCATTGGTATCTTATAATGCATCAAAACACTTACAAACTCTCTTGACCCGGCCCTTAGCCTATATATCCCACCTTGCAAAGCCTGGTAAATTTCTTCTTTTCTATTAGCCATCCTCCTTAACTCTGCTGGGTCCCTGGACCAGCATAGAACTTCAGATATTGCTTGTTCATTCTTCATCCCTTCTATTCTCTTGAGGACAAAAGCTGGAGGAGGGGACTTTCCTTCTTCTTCAGAAAGAGCTAGCCAAGCTTGCTGCTCAAGATCAGGATTATCTTCAACGAGAACCCCTTCCCACTCAAATATGGCACCCAACCAGCCACATCCCATTCTTTCCTGTCTAAGTAAGGGATTATGAAGCGAAGGTTTATCTGCTCTGTTAGCAGGTGGCCACAAAGCAGGTCTTCGTTCAAAGCCATGATCAAACCCGTTACTTTCTTTCTCCGGCACTCTCTCTTCCCTGTACGCATATGCCTCTTTTGTAAGCTCCATTGCCAGAGCCTTAATCGACGATGACACGAAGCCATTCTTTTTTGATTTAGGCAAAGACAATGATATAAAAAACCTTCCACCAAGGAATTCTGTAGCTGGGAGTCGACAATGAATCCATGTTTTACGTTTACCAGATGCGTCCCTGATTAAATTTCCTCCGCAGACAGGTCGATGGCCAAGAAGTGAAATAGCAGCAATCGATTCCACCATTTTTGAAGAAGCGATGTCACCAAACAACTAAAATTGACTTAGTAACCCTACGTAATGGCACAGACCCCTACTGGGTCACAATGAATGGCATAAGACAGGGGCCGACTGGACCAATTTAACTCCAACAGAACTTATCTGATAAAAGATTCAGAGCAGAAGTTCAACCTTCCTCCACAAATTTTGCGACCCCCAGAATAAATTGCAGTGAGAGACTAAAAATCAGATGATATCACCATATTCGACAGAAGAAGACAAAGAAGGACATTTCTCCCGGCTAAATCCCAAGTTCGTCGTCAAGAACCACCATGAAATTCCTTCAAGCAAAACCAAGCTCAGTCATTACTCAAACAGCCAAATTAGCGAACGAATCACTTTAAATATGAATAAACGAATACGCGATGGAGAAAGAAAAACCTAGTAACAGAAGAAATACGAGCGTTGGTACCTGGAATCAACCAGGATTCGCTCATATAGATTTTTGCCATATATAAAAAAAAAAAAAAGAAGCAAGAAAAACGATTGGAAGGAAACGCATGTGGAAATAGAAAGAGAAATAGTGGATAAAGAAAAACCTGGTAGAAATCAAGTGATGATCCGAAACTTCACGGCTACAAGGGAACCGGGAGAGGGGAGAAGACCAGATTCTTCGGCAAGGAATAGATGAATCTCACTGTTTCTTTCTCGCAACGGAGCTTTGTACACGTTTCCGTCTTTAATTTTAATTTCTTCGCTGATCTCTTGGCCAAAGTGTGGCTTATAAATCATCAAGGACCGAGAGAGAACGCCGGCCAAAGCAAGCACACGTGTCGGTCACAAAAGACGGTTGTGGTTTGCATTCCCGGTGACCGACGGTAATTATAACCTACCTTCCCCATTTTCTTCGAGAAAAGGCTTTTAAACATTGAGAGAAAAAACAAAGGGGCGAAAAGGCTTTTAAAACACGGTGGCCACTTGAGACAACAGTACTCGTTCACGTCACGCCACTTATTTGGAGATTTTTCTTTTCCATTTTTATGTTTTTCAAATGCAAAAATACAAGTGGGCAGTGTGGTCAATGACACGAGAGTGATTGCGCTTTTTACCAGTTATGCACATTATTTTATTTCCTAGGCCATTCGGGATATGAGATTGTTGGTTTCAAAGAAACTCGCAGCTTCTTCATGTTTCCGCGGACTTCTTGGTGAAGCTCAGTGTCAGTTATATACTATCTCCTTCCATATACAATGGCACTAAATACAGTAATCTCTCTCAGTGAAACTTGGATCTTATTATCTCACGAGGGATTAACTTTTTCTACTTGACTCAAAATATTATTGGTAAGTGTCGGTTGATTTTTATTGAAATATTCTTTTTAATTATTTACATTAAATTTACCACTTATGAAAACTTCTCAATAAATATAGATATTATAAGAAAAATATATAAATTTCAGTAATAAAATGAATTGAAATTTTACATCGAACCCTAGCTAGTTCTCATATACTCCATGTCATTCTAACTATAAGCTTCAAATAATTATTCACAGATAACGAATAAATAATTAAAATTAGTTAAAAATGATAAATAGGTTAGAAATATACTTTTGTCTTCAAAAATGCCCTTATGATAAATGATAAAAAGAATGAAAGAGAATATTTGGGAAAAATGTGATAAGAGAGATTATGTGAAAGGGGAGAGAATAAATAATTAAAGATAAAATTAAAAAATACATTAAATGTCAAGATAAGCTCAAATTTAAGTTTATAAAATAAACCATATACTTCCTAAATTTGAAGCTTATAAAGAAGGCTAGAGAAGTATATAAGATAAGAGGGAATACATGAGTTTCTTTTATATATATATTAATTATTAATCATGGGAATACTTATAGAACAATGCTTCCATTAAATTTTTTATGTCTATTATGTCAAATGCTCCAATCACACATCACTATGTATTTTATTTTTGAAATATTAATATTTAATAGTTCTTGATTACAAATACACATAAAATAAAAAAGAACACATAACCATATGTGAACAGAGAATTTGACCAACGTTTTTTTTTCATATTTATTAATTATTCTATTTTTGTTAATAAAAATATCTTCTTAACATTTTCAATGATAAATTGTGAGTTGAAAACCGGAAACTTTTTTTTTTCCGGCTGCATTGCTTTTGTATCATTTAATTTAACGGTCAAAGTTGAATTATATATGTAGTTGTCCATTCCATTCCCTTTGAACGAGGTTCATTAATAGGACTTTACAGGAAAATTCCATTCATTTTATCGTTTATCCGTTGTCACAGGCGATACACCTTGAATTAGCAGTAATTAATTAAGCAACTAATTAGAATACAAAGCCTCTTGTCAATTAAATATGAGTAATTAGGAGAGAGGGGGAAGCGTAAACGAGTGTGTGGTGAACGCGATGGCGAGGAAGGATAAGAGGGTGGTGGTGGGGCCCTGGAGGAACGGCGAAGATCCTTCCACGTGTCCGTGTTCTAGAATGAGGGACTGAGATTCCTTTCCAGGCGGGCTCGTGCTCCTCCAACCGCATAATCCGAAGGACATTCTATGGCCAAGTTTCCGACTATTTCACGACATACCATCCCCCCATGCTGTTCACGCGCGCGATGTGCTGCTATTATTTCCCATTTTTTCCCTCAAGAAAAGGCTTTTAAATTATGAGGAAAAACACAAAAGAAAAAAAAAACAGAGAAATAATAACAAATTTTTGTTAAAATTTCTTACTTAGCATTTAGTAATTTTAAATTTTTTATGAAATTCTCTTCGTGAAAAAAATGTCCTGTTTGCATGGTCTATTCCTTATGCCCACCGACAAGAATATAAATACGATTTTGAAATTGGATACATATTTTGTATATAATTTAGGGTTTAAGTAAGAAAATTTGGAAAACATTAATTTCAATATGTCTCTTGAATTTGAAAAATAAAAAATGATTTATTTAATATAATTTTTTGTATCATATATATATAATCTATGTTTTACGATTTTTTTTGTTGGCAAAAAAGTTTCTTTTTTATTATTATTTTTATAAAATAAATTTTATTTTATTTTTTCACTTTGTATTTCATACATTATATGAGAAATATCTATGAAATCATAACCGATAAATGACAGATATATCTGAGCGTCAAACAAATTTCAATTATTTGATATTAACTACAAATATGTTAACTTTTGTGTCAGATGAATGGCCCGTTTAGAATAACTTATAATTAGCTTTTTAATCATAATTAACGAAATACAAAATAAATATATGAGAAGAGATTTATTTTGACTTACGTAAAAAGTACTTATAAGTAATTTTTAAAGCTATACCAAACAGGTTTGAATTGGATTTTGATTTTGCTTATATACATCAAAATTTTGACTTTATATGATCAAATGTTGGCATCTACTTAGTACTATTCAATTTAGTTTTGATAATTTTTGGTATTACATAAAATATTTTATCTATGTTTAACGGTTTTTATTTTTTGTATAAATCAGTTTTAATTTATTTATTTTTCATATTCACTACTTCACACGTTATTTTAAAAATATGAAAAAATTAATCTTTTAGTCCCTATGCGTTTAACTCATTTGTAACTCAATCCTTACACTTTGATGTAATTCAAACCTTATAGTTTTGACTCAATTGTAATTTAATTCTTAAACTACAATTCAACCTTTGTAATTTTAATCATTTTATAACTTAGTACCCATCTTTATTAGATATATAATTTAATTGTTTTGAAAGCGTAGGGACTAAACTTGATTTGTCTCTTCTGGTCAAAAAAATTTGATTTGTCCCTATCATTGTTTATTGATGCACATTAGCACTTGACATCTATTGAAAATCTATTTATTTAACCCATGTTGCCTCGCTTGATCATCCATATATTTTCGAATTCTTCATCTTTAATCCCTTGTTAATTTCTTGTAAATTAGCTGTTAGATTCTGGATCCTTGTGCTAAGATATTTAGTAATGTTATTCATCTAATTAAATACTATAAGTGAAATATAACAGATTTAATTTATACTATCTGAATAATCCGGGCATCAAGATATGTTTGAATTTTCAAATCAAATTTATCAATTAAATTAGAATTTAATCTATTATCCAATATAGTAAATATATGATAAAGATTTAAATGTATTTAAATTCAAGTCATATATATTATCTAATTAATTGAGATAATGGAAAAATTATGATGAATGAATGTATCTATAATGGATATATATATGAATATTTTGTGTTCCCAAAATATCTCTATCCATCTCCATATATAGTGGCTCCCTTCATTTACAAATCATTGTGTGCGCAACTGATGGGCTTTATTTCTTCCTCCCTCTCATCCTTTCCATCTTTTAATATTGTATTATCTCAAAAAAACTCGTTTGATTTTTATTTTGATCATAAATATAAAATATCAATTGATTTGGCCTATCATATTTATCTATTTTTTTAAAGGTGGTCTTTGTAACAATGGTAGTTTTAGCTAATATACTTGATTAGCAAAAATATTTTAAGAAAGACAATACTTAGTTATTACAAATAACTAACTTAATTAATTTATTTAATATAATCGAACTAATTAATTAGCTCTTATATTAAGAACTAGAGATAGTATTTGCTTCCTATTATTTTAATCTGAATACCATATTTGATATTGTCATCTGGAGCAGCCTGGTTTTACTGTGTTTTCGATTTCACTTATCTTTCCAGATTGAAGTAAGGTAATTATTTATCTATTCACATATTTGTGTGTTGCTTTTATTCTACTTCTAATTATATTTTAATTTTAACGAAAAAGCAAGCAATTAATTTTTTCTAAAAACTATGAAGATGTTTTTAGAAAAAACTAAAATACTTATTTTTAGACCTTTTAATCACAAGAATTGTCATAACTTCACACAGCTTGTGAAATTAAAGCGATTATTCATGTGCATGGGTGAATTTTTTCTTTTTTCAGGGGGAGGGGTGAATGTCTAATTTATTTGACATATTGACGCTGTATTGTTCGATAATTGTTTGTTTCTTATAATATATATGATATGTGTGTGTGTTCCATCACTTGCGCTTTGTTAATTCTTCTTCAGGGTAGAGGCAACTCAAATAAATTAAATAAAAAATAAAGGGAAAATGCCAGAAAAATGCACCTCCAACTCCAAAAGCCCAAAAACGTCCGCCGAATTTCAGTAATTCCGTTTTGGTACCAGCAGACCATTCTGGGATTATTTTCTTAGACAAAAAGACCAAACCGCCCTCAGTGTTATTTTAAACAAAAGGTGGGAACAGAGGCGGTTTTTCGACTCTCTCATTCTCGACCCCTGTTGCAGCCGACGGAGCGAAGAAGAGAGGAGAAGAGAGCGGAGGAGGAAGCTACTACCGGCGTCGAAGAAGAGAGAGAGAGACGAAGGAAGAGCGTTTGGTGGTCACCGTCGAAGAAGAGAAAGGAAAAGAACGACGGAACGGCTACATTGCGGCAATCGATCGAAGGTGAGGAAGAGAGAAAAGGAGGAATTTGCGGTGAGACAGAGGTAAGTTTGTTAACATTTCTTCCTTCTCTGTGTTTGTTCAAGTTATATATTTGATATTGCTACTACTTTTAAGATGTCGATCGAATGTGTGTGAGAGGGAGTGGGCAGTTTCTGGAGATGAAAATGACAAAGTGAATGTGCAGAAAGTGGAGGACCCACTAGATTGCTTGCATTTCACCATATGATGACTGATATACTTTCAGGAGTGTGGACCACATACACAGCCCACAGCCCCGTACCTTTTCTTTTCTTGTTAATGATTTCACTGTTTCATCACTACTTTATCTCTACCTTTTTGTTCTTTTCATTCACATTTCCCACTCCTCCAGCCCAGCCACCAAGCTATTCCTGTCAGCTTAATTAACATCGATGACACTGTTATCTCTATGGACAATAATTGTCTTTCATCTATTAGCCTAAGTTAAATGCATATTAGTATAATTGTATAGTTTGATTTAAGGTATGAATCACAGTGATGGTGTGGGGGAGTGTGTATAAGGGTGTAGAGGGCGCCAAACTTAAAATAATTATTTGAAAAAAAGGTGAATGTACCCACTGTCATGTAAATATATATATGTTGTTAATCCCTACACTGGAGTTGTAAAATTGTAACCGAAGTTGGAGAAAAGGGTTTGTGTTTTCTTGAAAATGCTGTTGTGAATAGCCATACTGAAGTTGTAAAAGTATATGTAGATGTTGTTAAGCCGTACACAAGGGTTGTAAAGTTGTAACCGAAGTTGGAAAAAGGGGTCTGTGTTTTGTTGAAAATACTGTTGTGAATAGTCATACTGAAGCTGTAAACATGTATATAGATGTTGTTAATACCTACACCGAAGTTGTAAAATAGTAACCCCGAAGTTGGAAAAAGGGGTCTGTGTTTTCTTCAAAATGCTGCTGTGAATAGCCATACTGAAGTTGTAAATACTTATATAGATGTTGTTAATCCCTACACTGGAGTTGTAAAATGGTAACCGAAGTTGGAGAAAAGGGTTTGTTTTCTTGGAAATGCTGTTGTGAATAGCCATACTGAAGTTGTAAAAGTATATATAGATGTTGTTAATCCGTACACAAGGGTTGTAAAGTTGTAACCGAAGTTGGGAAAAGGGGTCTGTGTTTTGTTGAAAATACTGTTGTGAATAGTCATACTAAAGCTGTAAACATGTATATAGATGTTGTTAATACCTACACCGAAGTTGTAAACTAGTAACCCCGAAGTTGGAAAAAGGGGTCTGTGTTTTCTTCAAAATGCTGCTGTGAATAGCCATACTGAAGTTGTAAATACTTATATAGATGTTGTTAATCCCTACACTGGAGGTGTTAAGTTCTAACCGAAGTCGGAAAAAGGGGGTTTGTTTTCTTCAAAATGTTGTTGTGAATAGTCATACTTAAGTTGTAAATATGTATATAGATGTCGTTAATCCCTACACTGGAGTTGTAAAGTTGTAACCGAAGTTGGAAAAAGGGGTCTCTGTTTGCTTGAAAATACTGTTGTGAATAGCCATACTGAAGTTGTAAACATCTATATATATGTTGTTAATACCTACACCGGAGTTGTAAAATAGTAACTCCGAAGTTGGAAAAAGGGGTTGTGTTTTCTTGAAAATGCTGTTGTGAATAGCCATAATGAAGTTGTAAATACTTATATAGATGTCGTTAATCCCTACACTGGAGCTGTTAAGTTCTAACCAAAGTCGGAAAAAGGGGTCTGTGTTTGCAACAAAATGTTGTTGTGAATAGTCATACTGAAGTTGTAAATACTTATATAGATGTTGTTAATCCCTACACTGGAGGTGTTAAGTTCTAACCGAAGTCAGGAAAAGGGGTTTGTTTTCTTCAAAATGCTGTTGTGAATAGCCATACCGAAGTTATAAATAACTATATAGATGTTGTTAATCAGAAGTTCCTAATTGTTTTCTGACATGCTTGTATTAATGTGTAATGTGCAGAAAAAATGGTGTTGGAGGGAGAGACATCAACTTCAAAAGGGCCAAGGAATGGGTATGTCTTATTTAGAGAGGAATTTGCTCAAGGGAAAAAATTCAAGGGTGTAGTAGATAGAACTAACAAGGCGAAAGAGGCATGGGCAAGGCTCTCTATTAAGGAGAAGAAAATATATAGTGAAAGGGCCAAACAAATGAGGCCGGAGAAGAAGAAGAGTAAGAGAGTATGGAAAATGTTCACCCGTTGCTCTGTTCGTCAATTCATGTCACTGGCGGAATTTGTTAAGAGTGATGAAAGTTTAAGACAAAGGATAGAGAACATAGGATTCTCTAAGTTGTTGGATGTGGAAATTGACAAACTCCCACGTGAGTTAATTGTAGCTTTCATTCAATCGTACGATCCAGCAACACATCAGTTCCGATTAAGGGGGAGGACAGAAGAAGTTGAGGCAAACGATGTGGGAACATTGCTTGGTGTGCCCCATACTGGGGAAGAGGTAAAAGGAGATGTTGATGAAAATCATGACACATATAAGAAGCTGAGGAGAAAGTATTTAAATGTTGTTTATAGCAAGATATTAGCTGACATAAAAAGTGGGACGGATGATGAGCATTTTGAACTATTATTTATGTTGGTCACACTTGGCACATTTCTAGCTCCAACTTCAAGTGCAAGAGTTGGTGAGAAGTTATTAAGGGTGGTATGTGCAACTATGAATGGATATGAACAGTATGATTGGGCAACGTACATCATGAATGACCTCTACAAGGAAATGGAAGATTATGTGAATTTGTTCAGGAAGGAGAGGGATCCGTGCTGCACTGTGGGTGGCTGCCTGTACTTCTTGGTGGTATGTTTAGAGCAAAACATGTTGTTCAATGTTAATGTAACTGTTTAATTCAATTGGCTAATGCGGTGTGTTCTATGATTGTGGTTGCAGCTATATTTGGGTGAGAAATTCCCATTGTCAAAAGCTACTAACCATGACCCAACAAATGCTATTGCATATTGGACGGATAAGAGAATAAAGGAATTGGTCAACAAAGAGTCAAAGAGTAACATAGGCCTATTGTACAAAGGGAAGTCTACAAAAGTGGTCGAAGATACAATAAGTGTTGCTCATCTACGACCGGTATGTTTATAGTTTTGTATGTATAAAATTCATTAATATGTAAAGAGTTTAACTGTTTAGCAAATGTGTTAGCAGGAATTGAAGCAAGTGCATCGAAGGATGATGGATGCACTTGAGGAAAGCCATAAAAGGCTTAGTAACCAATTTGCAGAGGAGCTTATGAAGGTGCAGCTCCATCTACAGGGGATGCCAAGTTCAAATCTGAGGGACCTTGTTGACAACACACGCGATGAGGCAGTGATTCTTCCATCTGATGGTAAAGGTGAAGAGGGAGGTAGTGACAAAGGTTATAGTGATGGAGATACTGCTGAAGGTGAAGCCCATGATCAGGAAAGAGGTAGTGATGAAGGTGATGAGGATGGAGAGGAAGGAGACAGTGAGAAAGGTGATGATGAAGGAGATAAAGGGGTGGAGTCATCAGATGAAGAGACTGACAAGGGAGAAGACCAAAGGCCATCAAAGAGAACAATCATTCCAAGTCGTCAAGTAACTTCTCCATGGATTTCCATGTTGAAGCCTGTTAAGAGGAGAAAGAGAGTGATAACTGAGAAAGACAAGTTTTTCAACATTGTCTCTCGTATGTGTTCACGGGAGGAGGGTCAGAAGTAAGATATGCCGTGCATGGAACATTGAAAGCAGGAAATTTTTTTCATCTTGTTTTGTTATTGTTGTTTTACTTACATATGATGTATACATTGCAGGATTATGGTTACAATGTGTGATGAACAAATTGATCGGGATCAATTGCGCACGATAGGTGGAATCGAAAGAGTGAGTAGCCCTCTAATAACAATGGTCGGTAGGGCATTAATGGCAGAGGCAGGTGAGGGAGGACAAGTGAGGCGACACATTTTTGATGCTGAGTTCATGGTGAGCCCTGTGGTGTGTACGGTTTGTTTGACAATTACAGGTTGTGATGATTAAACTAATATGTTGTTTTGTAGATGAAAATGCTTGGTAACCCTTCTCAGTGGCGAGCATCAGAGAACAAACGTGCTATTTTGCCACAGCATATCGGGTACAACCTAGGTGACTGTGATTTAATATTTGGACCCGCAATTGTTGAGTCTCACTGGTTTTGCTTTGTGTTGGAGCCAAAAACAATGCATTTTTATGTCCTGGACTCCATGAGGCTGCCTAATGATATGCCAAAGAAGACCAAGAAGAAGGATTCATTGGAAGAAAAAAGGATGTTTCATCTTCATGCATGTGTAAGGACTAAACTAATGTATCTGTGTATCACAAGTGCCCAATGTTTCCACCTTTTTATCTCATATTTTGGATTTCTGTTGTTGGTTTGCAGAGAGACAACTTTTATGATATAATTGCATTAGTCAGACCTCAACTTGTTGGGAAGAAGCCTAAGACTGATATTATTTTTGCACCTGTTCCACAACAGAACAACTTGTATGTTGTGTTGACTGTTGACATTGTTTTCTAGTTTAAGATGTGAATTGCAGAAGCAGACATACTAACTTAAATGTTTTATTTCCCATTGGATGTATAGGAGAGATTGTGGTGTTCATGTGTTGATCTGGCTAAGCAAATGGGTCCCGGATGTGACATTTGACTTCAATGAGGTATGAAAGTTGTCTATAATTAATGATTAATTATTTGCCAGGTACGGTGAACATTAACATATGGACCTGTCTTATATGCAGAATCATGTAGCTGAGTTTAGGCGTGAGCTAATGTGGTGGCTAGTTAATCATCCGCAAAATTCAAGTCGTGAAGAAGCCTTAACTCTCCTCTCAGAACAGCAGAACAAGACAACCACCAAAAGACGACGTTTGTCATAGTACTTAGTAGGAGGTTCCTTTTACATGTCTATGTGACACTCTGATGTAGTTCCATGTTATTTAACTTGGGAGAACATTTATGTACATGGCAGAAGGACTGATTTCAAGATTAGTAATTGTGTCTTGTTAGCAACGGGTTCATACCATTTGCGACATTAGTAGTCAGACTTTATGGTAAATTTTAACAGCAGCATTATATATGTTTCCAACTTGTGTATCGATTTTCACAACAGCATTCACGAGATGAAAACAAGTACCCCTTTTTACAACTTCAGTGAAGCTTTTAACAACTTCAGTATAGGTTTTTCACAACTCATGTATACCCGTTAAGTAATGGGTCCCTTGCACGCCCACACCCAAGTGGGAAACGTGTTGAAGATCGGGGAGAAATTTTACAACTCCAGTGTATGCATTAACAACATTATTATACTATTTTACAACTTCAGTATAGGTTTTCACAACAGCTTTCTGAAGATGGAAACAAATACCCCCTTTTACAACTTCGGTGAAGCGTTTAACAACTTAAGTATAGGTTTTTCACAACTCAAGTATACCCGTAAGCTAACGGGTCCCTTGCACACCCACACCCTCGTTGGAAACGTGTTGAAGATCGGGGAGAAATTTTACAACTCCAGTGTATGCATTAACAACATTATTATACGATTTTACAACTTCAGTATAGGTTTTCACAACAGCTTTCTGAAGATGGAAACAAATACCCCCTTTTACAACTTCGGTGAAGCGTTTAACAACTTAAGTATAGGTTTTTCACAACTCAAGTATACCCGTAAGCTAACGGGTCCCTTGCACACCCACACCCTCGTTGGAAACGTGTTGAAGATCGGGGAGAAATTTTACAACTCCAGTGTATGCATTAACAACATTATTATACGATTTTACAACTTCAGTATAGGTTTTCACAACAGCTTTCTGAAGATGGAAACAAATACCCCCTTTTACAACTTCGGTGAAGCGTTTAACAACTTAAGTATAGGTTTTTCACAACTCAAGTATACCCGTAAGCTAACGGGTCCCTTGCACACCCACACCCTTGTTGGAAACGTGTTGAAGATCGGGGAGAAATTTTACAACTCCAGTGTATGCATTAACAACATTATTATACTATTTTACAACTTCAGTATAGGTTTTCACAACAGCTTTCTGAAGATGGAAACAAATACCCCCTTTTACAACTTCGGTGAAGCGTTTAACAACTTAAGTATAGGTTTTACACAACTCAAGTATACCCGTAAGCTAACGGGTCCCTTGCACGCCCACACCCTCGTTGGAAATGTGTTGAAGATCGGGGAGAAATTTCACAACTCCAGTGTATGCCTTAACAACATTATTTTAAAATTTTACAACTTTAGTATCGGTATTCACAACAGCTTCCTCAAGATGGGGGAAAAAACCCTTTTCACAACTTCGGTTAACCTTTTAACAACGTCAGTATAAGGTTATCACAACGCAGGTATACCTGTTACCACCTGGTATACAGGCGTGCTTACGCCCTCTTTAGAAACGTGTTTACAGACTAAACCCACTTCAATATGCGTTCCCAACAGCATTTCCAATAATGACTAAACCCACCATATTACAACTTCAGTAAACCATATAACAACCACTAAATAATGTTTCAACAACTCGAGTAAAAGTTTAACAACTGTCATAAAACAAAATGATTAGTAATACCCATATTTTTAACTCAGTTCAAATGAAGTTCATATACGATGATCATACTTAAAAACATAAAATATAAGGCAACAATATCAAACATGAATAATAAGGGGACTCGTCTTGCAACTTCTGTCATTGTTAACAACACAGTTAAAGGAAATAACAACTTCAATATAGGTATTTTCCTATAACCAGATCCTTCCTGACAGTACTTACAATCAGTGACAGGCTAACATTAATATTTCATCCCCACTTAATGTTTTCTTGTCACTGACATCAAAATACACATTTCACTGACTATGTGTGACTTACGATGTCGACTTCCCACATGACACAACCCTTCATCCAAAAAAATATGAAGAGTTGCAAAATATTTACAAGCCACAACAAAAAATAACCTTTACAAAATAAACCCACACGTGGACTACCAATTTTAACTTGGGTTTGGATTTCTGCATGTTCTTTTACTATGCCCAGGTTCATGACACTGTCCACAGTGGTAAATCTTCCTGTTTTGGAATTGGGATTCCCGCCTCCTAATTCTTGGCCTTCCCGAAGGTCTACTAGTTGTAGGTGGGTATAGCCACACTTGGTTTCCCATATTTTGCAGCATATAATCATTAGGATTAGGCCTGTCAATTGTCACTACTGGAATCATGGTGTTCCCATAAATCTTCTCTTGGGATGTTATTTTATAACAGTCCTCCACAAAATCATACACATTTGCATGAACCACCCTTATTGCAGCACAAGCGTGTGGACACGGAATCCCTGTCATTTGCCATGCAGCACAAGTGCATTCATGTGACTGAACATTGACATATAAGGCTCCACGCGAAGTATGTACACAGACCCTACCACCTCCATAAGGTTCACCATGCATATGAATCGATCTAGCCACATTTTCCATCACTTTTCCATCAATGTTTGGACCCACACCATTTCTCCAGTTCCTCATTGCCACACTTGCTGCGAACATCTTCCTTGCAACCTTCTCACGATGTTCATGAATAAGTTGGGCAACATTATGCTGCCTTTCCTTTACAATCCAAGCATTGAATGACTCAGCAATGTTCGTTGTTATGTTATCCCACCGTTTATATGCAAACTTGCTCATTGCCCACTTATGAATATCACCATGATTGTTAAGCCACTGAAGTAACTGAGGACTGAAATTTCCCATCCTTGTCATTGCCTTATCAAACTCAACGTTAACCCTTGCATATGCAATGTCATCAAGCAACTTTAATCCAACTTCCTTACTAATACCACTAGTTCTCCTCCTACCTCTGTATAATTTATTCATTTCAGAGCTGAAATTTTCCTTCACGTGTCTATAACAGTATGCATGACGGTCACCTCCAAATATTGCTCCAACAGCTCCTATTATTGCATTGTGACGATCTGACACAATAATTAATTGGATTGCACCAACTATCTGTTTTATCATGTTTAAGAACCATGCCCACTCCTCATAAGTCTCTCCTTTCACAATAGCATACGCGAATGGTAACAATTCATTGTCCGCGTCATATGCTGAGGCTGATAGCAGTGTTCCCCTATATGGTCCACTCAAATGTGTTCCATCTATGTACAGTATATGTCTTGCCCCAGACAAAAAACCCTCTATGCAACAACCATATGCTATGAAAACACGCTCAAATATATTGTTAACAGTTGCTACCCATTCAGCTACCGTCTTCTCATCGGTTTCCTTCAATCGTTGACATATCCATGGTATCAACATGTATGACTGTTCAGGCCTCCCTTGTATTTCCTCTAATGCTTTTTCCTTAGCCCTATATGCTTGCTTATATGTCAACTTCACACCATAATCCCTTGCCAAGGTCCTCCTTATTTCATTTGGACGCTTTTCAGTGTGATCCCTTACCTCCTCAATGATAATTGATGATGTCAAGGCTGCTCTTCCACCATGTGTAACTTGCATCATCTCTTGGGCATTATGCACATGTTCATTACTCAGTCGAGTTACAACGAGGAAAGGACTTCTCTTCGCAGCTACTCTTGCTATTATCCGCCAAGGACAACCTTCAACTTTGCATTTCACATGCACACATTCCTCACAATTTTTTACATATTTGTACTCGAAGTTTTCTGCAATACTAAACTTATATACTGCCTTTCTGAATTCTGTGGCATTTGCAAAAGTTTGCTTCTTTCCTAACAACAATTCCTTCCACTTCACAGCATTCATCTCGGGCATTGGTGTTGGTGCAATCTCTACTGTACTTACTAGCCTCACATGACATCCCCCACCGCCTTCTCTTACACAGTCACCCCCATTTTCATCACAAACTGTTCCGTCCATATTATTCTCCCTACTTGACAAAAAACACATTTGTTGTGACAATCCCAAGTAGTTGTCAATGCTGCATGCATAATTACAACTTTTGTTAGCAAATTCACAACAACAATATAACAAATAACAACTAAAATAACCATAAAAAAACAAGTCTCACATTTGTGGATCATCCATTACTTCCGGTGTACTCTCCTTCAATGCTAGATACACATGTGCACTAGTGTCATTATACTGAAAAAGATTATCAACTTCACTATCATCAACCAAATCTACTAATGCCTTATCATCGAGGCTCACTGTATATTTCATGTCACAAATATTAACATCTATATCAAACCATTCCAATATCATTAACCTCAACTCTTCGTATCTTATCCCCTGTTTTATCGTTCTAACTCTCACACTCCCACCATTGTATCTCATTTCACCTTCAACATTATTAACAAAGTTTCCACCAAGATGAAAAATCAACGCAAGTGTCTTTGAATATGTTGACCCAATATTGCAACTCATTCTGCATTATACCCTGCAACAAACAAGGAAAATATTTCATCACAATGTCATCTCTGTAAAAAGGATATTTCATAAACCCAACACAGCTACTTTCAAAGTTAACAACTTCAATATATCGTTTCACAACTCCACTTTAACTATTAACAACACCCTTCACAACCTCATTACTATGGATATTCAGCCTACTTATATACGTGATCATCGCAGCGCTTCTTCCAATTTCCCTCAGCTACCATCTGCTATCCCCAAAAACAGATCATTATAAACACCGTCCCAGACTAAGCTAACTCTATCACTCACTACCCGACTCATACGTTCCATTCCCACAAGTTAAAAACAACAACCAATACCTCCAGATGAATCAACTTACGATTGCTACAGCATCGTCTCCCTCTTAAGCTGACAAAACTAACTTGGCCAGAACCCTAACCTTATCTAACATTAATCAACTCATTTGTTCAGATTGATGACCATTCTCACACCTAAAAAAGGAAAAACCAACACCCCAATATGAAGAACGTATGCCTTACGTAATGCCGCCCCTTACCTACTCTGAACCCTCAACGCCACATACAGAACGCAGGACCACCAAAATGAAGAAAACAGACCGCAACAGTCATGCATGGAGGATGAAACAGTCATATGATTCCAGAAAAACACTTACCCTTTCGAACCACCACGTTTTCGTCACCTTCGACCTGCTGGAACACGCACGTTTCTCTCCTTTCCTTCCCGCCTATCTTCCTTCGGTGTGCGGTTTATTGTGGTGCCCATGTGGTGCCCACGCTTTGTAATGGGTGAGGGCGGTTTGGTCTTTTTGTCTAAGAAAATAATCCCAGAATGGTCTGCTGGTACCAAAACGGAATTACTGAAATTCGGCGGACGTTTTTGGGCTTTTGGAGTTGGAGGTGCATTTTTCTGGCATTTTCCCAAAAATAAATGACAACATCAAGGATAAACAGTACACTATGGTATTCCACAGATGAACAAGTTTATCATGCTAGTGTGAAAACATTGAGGCTTGAAATGAAAAAAAAAAAAAGAGTATAAATAAACTTAAAAAGTCTCAGTTTTATCATTATTTTTGGAATCAGGTACAAAGTTCACCAACTTCTAAACTCGTACGGAGAGTTCTGGGATCAAAATCAAAGATACAAATGGTAATTTATGGTATTAGTAGTATTTCAAAAAACAAATGTTCACAGCTGCAGCTTTGGTCTTCAAATATTAATGAAAAAGGATTTCATTTGGACTGGTGAAATAGAAGTATTTGATCCCATCCTTTTGAACATTGAACTTGAAGTTTCAGAATCTCTTGATTGTTGGGTCTTACACCTCAACAAAGAAGGAAGGAGACAAGCCCTGGAACCAACATTGTTTTCCATGCCACACTGTGATATGAGGTTGTACAATAACCTCTTGTAAGCTCATTGGAAGCCAAACCTATCAAGTAATGTTTTCACATTTGGGAATAGTTTTGATATACACATGGAGGAACTTGCAAACATTTCAGTAAGGGACGATAACACGAGGAGAAAACATACTTGGGATATGATGGGGCATATTTTGGCTGTTGAAACATTTACAAATAAGTTCAAAATGAAAGCAATCTCTGCTTGTGAGAGAGGAATTGGGGCGTCTATGCGACAGAATGTAAAATTGAGAGAATGAGAACGACTCGTGTCAGTGGATAAGAAAGAGAATCTGGCTATCAGCAACCTCAACGAAATACGATTATTGACATTGGACTTTTTGAAGTGTATGAGCCCAACTATGTATCTTTTGCTAATGTTTTTGGTACAATCTGGATCGCTTTCTTAGCTTAATATAATTGTCCTATTATAAAAAAAATATTGGAAATAACATGCCCTGCAAATAAGCTATTTTTTATTTGTATATCTTAAACACAGTTTATGCTTCACTCCAAAAATAAATGCCTAACACTGAGAGTAACATTGATGTAGTTGGGACAGAGGAAGGAAAACTAAGGACGCAGTAAGCAAAACAATTTACTTCTGCAGGATATACTTTGCTCATGTTGTCAACACAGAAAAGAAAAACAATGCTACGACATCAGATTCCTACTTTTCCAATCTCAATTTACTCACAACACGACTAATCGTGTTTCTGCCTATAAAATGCCATGCCTATAAAAATATCTAAAAGCCGCTTTTAACAAAAAGAAAACAATCAAATCAAGCGAATAACATGACAATTTATTAATACTTCAATAAAACTTTTTCCTATCACTGCCCAATTTTTCTGCTTCACATGCACAAACCAACACCATATTTATGTGTCAAAACTTAGATCTATGTACTGTTTCTTTCCTTTACTTTTGAAGGATATCATGCAGCTCATTATTTGTGGTTATATCCACTGTTTTGCGGGCCAGATTAGTTCACGTTTATATTATTACCTTGATAATAATCTTTTAAAGTAATTACAAGAAAATCCCATAGATTCTCAAAGGCATTTCCTTTATTTTTGTTTCATCTTCATTTCCTGTGGCTGTAACATAGTCATCCTTGTATTCTTTTGTGTTTCAGAGAGTTTGTCTTTAGTTAACTTGATACCGATAAATTATAAGCCATGGTCCAGTTCCATTAGTTCAAATCCAATGCCGATACTTCGCTAACAAAGAAAGAAAATAATGTGTGCTTTTGAAGCTTTGTTTGGTGTCTCGTGTTGAATTGGTTCCGAGGGCTTAGTGGTCGGGCATGTCGGATCATAAGCATTTGGAGATAATGGTGCAGCAAAAGCCAGTTCCCATAGTATAAGTGGGACAAATTTAAATGGGGCAGGAAATACAGTGAAATACAATAGCTATCTGATAATTGCGGGGAAAGAAGGGGATTTGGCTTAAGTTGCCCTTAGAAAAATTGACCTTGTTCCCATCGCTGTGAAGATAATTTAGTTAACTCTTGCCTGTAACATGATTAGTAAATCATTAGGGGGAACGAAAAATCTATACTTCTATGCATGTTTATATGAAAAATCTCAGATTGAGTCATGGTGCCATATGCATAGAGATCCCTGAATAATTCAATAGACACACATGAAAAGACTTGTAAAATCACCCATTGGTCCTTCCATACCGTTCGACGCTCTCAGAAAAAAGGTCAAATTTATCTCAAAGGCCAATAGAAAGACCATTCTCGCAATAATCTCCAAAATTTAAGATTTTTTTGTTGCAAAAATATTTAGAATTTTTTTATTAAAGATAATCCTGTTTAAAGTATTGTTAGACACTAAATATAAGCACCTCCTAGTAGAGATTAGGAACTAACTGTCTATTTTTATAAGGGTTAAGTGCACTTTTGACCATGACCTTATTTTTCAGGTACAATTTTACCCCTCATCTTTTTTTGGTGTAATTTTGCTTCTAATCTTTACGTAAAATTTTGCCCATCACGATCAAAATTGCACCGGTAAAAAGATGACGGGTAAAATTGCACTTAAAAAATAAGATCAGGGGTAAAATTGCTCCACTAAAAGATTATGGATAAAATTGCACCTTAAGTCTTTTTATTATCTTTTTAGACTTAGTTGAGTTGGGCTCTCTTAATCTTCAGAAGCTCAAAATTTAAAGTAAAATCAGTCCAATATCTCATGAGGTGGAGATGTATAAAAAAGGGTCCAAAACGAAGTAGGTCTAAGATAATTCAGGTTCCAAGCATGATGTACTAAAAAAAGGGGTGCTATACATTAACCTGTACTAGAAATAGTAATTGTACTATACTACTGGAGAGGAATGAAGACAAAGTAAGAAACGGCTGAGGTGGCATACTGATAGATTGCTCCCCAAGTCTTAATGAACTTAGTAAGGTTGCAAGGCAGAAGAAAACAATAACAAACATGATACTAAAAACTTCATATTCTTGTTCTTTCCTTCACTTTCTTGATAACATTCTTTTTAGATTTTTTTGTTCACTTTAAGAATAAATAATCTTCCACCGATGCGATAGAATCCATCTTCATTCTTTTACATTTCAAAAATAAATTGGCTCTGATACCAATGTCAGAAATATTAAATATAAACTAGAAACATGTACTGGGTCGAATCCATGTTTGGATCCACGAGTTAATCTACTGGCTTACGTAGAGTTTAGACTATTAGATCTTAAACTTGAGTGATACAGTAGAGCACCACACAAGAGAGAATATTAGAGAGAGAGAGAGGAAAGAGTATGAAAACTTAACTACTAGGATGAGTTGAACTAATAGATGGAGGCTTCTATTTATAGCTTTGGCTAAGGGTATTTTAGGAAGGCAAAATATCCATTAAATCCATCAGTTTGAATTTGAATTTGAATATTCAAATATCTTTTAACTACTAATATTATGAATTTGAATTTAAATCCATAATCAACCTTAATTAGTTCTAAATATATATTCCTAACAATATAAATTAATTTTAACTTATATCGTAACCAATTGGATTTGATTTAAAATTTTTGACTAAGTCAAAATATCATAATATTGCTTAGATATTTGATTAAAATATTCTCTTAATATCCAGTCAAATAATCCGACCCATCAAGGGTAGATCCAAGCCCAATAATCCGTAAGCTGGTAGATCAATTTGTGGAGCTCAAGAGGAATAACCTGGGTCCGACACGATATGCATTTTTTGTTTATATGTAATATTTCTGACACCTGGCGAGGTTCATTGTCAGAATTTTGCCATTGCATTCCTATGGATTTTTGCCTGTCCTGCAGCAAATTCTGCTACTCTTTCCTTTATCGTCCTACCCATAGTTCGGCCTACGGCCTCACACTTTAGGGAAGCAGGTGAATATGAGGTAGAGAAGAATGGGATGTGCTGAAACAGAGGTTGAAAAAACTTAAGTTAAAATTTATCGCTAAACATGAGGAATGTTGCGTGTGCAACTACCCATTGTGGAATTCAGTCAAATCAATTCGCACAATTTCCATATAAATTGGGGTCATGTCTTCCAATGGGTTTGCATCAAGCTTGAACTACGTGCCAACATCTCCAGATGAAAGGGTGGTGGTGGGGCCTGGAGGAATTATGAAGATCCTTCCACGTGTCCATGTTCTAGAAGGAGGGATCGAGATTCTTTTCTTGGCTAGCTAGTAGTCCTTCTACTGTATAATCCAAAGGATATTTTGTTGCCAAGTTTCCAGCCATTTCATGACATATCGTCCTCCAACATTGTTCATGCGCTCGGCATGCCTCTAATGTTCCCCCACTTCCCTTTGAGTCTACAACCTGCAATAAAAGTAAAATGATTAATATCTGTAAGTTTTCACTCAGAAGTACAAATTTGTTAAAATGTCAATGATCAACATCACTATTTTAAAGGTTACTTTTTAGGAATACTATAACCTGATCCAATTTGTATTAATTTAAGAATCCATCATAGTATGTACTATCTTCTTAAAACATGCAAATAAAATCAGTCAGTCTTCATAATGGATTTTCTCCATTTAACATTCAACAGGATATGGAATTCATGCTGTGTCAATTGGGATCCAACAGCTCACTAACTTCTTGTTCATGATTTTCCACAAGAAAAGAGGAGATTTCATTCATATGAATTGATTGAAGACTGCAAGAGAGTAGACGCACTAGAATTCCTAGGACGAACACAGTCTAATTAGGAAATGTCGATCCTAAATATAAGATTCAGCTTTGTATTAAAAACTAAATTTTATATTTAGGATAGAATGTAGTATTAACCTTTAAATTTCTGAATGGAAGCTTGAGGAGTATGTAGGTAGACTTCCTTGATGAGTAGCTGAGTTCCTTTGTCACCAGATCATTTGAGTGAATCAAAATCATTTTCCCCCATATAACTCAAATAATGTGTCCACCAACCAAGAGGTCATTTTCAAATTCAAAAGGCCTAATGGATATGTCAACAAACCAGAAAACTTCATTGTACCTGCAATGAGAAAAAAACATGATAGATGGTTTCCATTTGATGACATCCAAAAGTACATTCATAAAATGAAATAATTAAATTAATAACCTCTAAAACTTGTAAATGTAAACATATAGTTTATTTTTCATAATTATTTCATTAATATGAAAAATGATAAACCAATGAAACATGAGAAATCAAAACTAGAATCAATCAAGTTCCTAACAAACAAAAAAAAACAAGGTTATATTTAAATTGAGTGAAACTAATAAATTCTTTTTTTTATATTGAAAATCAAAATATAAAATTGTGGGGAAAAAGCTAGCCCTTAACGGGTTGGGTTTGATAGGTGTAAGTTAAAAAAACTCACATCAAAATGAGCTTTCATTTTGCCAACTCAATCTATCACTTTTTGGCAAATTGAGCTCACAAGCCCAACTTATGTTATCGCACCTATTTTCAATTAGTCCCTTCTTTTTCTTTACACTTCATCTGTAATGACTTGACTTTAGGTGATGCATTTCAAAACGTTTCAAAAGGTTGCACTGCACCTAAAGTTTTGGGATGTTTGGAGGTTTGTATCAGCATATTTATACCCTGCTTGTTACAATGAAAGAGTTTCTGATAGAAATAGAAACGAAAATGGGAGATGAAGTGGAAGTGGAATAGGAAGTGGGTTCAAAAGTGTTTGATATGACCATAGAAGTATAATATAATCTTTGATCAATATGTCAATTTTAAATGTGAAAAGGCCAATATACCCTTCTCAAAAAAATCCAAGCCTCCACCTAAAAAAGACACGGTCACACATCAATCTCCACAAAAACTACCGACGACCACCATTGAAGTTATCGATAGCCACCACCCATCAATAATAACATCACTAAGCAAAATATCAGTATGTAGAACTGCCCATTAACGTAGAGAGACAAACAAATCAAATTAAAAAATGGAGGTAATAGAAATTACAGTGAAAGTCATTGACAAAGGAAGAATGAATGTCGCATAAATCACATTAATTGAATAGGGGAGAATGGAGGCAGCAAAAATCGTAGATCAAAGAAGAAAAGACGCTATCAATAGTTTGCAGTTGGTAAACCACCAGATTGAAGAGAGAAGACACTGTCTTTGTCACCAAAATCGCAGATCAAAGAGCAAGACGTCATTTGCTGTTTCTTGCACCATCGTTCACATGATGTCCTTTGTCATTGCCTGTGCCAGCATCCTCTCACCGTCCTCCTCCTTGTGGAATCTACTTGGTGAGCATCATTGGCCTTGCCATCAACTCAGATCTTCCATCGTTAGATCTCTAGACTTGAGCTTGCAACGGATGTGGACAAGGAAAGAGCAAGGGAGCGACAGAGGAAGAAGAAGAATAAGGGATGGGGGTGATGGAGCTTGGAGCGATAGAGGTAGGTGGTTGATGGGAGGGGGAAGGGCAACATGGTCAGAGCTCTTCAATTCCATGGAACTGAACTGAGTTCTCGACAGGAGCAAGGAATTGCCAGTTCCCAAATTTGATGGAATTGGCACTTCTATGGAAGTGGCTTCAGGCATAACGAACACCTAAATTTTAGGTTCCGATTCCACTTCCACTTCCCACCCCTCCAGTTCCATGCCACCAAACGGGGCATTATATTTGTATCAGTTACTTCTTTACTACATGCAAAATGTTGTGAGCTTTTATTTGATCTTTCGAATCCATTGACCAATTTCTAGGAAGATCTCGATCGCGACAACCATATTCGGTTTCTTCCCAGAAGAAATTAATTCAAGGAGAATTTACAATTCCTGGGCTCATGTTTGATTGCTATATCTTAGGCAATCAGCAGCTAGAACAATACAAGCCACTTAAGATAATTAAGGACAATTTGTGTCAATTTTGGTCATACATACGGAAGGCAAATGCTATCGAATTCAAAGACTCCTAACGAACAAACAAAAACTATATGTGCATACTGATTAGTCAAAACTCAGAAGTTACTGCTACTTAATATCATCAAACCACGTGTGAAAGAGGTTTTAGGCGAAACATCTCAAATATGGAAAAAAAATTATAAAACAAATAATTAAAATTGAAGAACTAAATATAAGATTACTAAATTAAATATTTTAAACTTTAAATTTAATACTATACCTTAACTCCTCACGTTACAAGAGACTAACCTTTTTTTTATCATATTTATTTTTTATTTAATTAGGAATAAATAAATAAAAATTTGAACAAACAAAAACTCTATATCTACTACTTACCCGGCCTTTTAAAGTATTTATTTATTTTTGGTCTGAGCCTTCTGAAGTATTTAAAGAGACAGATTAAAAAGTAATGCTTTCTTTAGAAAATGAAAACAATATTAAATTTTTTTAGGAAATATTTGGCATTTTTAATGTTCATAGGAAGGATACATTTAGAAATGAAAAGAGTAAATACAAAATGTTGAGTACCAATTCTTTATAAATATTTATTTTGATATTTATTCATAACGCGTGGCAGCATTTCTTCTGAGCTTTTTGCTCTCTTGACTTTTACGCTATGTTTGGTACGGGATTTTTAGAGGGGAGGGGAGGGGAGTTGCTCCTCTCCCCTTGTTTGACTGATGTAATTTTTTAGGAGGGGAGGGGAGCCCCTACCCTTCCCTCGTTTGGTTAAGATGTTTTTTAAAGAGGGGAGGGATTCTTCTCCTCTCCCCTTCCCTTCTAACCTCCCCTCCAAAAGTGGGGTTTTTTGGAGGGGAGATAAGAGATAATATTTTAATTCCTTATATACCCCTTTGATTTGTTAACCTCTAATCATTCGTAAACATTTCTACATAAGAGAGTTTTTTTGGGTATCTAACAAGAAGTTATTAAGATAATTGTCTCCAAAATTAGTGAGCATTTGTAAACTTTTTTTTTTCTCTTCTTCTAATTCCAAGAGATTGTTGGTATTTTCTTTTACCTTCAAGGTCTTTTCTCTGATTGAAATCTATCACTCATGACTTTTTATCTTGATATTCTATAAGTGTGTGACTATGTCTTGTAAATCAAAATTGGTGAATTGTATTATATATATAGTTATATCTTAACAAAATAAAAAAGTGAGAAAATTCATTTAAATTTTATGAGGTTAAAATAGTCATTTTTTTTATTAGAACAAAATAAGGTATTGTTAAAATTTCTCCCTCCCCTCCCCTCCAATCAATCCAAACAGGAGATCATTAAAATCCCTCCCCTCCCTTCCTCCTCCCTCCCCTCCTCTTTGTAGCTACCCTCCCCTTTCCTCCCCTCCCCTTCCCTTGATTAAAATCCCTTCCCTCCCCTTCCCTCCATCGAGCTAAACACAGCATTAAACTCTGGCATTTATTGTTCTTTTTCCGTTTTCATTTTACACACCAACGGTGCGTTTCAAGTAGAGAAACCGGCTATGGATTTCGTCTGGATTATTGGTAGAAAAAAATAATTTATTTTTAACTGACTTTTAAAATATGATTTGTATTTAGATTGATTTTTATAAAAATTAGTTTATAAAATAAAAAATTTATTTGAATTATAATTAAATAAGTAATTTTAATTTGTAGAATAACTAAAATAAATAAATTTTATTAAATAATAAAAAAAGTTATATTTAATGAATAAAACATATTTAAATTAAAAAAACATAGTAATGTAAAAATTTTTGAACCAAATAATATTACATAATTAATTGGATGATATATTTTACATAATGTATATAAATATGAAATGAAAAATGATATTAAGAATTAAAAATATTATCAAAATCGTTAAAAATTATTTTTATTTAAAAGAATATTAAAAATTAACTGGGAAGCAAAAGAAATATATAGAGAAAAGTATAACGATAAAAATATCTTTTAATTTTAAAATTTTTTTCCAGTTATAAGTAAGTTTTAGGTGCATTTGTAATTATGTTTAAAAAAAGTAGCTCAACTCCAAAATTTATAAACTATAGCATCTAATTTTTAATATAAAAAATTGTTTAATTTTTATTTTGACCATAAATATAAAATCTTAATTCACTTTATTTTTTATGTCTATCTTTTTTTTCAAAGTATTTTTTGCAATAACAGTATTTTTATCTAATATACTTGATTAGTAAAGATATTTTAAAAAAAATAATATCTATTTATTATAAATAATTAATTTAATTAATTTTTTTAATCTATTTAAATTAATTAACTAATTCTTACGTTAACCATCGAATTATGATGCTGAGCTAATCTTTTCGCTTGCTGAAGCGCCTTAGCAAACAGGCACTGATAGCAGAGGAGGAAAGCCAGACCCTGCGAAATGGGGAATCGGCGGTTCACTCTGGTCGCCACCAGTGATGAAGAGGACGAGTCACCTACTCGTCCACAGCAGCGACGGCAGCAACAACAGCCATCTTCGGTTTCGGAGGAGAACCGGTCGAAGCAGCGTAAGAGGAAGAGGATGAAGCTTCCAGAGGAAGAAGACGAGGAGGAGGAAGAAGCGGATAAGAAAAAGAAGAGAAAGCCAAAGGACAAGGAAGAAGAAGGGTCTATGAGTGCTGACGAAGAAGAGGAACAGCCACAGGAGGACGCCAAGCCCATTGGCGATCCCATTAGGGTTTCAGGAAAAGGAAGAGGGAGGAGGAAGCATTACGATTCCTTCGAGTTCGACGGGAACCAATATACACTTGTATGTTTTACTATTGGCGATCGATTTTATTTTCGCCTTTCCTGATTAATTGTTGGTTGAGCTTTTCGCTTTGGATAAACTTCAGAGCAATCGCTGGGAATCAACTAGTTTCTATTAGATTGTTGGGATTCATGAAACTGACGATGCCGCCCCGGCGCCCCCGTCTCTTTTTTTTTTATGAGAATTTTAAGCTCATATGATTTTGGGTAAAAATACTTAATGAATGAGTTTCCAATTTAGCCCCAATGGAATGATGGGGCGGTGGAAACCTCGTTGCAAAATTTGGGTCAAGAAGAGGATTCTCCCATTTGCAACCAAGTGACAATTAATGTATCATGTCATTTTGGTCCTTAACCATGGATGCACCTTAATTTGTAACAGTGCCTCTCTCCATGGTCCATACTGCATGTCTACTGTATTTTATGATTGCTATGTCTACTTTATAGCATCTGAATCATAGTGAGAATTATAACGATATATTAGGCATTTTTTGTGCTATTTTCGATTGCTTTAAATGGTCGTTGCTGGTTCTTACTGGAGATTGGATCCTATTATCTTATTTTATAATAATATGTGAAATTTGTTGCATTTTAGTTTTAATACGAACACCATTGCTACTTATTTTCTTTCTCTATAGGAGGATCCTGTACTTCTTGTGCCAGAGGATAAAAACCAAAAGCCATATGTAGCAATTATCAAGGTATTGTCCTGGTTCTTGTCAACTGTTTTTGTCTGTCACAAGTGCTGTAGGGTGCCAAATCTCGTGTCATATAATGATCTTGAGTAGTTTGGTCTCCTTTCTTGTCTACTACAAAAATGGGCTGTCTTCTTTCTCTCTTCCTTTTTTGATGCATGGATTGATCTGCTTTCAGGACATTACACAGTCCTTAAGTGGCAGTATGATGGTGACAGGACAGTGGTTTTATCGCCCTGAAGAAGCCGAAAGAAAAGGTGGTGGAAGCTGGCAATCACGTGATACAAGGGAGCTGTTTTACAGTTTCCACCGTGATGAGGTTCCTGCGGAATCTGTTATGCACAAGTGTGTGGTTCATTTTGTTCCCTTACACAAACAGCTTCCAAATCGTAAACAACATCCTGGGTTTATTGTGCAAAAGGTGTATGATACAGTAGAGAGGAAACTGTGGAAGCTTACCGATAAGGACTATGAGGATAGTAAACAGCAAGAAATTGACTTGCTTGTTCAAAAAACTCTAAAACGTATTGGTGATCTACCCGACCTTGAGCTTGAAGAAGCCCCTGCTGAGCAGGAAGATCAACTGAAAAGTAAAAGGAGTTTTAGGAGAAGGAACATTTCACCTTTGGATGTTTCAAGAGATGAGGAGACAACACCAAAGAGCGAACAACAACTTAAACCGGAAACACCAGGAAGTTGTGTAAATAATACTTCAGAGTATTATCAAATACTAGCAAATTTTAAGGTACTAACAGGAGATTCCCATCGTGATAAATGGTTGGAAAGGCTGCTTCAGAGCATTCAGCATATGTGTAACTCAGATGGAAGTACGCAGAAGGAAGACAAAGCAAAGGAGAATTCTGATGCAATCAACCATGGTAGCAGTAATGGCAGTTCTGCAATGACAAATGATTGTCAAGACAAGGATCAGAAGGTATTTAGTGAATTTTATGTCATTGGGAACTCCTCTGTGGGGATTTTCACCATTATCATATTTTCCTTGTCCCTCCGGTTCCTTGTAGGTTCCTTCCAAAAGTAAAAGATGGTCCAAATTATAAGATGCCTAGTCAAAAATTTCAAATGAGTTCTTGCAGCTTGAGAAGGCATTTTGAGGTCTCCCTTTAATTAATAAGGGTATAATTTGAACATTGGTGTTATTGAACAATAAAGCAATCTAACAACTTTTCTTCATCAGCAATAAAAATGCAAAAACATCTTATATGAAGGCTGGAAGGAATATTTCTCGATATCTCCATGGGGTTATTTGGATTAATTGTTCCTTTTTGCTGCACTGTGCAGAGTTCGAAGTCTTTTGTTTGGCCAGATGCTGCCGTTCCAGCCATAGTTGCATTGGAAAAAGCTTCACATGATGCTCTTGCCTTGGATTATCAGAAGTATAACCAAAAATTACGGCAATTGAATTATAATCTCAAGGTCTGAAGGTGCCTTCGTGTTTATGATTATCTGAATCTGCATGTTTGTTCATATCACCACATCTGCTGCTGCAATGCTCTTGTGAACATTATGACTAGAGAAACTGATGTGGACATCTGTAGATACGTTTCCCTGAAATTATAGTGATGATTTACTTGCATCTCCATTTACCTTCCTTCTTTTTTTTTTTTGTGGCAGAACCATAGATTAGCTCGCCGACTGTTGAACGGAGAGTTGGAACCTTCAAAAATACTGAGTATGTCTCCTAATGAACTGAAGGTATGGTAATTTCCAACCATCTTACCGTAGGACTTTGAAGCTGTTTGTTAATATTTTTTCTTTTCCCAAGGATTTTGTTCTAATAATTGGGAGATTTAACCAAGCAGCTTCTGGTTGTTTCCTTTTATCAGTTAATACTATTGGTTTGACCCTCGTCTGTGATTTTGATAATATTGATATCATCAGGCACTATTTAAGGCTTAATATTTTGTTTTGCACTAAAAATTATAAGTTTGAATTTTCCCTGGTAGAGTTTTCATATATCAGCTTAAAAAACGCAGAGAATGGAATGATGGGCTAGCTGTTGGTATGTCAATTAGATTCTAGAATGAGATGTTAGAACTTGATTGGTGCAATCATGCAAGTGTCTTGGATCGATTGCAGTAATAAATATCTGGAGTATTGCTAGAGTCAATCATGCAAAGGGGTCATAACTACTATTATAAGTAATTTCAACCAATAGAATTAGTAGGAAAAAGAGATGGATGAATAATAAATTCAATCAAATTAATTATTAATAACATAAATGAAACAGTGATTTAACCCACGCGGACAATGGTAGTAAATTTGGGTTCACCTAATCACGGAGACTTATATTTCTGAGGTTGGACTTCGACGCTTATATGACAGTCATTACATTTATACATTATTAATCTATGAACCTGATAGGTTTTACTTATTTAACCATAATTATCTCATGATTAGTTAACAAGTTAACTAGATTGAGCTTTGGCTTGAATCGCAAGCATCTTGGATTTATGTCGATATTAGGTTTTTTATGTATAGCTTCTTTAGTACTAGATCTATGCTGCACTTCTCAGTACCCTGCGTACATCCTATCCCATGGATAACTATATGATGTTCGACGATAAACAGCTAGCGACGTACTCCTTAAAGATGAATGTAAATTGGAGTCTTGTTCATATATATAAATATTAATCCTATTCAATTGTCACAAAATTAGAATTCAATCAGTCATCCTTGTGGCTGCATCCCTCTTCCTAGGTTGGAGATTTAACGACACAGATAAAAGAAACAAAAAATGAACAATACTAGAATTCCAAAACATCAAATTAAAGGTAAAAGAAAATGAAAAACCGTGGATTGATTGGCATATAAGGTGTGTCTCTGTCATTTTCTCATTCTTTTGTCTTCTCACTTAGCCTTCTCCGGGACATCTTCCCACATAAAAGCTCCAAAAATGGCTCCGGGGTGTGTTTGGCTATCTTCTGGAATCCAAAACCCCCTTTTCACTGGCTTGTTTCCTAAGTTATAGATGTTACTGTTAGGCCAAGTTGCATGAAGTTCCTTTCTTCTCTTTTGGTGCTGCGAATAAGTATGGGCAGGAAAGTATGAAATATTAAAGAAATATACGTATTATAAAATGTTTCTATTGAAGTGTCTAAATCTACTTATCAGAATTCTTCCTATGTCCGTGAGCAAATGGATGCCTGTTTATTCCCCTATTTTGGGCTCTGATTCATAACAGATCTAGGAGAAAAGATGTTTTTGCTTCATGGGCTTCTCCAACCCATTTGCATGTTATGATAACTATTGTAAATTACAAATCTCTTGTAATGAAAATTTGATTATAGAGAAACCAATTATTAGATTGAGTTAAACATGACAGTTAGATATTTCTTTTTCTGAATTTTTTCGTTACAAAATTGGGTGGTCTGAAAAATTGTTTCGCGTCTTATTTGATTAGGATATTTGATATCATGCATTTATGGAACTTGCTCCGTCTAATCCATTTCCTAAAACCTCATTCGCCAAATGACTTTAGCTAGACTTTCATGGCATTTTTCAACTGTTGATTGTATGATTACTTTTGGTTATGATTTTTAGGAGGGTTTGACTGCTGATGAAATAGCCAAGAAGGAGCCAGATGAATCACGGCACATGCAGGTCGCTCTATCCCCCTTCTTCACCCCCTCTCCCAAAAATAAACGCTGTTACTATTATTTTATCTTTCAAATACTGTGAAGAAAGCTGCTGAGCATCAGCTTTTCTAACACTTGACACAGATGACTGATGCCCGCTGCTCAAGATGCATGGAATGTAAGGTGGGAGTGAGGGATATTATCCATGCAGGGCATGGCGACCGTTATCAGGTTTGCACATTTTTTGCTATATACGTGACCACCAAACCCATTATCTCCACTTTTTATGGCCGTGATTTGATTAGGGATCTGCTGTTTCAGCTGGAATGTATTGATTGTGGCAATTCCTGGTATGCCTCCCGAGACGCGGTATCTCTGCTGACTATAGATGGATCGGATTCTACCAGAAGTGTAGGCACCGCACCATGGGCCACTGCCAAATTTGAAAATGTCGAGAAGAAGTTGGTGAGTCCCCGTGAATCTGACAAGTCAGCCAGTGACGTCTTTAAGAAAACAAGTGAAGCATATATGCCTGTTTTGGAAAACCAGAAGTCGTTTGGGAAATCCAGGAAAGATGAGAGTAGAGAACCTGCGAAGCATGCTGATTAGGAAGCTGTTGTAGGCTGTTTAGTTGTTGAAATAGAATACTTTGTGTACAGTTCAGTTCCGGTTTGAATGTGTACGAGTTAGTCGTTGTTGGTCTTGTCTATAGTTCTAACCTCACATAGGAGTTGCCTCGTACAGTCACATGGGCAGATATGATTTAGTTCATGATATAGGGAAGCTATTTGATATGTCTCAAACGTTACGGAGTTAGACCAAGGTTAACACATCCCTCTAGATTTGGTTGTTAAATTTTGTTGCCAACAAGGTTGTTAAATTTTACTAGTTCTTATAGAATTTTTTATTCTAATTTAATTCGGTAGATACGAGATGGATTATAGGCTCTGAATAACTCTTAACAATGTTTCTAGAATTGAGCCTACACATCGACATCGTCTAAAATGCCATCGTCCCCGTTAACCTTGTTTCATTGTTGAAAATAATGTAATGTGTCTTGTATTAATTTGCTAAATAATTTTATATTTATAGATTATTTTTGTTGCGATGAAAATGAAGTAAAAGTTGCATAGAAGTGTGATGCTCTGAGAAATTAACGTAAACGTCCCCACTAATATAATGTGGAGTGCCATAATTAATAAATCGTGGCCCAAGAGATTGAACAGATCACAGGCTCAACTCAGTGAGGTGGAGGTCACCGACGGTCTTTAGTATCTGTGCTTTTGTCCCGCCAATCTAACCACATGCAACCAATTTATTTATATAAAAAATTAGAAATATTTCGACGTTATTCTTCTTGTCTCCTCTGTCAGCCAATTTCGTGCTTCCCATGCTCCTCTTTCTCTCTCTCTTGTTCCCCTCTCGGTCAGTCAGATGCTCGTAACGCTAATACGAACTAATATAATCTACAGTGTTCACCATATTATATTGATATGTTCAATTCTTCTACCTTGTTGTTTTAATCTATAAAAGACAAGACCATCTTTAATGTAAGATGTTCGTGGTTTAAGAAATGTTTGAGTATGCCTCCTTGAAAAGGAGATTTCAAATAGTGAAGAAATTCTACAGTGAGGCCCTTTTAGTTTAAAGTTGAAGAAAGTTGTTTGCTTTGGGGGGGGGGGGGGGAGGGATCTGAATTGGACGATATCATGGATTCCGGTCTTGGTAACTGCATGTGCCAGTGCCGTTCCCGAAGCTTTAAGATAATGATTTTGTATTAGAAAACTAACCCTCTTTCCTGGTTCCATAGAAGTTAGAACCGCTAGACTTTCCCTCCTAACTCAATCACAAGACCACGCAAACAAAGAAATAGTAGAAGGTTAAAATAAATTTACAACCACGGGTCAAATATCATTTACCCCGCTCACTCTCCCCCAACATTGTCAAGTGTGGCCAAACAGGAAACAGTGAAATACAAAGATTCATGGACTGAAAATTAGATTAGACAAAATTACCAAAACATGAAAACATTGTTGTGACTTTTGGGCATATCTTTATGCTTTTTAGGGACACAATCATTACTTGTACAAACACTTCCATACAGCATAGATTATAGGAACATCATTGTTCGCATTATGCACGTAATGAAATTCATATTTTCTATGCTTATCAAGAAAAAGTTTTTAGATATTTATTAAAATAACGTAGTAAAATTTATTACAATTAAAAAAACGAAGAAATATAATAATACAAAGACGTGTCTTCTAAACAATGATGATTCCATGCAAGCACAAGACTCATTTTCAACACAAGTTTTCCTCTCTCCACGCAGAATTGTTTTGGAATGAAACAGAATCCAATCCCGTATTAAGTATTGTGGTGCAAGGTATTTGGCTTTTACCTTTATTTTTCTTTAATACTCTCTTTATTTTTAAATATAAGACCAGACAACAAATTTATTTTGATTTTAAATACAAAATCTTAATCTGTTGTCACTCTCAATGTTATAATTTTTTTAAAATAATCCTTATTAGTTGCATGATGATGAAGAGGGTTTTTATTTCAATACATATTATTTAAAAGAGTATTTAAAGGGAAACCAACATAAATTTGTTACAAATCATTAAAATAATAAGTTGTAATTTTTAAATTAATTATCTAACTAGTATATTGAAAAGTGAAGATAATATATCTTATCATGTTATTAAAAATGTGTAAGGATATCATTATGAATTTTAAGAATTTTTCTGTATGAGCACAACCTTGTCGCCATCATGGTCATGAAGAATTTTACAGGGATGTTACTTCAATTTAAAAACTAATTTCCGTGTGTCTGTGCAAGAGAGATAGTTCACTCTTTACTCTTCAGCCTATCTGAGTATTTAGTGTATCGGCTTCTAAGACTACTTTTTCTCCACTTATACTGTGCTTGTGCTTTACTGCTACTTCTCTTGCGGTGGTTGAACTTGCTTTTAATCTCTACTTTCTCGTGGTCAATCTGGGAGTTCTGAGTTCCGTATGGGCCAGGATTGAACCTTCTAGCAAATGGGTTAGTTTCATTAATTATTCTCATGGAGACTTTCCCCTCAAGTTTAGATAGCATGATTGTTCGTTGATGCCGCTTGTTGAGATTTTTTTTTTTTTTTCCTTCGCCGAGCTTGCTTCTCCGAGATCTATTCAAGTATGCTCTTTTTTTTTCTTTCCTCCCTGTATTTTTCATTTTCTTCCTGTATATGATTTGGAATCGAACTGTGCTTTATTTTTGTCTTTTTAATGATTATAACTAATTTCCGTGTCTGTGCGAGAGAGATAGTTCACTCTTTACTCTTCAGCCTATCTGAGTATTTAGTGTATCGGCTTCTAAGACTACTTTTTCTCCACTTATACTGTGCTTGTGCTTTACTGTTACTTCTCTTGCGGTGGTTGAACTTGCTTTTAATCTCTACTTTCTCGTGGTCAATCTGGGAGTTCTGAGTTCCGTATGGGCCAGGATTGAACCTTCTAGCAAATGGGTTAGTTTCATTAATTATTCTCATGGAGACTTTCCCCTCAAGTTAGATAGCTGATTGTTCGTTGATGCCGCTTGTTGAGATTTTTTTTTTTCCGCCGAGCTTGCTTCTCCGAGATCTATTCGAGTATGCTCTTTTTCTTTCCTCCCTGTATTTTCATTTGCTTCCTGTATATGATTTGGAATCGAACTGTACTTTATTTTTGTCTTTTTAAATGATTATAACATTTATGCAGCTCAATCGCTGTCGCTTTGCTCAAATTTGGACATCTTTGAAAACATACGCATACGGTGTTCTTTCTTTCTTTCTTTCTGATCATTTTAAAAAAAATTTAAGCGACAGATGATATTCTTCTTCGTGCTCGAGATCGAGATTGGTCTTCTAAAGCAATTTCTGCAATCTCTAATTTTGAGATAATTGGTGGGACGCTTCCGCTCAAATGATGGTCATTTCCGAGGTTAATACTATAGCCGTTTCGAAATTCGGTAATTTAGCAGATTGTGGATAAACGCAATGTAGGTGCTGAGCTGCGTCTCAATCGTAATTAGAAATCCAGTTGTCCACATAGCAATGCATGAATCTGATTGTTCTTCTTTTTTCCTACTCTTTTTCTGTGTTGTTTCATTTTCTGATTTGTGGGTGATTTTCATCTATTCTAAGTATGAGGAAGTCAGCTTAGCGAATGACCCTGAAATACATTGCATTACGATAATGGTGAGAAAATTCGTGGGGGGAAGCATTTCGTACTTGCATGTGGTGTTAATGCCTGTCATTTTCATAAACTAGCTGGAAATTCATACTGATTAAGAAGTTCGGGTTATATATGTAAGATGAGAGTACTTGTAACGAGCAGATCTAAATTTTGTTAATTAATAACATGATCCTGCACATATCCAAGTGATTGGGTCTCTTACCATGAACTAATTTTGTTTTGGCTTTTGTTTTTAATGATGTAGAAGGACTCTGCATTTGTTGATGGGACAAGAGATGAAGTTGGATCTCAATGTGAAGTCTTCAGAGGGTCTGAGTCCCGATACTGTTCTGCTATCTCATCAATATCCTTCGAATGTCAAGAGGAGACATAAAAAGTTAAACACATTGGAAAAAATGAATTGTGGACCCTCACAGAAGACTTGTCCAAAAACAGGTTTGCTAAATTACGCAGTTCATCATGTAAAAGCAGCCTCTCTAGACCTAGTGGACGGGAGGTTAATGTAGAGATGAGGCGGGGTTCCATGTATCAGAGTTCAGAGGAGCTAAAGTATATAAGAGCAATGAGCACCGGGGAGGGAAGGAAAAAGATAGAAATTTCACGTAGCAGTGACACCTCTTTTTCTGGGAGCATTGTTGATTCTTTATGTAGCTCTGATGATGAAGATCCTAGAAAGAAATCTTCAATGATGTATAAGGAATCAAAAATGAATTCACGGTCTGTTTCCAGATCCTCAGCTCGCTTGGAGTCCCATTCTCCAAATGGCTTTATTGAATTCTGCATAACTTCAGATGTTAGGGATAGATTTTCTACTTCAACTGCAGAAAGAGATTCTATAAATTCAAATGCCAGAAATGATAGTGTTATTGGTTCTCTGGAGAAAGATGCAGTTCATGCATTGGTCAAATCGTTCTCTTCCAAAGTGGAAGCCTTTCACTTGTTATCTCCCTCAAAAAATGACTGCTTGTCAAAAGCCAATTCAAACGTCCAGTCCACCCCTGTCAAGAAAACGTTCAATTCATTCACGAAGTCCAAATCTTTGACAAGTCCAAGGAGCCGTAAGTTGGAAAACAGTGAGGTCAAATCAACTGGTATGGTAAATATAACAAGAAGCAGGACTTACCAGAAATCTCTCCTAAATGACTTCTCTAACACAGAAAAGTATTCCGATATTATTTCTGAGTTTATCAGTAGAGATATCCAGCATTCAGGAATTGCTAGTTCACCAGTCCACACTGCACGGTAGTCTCAAGTTTGAAAACAAACATGGAGTTCCATTTTTGAGTTCAAGGTGAATTGCCCTGAAGACTTTTTAGTGGCCAAGATGAGGAGAGTAGATAATACTTCCAATTGGGCATATACCTTTCATTCCATTGATGGTAGAAAGAAAAGCAGTGCCATTGGCTTGGGATCCCATGATTGTGACAGGGTTTCCTCAATGGTAGCACAGATGTTAGTTGCCTCTAACTTATGTTCAGAATTTAAAGATGGAGCCTTTGACAACTCTATGGTGACAGAATTTGTGTTGTATGATCTTGCAAACTCAAGACCAAGCGCTTCACTTCAAAAGGATTCTCCCTGTGACCAAGATTCTAAAACCTTGAAACCTTCCCATGTGGGAAGAGAAACATTCGAGCTTGATGAGAAAACTCCTGCAATTAAGAACAAACTTCAAGACAAGCTTTTATTTGGCAGTGTCGATTTCAATGATTCAAAGTCTTATCCTTTGTTGTGCTCAGAATTGCGTCAAAATCTTGAAATTGCAGCCATCGTTTTGCAAATTCCATTTCACAAGAGAGAGAGTTTCAGACACACGAGAAAGAGTAGAGGTGCTAGAGAGCATCGCAACCGAAGTGATCATTCTGAGATAGAACAGAGAAGAAAAGGCCTTCATGAAAGCAGAGGCCCGGAACAGGTGAAGGTGGTCATTCCAAAGGGCAACCATGGTCTACCGATTGATGAAAACCAGGGTCCCTCACGTTTGCTTGATCGGTGGAGACATGGTGGAGGTTGTGACTGCGGTGGGTGGGACATGGCCTGTCCGCTTGTCCTTTTAGGCAACCCTGGTGTTCAATTTTCTGAAGACCGCTCTCTCATGGAGAATTATCAAACACTCGAACTCTTTGTTCAGGTAATGCTGGGTTTCCATATCACTTGTTTCTTGAATGGGGTTTCATAGCTAATTATATTCTCTTGTTATAAGGAACTTGTTTGTGAATAATTTACTGTGGAAAGTTAATCCAGGGCAAAGATCACCTGGGCAATTAAATTCGATTGGGGTTAATAAAGATCCATCTTATAACAAGCACCCATTTGGAGCAATTCTCTAGTTCTATTGTTTTAGGTGAAAAATGAGCGAAAAACTAATGTCGTATGCATCTAGTAATCTACCCAAATCTTTTCAATAGCTTTGTATCTTTTCATTGGAGCTCACTTGATTTTCGTCAATGTTGCAGTTTTAACATGCTTTATTGAATATTGAGATTGCCATTGCCTTTGCCTTTTCTGGTGCTTACCCGAGTTTTTGGTGCATTTACGTAGGGAGCAAAGAGAGTTGTCCTACTTTTAGCATGAGAGTAGTTGAAGAAGGGCAGTATGCTGTTGATTTTCATGCACAATTATCCACAGTACAAGCATTTGCCATTTGTGTTGCTATTTTACATGGCACCGGTAACTTCCATGGAGCGGGGAGGCAGAAGAAACAAGAGTTGTCGCAATGTAGTTCAATGAAAGTACTTAAAGATGAGGACGGAGGGGAATTTTTGATAGATTCAGTTACTAGAGAGGACAAGACAGCGTCAAAGTCTCCGAAATCAAATCTTCGATCCTACGTGCTAAACCCACCCTTTTCACCTGTCGCCCGAGTATGAAGCATAAAGGGGACTCTTGAGCTATGATGCTCGGATTCTTGGGGCAAATGGGGGGAAAAGAAAAGGGACGAATTTGTATCGGATGCATGTTCGATAAATACATGTATGTACTTGTATTTTTTTGTCTAATATATTTTTAAAAATTTTTAATACTTCGACGTAGCTCCATAGTTTGAAAGGGAAAAAAAACGAAACGAAAAAGAAAACGCTAAAGATCTAGGCTTTAGAGGGTAGAGAAGATTAAGAAAATGGGTTCTGCTTCTGGCAACGTGAAAACCTAGAAGGGATATCCATAGAAGATAATTAAATGGGCTCTGCTTCTAACCCAACAAAGCGTAGGGCACTCCTCTCCTCCCCCCCCCAAAAAAAAAAAAAAAAAAAAAGGGCCTGAAAAGGGATCCACTCGTTAAACTGTGGAGGCAAAAAATTGGATATCGCCGTTGCCGGGGATCGAACCGGGTCACCCGCGTGGACAGGGGGATACTTACCACTATACTACAACGACCTTATGGACATTGTCTTCCAACAATAAACTCTCATCCTAAAATTTGTTCCCATTTCGCAAAGAATCCCCAGGACCATACACCTGGATAAAGCATTATTCTCTAGGCTGCATCGGTTGGTCTCAAAATATGGTCAACGACGCAGCCATAGTGTAGAATGATTGGTGGGATTCTGACGGTGGTGTCAGTTTTTGTTTGCCCTTATGAACGAGGTCTTGTTTTCCTTGCTCAATTAGCCCCGCAGATATACTACTACTTCGTCTCTTATTATAATATTTTTGTAATTAAATTATGCAGTTTAAAAAAAATAGTAAAATAGTTAAAAATAATTAATATGTAGTAAAATATAATTTTTCTAAATATATCCCTATATATAAATGGGTAGATGTGGAGAGAATAACAGTGAAATAATAAAGAAAGAGAATGTATTAAATGCATTAAAAGAGGAGTAAAATAGGTAATAATGCATTAATATTTAGACAAATTCAAACAAAAATCTTATAAAAAGAGACAAACCTATTCAAAAACTTATATCTTATAATTAAAGATAGAGGGAGTATAATTATCAGATTAACTTGTCCCAACCCCTAAAGGTGGGGAACCAAAAAAAAAGCCATGTAAAAAAAAGTAAGAAAACAGAATTTGATGCTCAAAATGGTTTTGATTTATTTAAGAGTTTAGTATAACTTATGAATCTATTTAAAATAAAAAAATGCGTTCAAATCAACTACAAAATTCACATTTGGATCATACTCTATGCCATATAATGTGCTTGCCTGAAAGTACAGGTTTTCATATCCACGAAGTGGAGTCCTGATACTTTCTTGTACTTTTTCCTTTCTGAGTGAAAAAGCTATTCCGTCAAATATAGTCCATCGTGGAAAGGAAAGAAAAGTAGAATTAAGCTAATCCACATTAGCAAAATCATCAGCTACTAACCCACTGCAAACCAAGTGAGGCTTCCATGATAACAATGAAGTTACCCTGCGTTCAGTCTCACGGGCCAACCATATCTGTACAAAAAAATATGCTACTATAATTATATAATATAAACTTTTTGCTCTCTCTTTTCCCCCCGGATCTCATTGAAATGAATGAACATAGATAGGGCAATCGTGGCTCTTCGCATACAAAGGAGATTTCTTTAAAATCAAATGTTTTATATCATGATTTGAAGTATACCGTGAAGAAGTGTTTCCTTTTTCATTTTTTTTAATAGAAAGGCGCCTAGGCATTTGAGCTAGACAGAAATCAAGGACTACAAGACATGAGCATGGGGCTTGTCAACCATGTCAGCAAACAAAACATTCCCGCACTCAATATTATTCAGAAACCAATGTAAAATCAGCAACTATCTCATGAACCTAACGAGCTAGCTTTTTAGTACACATGTTAGCCTCTCTAATTACATCCTTATACGTAACAAACCAGTCACACATCAGTAAATCTCTCATTTCATCAATAATGCTGATCAGAGAATGGCTTCTGAGTGTTTCTTCACTATAAAATAACATCAGCCGAGGCGTCCTTGGTCCCAGTAGTATGATATCCAGGGACAGGCATACGGAGAATGCTGCAATGAAGAACCAATGCACACTGGTGATTAATTATCCATGTACGCTTTGATGTTAGATTATTCCCTCTGTAGCTAAGATCTAAATAAGTCATCATCCTTTTGAATAGAGCAGCCAGCAGATCACGAGCCACTTTGGTTTATGAACCATCTTGCTGATCTTGAGAGCGGGCTGGCATACTTCCCACACAAGCCCTTACGTGTCAAGAGTGTCAATTTTCAATTCCTGCTGATGCATGACGCTTGAGGAACTGTTAACTCGGTATTTTCTGTCATCTCGATTCTTGTTTTCCAAAGTAGAGGGAAGCTACGCTTCTAAACAAAATAGACTCTTGAAAAATTCATATGAAGAAAGAACAGAGATCCTTGAGACTGTATATAATTAACCTTGGAGTCAATCCCCTTCAGGCAACCAAGAAAACACAAAATGAGTCAATCCCTTGATAATAGGCATCCTGAAGCTTATTAAGAAAGTCATCTTCTAATTCGAACTCGAATAGAGCTCCTATGACAACATATGACATCCACTACTGTTCTTTATATCAGATGTTTTCTACCAATATTAATTACAATGAATAGACTCAGCAGAAAATACCTGTATAGTCCCCTCACACCTTCATTATTTCCTATTTTGCAAAGGGCGTGAAACACACTATGATACTGATTTACAGATCCAGGAATCTGCAGCATACTCGCGTCAGATGCATAAAAGGATAAAGACGTTAGTTTTTAGAGTAACATGGCAGTAAAACATCTATGCAGGAAGATTAACATAAAGCAGACCCTGGCTAGCTTCATTTTCACCTCATCAATTAACATATAGAACTAATAATCCAAGAAGAAACTTGAAGAACTAGAAGACTAGGCATTTAATGCATATGTAATTCTGCAACCTCAATAACAGATATTCATAATTAGCTTCTTATGTTCCATCATAGCTTCCTGAACAGATTACAGTGTTTTACTTTCACCCTAGGTTGATGGCTGCACCAGATCTATAAATCAAGAGCCTCATTAGAATAAATGCGCTTACAGCATACTCATTAAGCGGACATAGGAATTCATACAATGGAAGGTTTCTCTTTTTTCTTTTTTAAATTACAACCTGTGTCTGTAATCTTGTCTTGATAACATCAAAAGGGGTGGTGACAAAAGCAGCAGTAGATCCAGCTAATCCTCCACAGAGTAACTGTAAAAGTTGTATAGTCAACATTTGCATAATCAACAAGCTAACATTCCATCAATGATCATGGTTAATTAAGGTTGTTAATATACATGTGCTTCATTTAATCTATCATCTCAGCTTGGAAATGAACCGTTCAATGAAGTTAGAAAATAATTCTTTACAGGTTCAGGACAAAGCTAGAATCACGTTTGTTTGCCACTTTTAAGTACTTTTTTTTTGGGGGGGGGGGGGAGTAGGGGGCTCCAGATCCGTCATACAAGGGGCAAGGAATGAAATAATGAAGACAAGCTTATCCTTTGTATTCTACGAAAAACCAAACACTGCCAAAAGGAGTTGGTTGGGGGCAATAACGTATAGGAAAAATTATAAATTAAAAAATAAAACTAGAGAGAACAAGGAATCTAGACAAACTTACAGTCTGAAATGTGTTAGGCCTTACAGTACATGGCAAAGATGATATAACTTGCTTCAACCTTTCATATACGTAAAACTGCAAACAGTCACACACGATGTCCATAAAAAATTAGTTTCTGAAGAACAGAGATCAGCACTCATAGAAGAACAATTTCATATTTGAGGTTAAACGAATAACTATCATAAGGAGCTGAATGTGTGCCCATGTTATGACCTGAAAATTGACAGCAGTCAAAAATAGAAAACTAATAAATCTCCGAGCACAAGGATATCTGGGGCATGTGCTATTTAGCAAGGGCATTAGGGTTATTTCCCATTCACATTTTCATTTCTTTTCCCTTCTTATACCTATCACTTTTGCATGCCAAACATAGCCTAAATTCATAACATATTCTTCCACCTTTGGATGTACAGGAAAGCTATGGTTATATCATGTCAGCTGCTGGAAGAAGCATTCACCAACCTTGACGATTGAATGTGGGACATTCCGGCAAAGTACAGCTCCCCAGCCAGCGTATAATGAATAAAAACCACCCTTACTGATAATTTCAACCATTGCAAGCCTGCAACCATGAATTCATGTGATGTATAGTAGTGTAAAATTAGGACAATCATCAGGCTCCTGCATGGGCCATGAGAAAAATATTCAACTGCAAAAGTGAAGGTTTTCTATCACAGATCACTGATCAGAATCACTCAATATTATGTCAAGATTTCAGGCATCCAAATTACAAACAGAAAGGAATACTAAAATTTACGAGATGTTCAGCGATGATAGCAAACGTTTAATTCCATTGGTTGAATAGAACTACCAAGAATCGCATCATGAACATCACATACTTGCAAGCACTCATTCAACCGTACAACTAATACAGAAGATGCTAGGAATTCAGCATACCAGCAGTTGCGATAATGAGACCCAACCTGCATCTGCTGCTTTATTCGTTCGCTTGGAGTGAAAATAGAAGAGGTGGCAATGCTTGCACAACCACCCGCCACACAGTGGGCAAAAGAATAATATTCCTGCACATAAATATCGTTGAAATCTCATTATTATTTAATGTTGAAATCTCATTATTATTTAATGTTCAGTGTAGCCATCTATCACTAATATGTTGGCATCCATGTTTAACTTTCAGGCTTTTCCCCCCTAGATTGCACCCTATCCAGATATAACGAAATTGGAGAATAGATCAACAAATTACACAAACTAGAAAGAAGAAACAACACATAAGTGACACTACTCATTTGACTTGAGACACAAACAGAGAAGATACCTTTGGGAGATAAGGAAGCAAAGCTGCTTTAACTGATTCATAGGTGAAAGTATACACTGCAGAAATTGGAGCTGAGCATGCAATGCTTGTAGTAATTCCACGATAAAGTCCAGGCAAACCTGACATCAGTCCATGTCACTCTAAGAACAAGCAATCTAATGAAGAACTTAATTTAAAAGAGCAAGTTTTCTAAATGATGCAAGGAAAAATAAGCTACGTAGAATTCAAGCAAGCATTTCCCTTCAAATAACCCACCTCTATCTGAAACAATTGATTTGCCAATGTAAAAAAATGGACTTCTTTTCAGCACAGCATGACTGAATGACTGTCTTAACAGTGTCAACAGGATGTAGACAAAGGCTGACACATACGCCAGCCAAAGCCCCAGAAAAAGCATGTTCGTGCTTGGCAAGGATTGATAAGGTTTCTCTTTTGCTGAGACCTCAATTTTGGATTCGTTGTCAGTTACGGTACCTGCGCGGTATGTTTCTTTGGTATTTAACAATTCCTTATCATCAATCCCAAGTTCGCACCCCATAGATGCACTATCACTTATAGCTAATGAATCGGTATGATAATCTGAATACATACTAGGAAACAGAGTCTGAGTAACACAACAGCTGCTGTATTCTCATGAACAGCTTCAAGAAAGTAGTCTGCAGACAGAGATGTAAATTTTCTCCCATTCAGCATTCCATCACTAGATGATGATAGATCATCAGATATGGTCATATCAGGGCTGCACTGACCATTCCCATTAGCAAATTGCTGAGACCTCAATTTTGGATTCGTTGTCAGTTACGGTACCTGCGCGGTATGTTTCTTTGGTATTTAACAATTCCTTATCATCAATCCCAAGTTCGCACCCCATAGATGCACTATCACTTATAGCTAATGAATCGGTATGATAATCTGAATACATACTAGGAACAGAGTCTGAGTAACACCAACAGCTGCTGTATTCTCATGAACAGCTTCAAGAAAGTAGTCTGCAGACAGAGATGTAAATTTTCTCCCATTCAGCATTCCATCACTAGATGATGATAGATCATCAGATATGGTCATATCAGGGCTGCACTGACCATTCCCATTAGCAAATGCAGGGTTGCTTGCATCTATTGAAGTGCAGCCCTCAGCCACTGGAGCAGCAGTTTTTATGTCCTCAGGCTCAGCAACATCGACAGGATACTTTAGCACTTTAGAAGCATTCTTACTCATACACCAATATATACTTCCCAATTTAAATGATATTTCCTCACTCACAATATCCTTTGCTTTCCGAGGCTCATTTGAATTGTTTGTAGAGCTCGGCAAAATTTTCTTAAATAAAGAATGAACATAATCTTGACTTCCATTATAAGATTCTAGCGCAACTATTTTCTGCATCACCTTAGGGAAATTCATGTGTGCTGGCATAGAGGATGAAACAAGGCTAGCGTCCCTCATAGTAACAGCACTGTAATTAGTATCATTTGAACTATATGCCCTTTCAATTTTGTCCTCGCCATAGTTAATCAGAACTTTTCCTTCCCAGAAACATATATCATCTTGATTACAATTTCCTTCGAGCCGACACATGAAAGTGATTGACTTGCAGAATCCCATATATGTCCTATAGCAGAGATGAACTGAGCCATGCCTAGTATCTCTGGGGACTTAAGGTCAGGATTTTTGTGGCCCTGCTTAGCCTTATCACTGGAAAGAGAGGGTTTATGATTTACACAAGGAAGATCAGCTTCAAAGGATGGAAACCTGCACTGCTACGGAAATATTAAATTTTCTATGTCAATTAGATTTGAAGGAGCATAAAACAAGAGTACAGTAAATTACATCAAGACTCAAGAGTGATACATGCTATCATAGTTTGTATCGTACTATATGTAGAAAAGAGGTATCCTATAACTCATGGTTAATTAGATTGGTATTTGGACTGAAGGGCATTTTTGTTCCCCCATTAGATCAATCAACCAAGAGTCAGTCTGAAACAACAGCCACCTGATCATTGTCTATATTACTCATTACATAATCAAGCATGATTTATATATTTAAAACAGAAAAATGCACAAATTCAGTATACAGCGGTATCTACCTGTCTAATTCTTCCGATCAATGTCATAAAGGAATTAAGGAAATGGAAACCATATCAAATTTCCTATACAATGGGAACAGATCAGTTATGTGAATGAGGTTCCCTGCATTAAAAACAAGACCAAAGTAAATCACAAGTGGTCCCAAGCAACTTCTTGATCTACTGACTTAATACAGCCACTCTAAGATGGAAAAACCATTGAAACCCACTTTATCCAAAAATACGGAGGCGGCCAACATTACCAAATATGACAGCTTTCATCTGCCAAAGTCAGTGGGAGAAACAGAAATAGAACAGTAACACCTAAATTTCAATTTTTCAAAGTCTACATCTAGCACGTCTTCCTGATTACGACTTTCAAGCTAAGATTTTTTATTAAATCCCAGTCTACCATTCAGCAACAGGAAAGCACGAGTCTTCTATAAGACATAAAGAATCGTCCGAATTGCTGCTAATTAAGAAAAAGGACTTGGTGAGTAAAATGGCAACTATCTGCAAAAGAAATTGACGATGTCTCATTTTCATTATGTTATACTTTCGAGGGAAAGTGCAACTAGAGCAACAAGCTCCAACGTCGAAGCACTTATTTAAAGGCATTCCAGTTACCCTTGAACTACACAGAAACTGATAAAAAGGGAGATGGCAACGGGAGCTTATTGCGAGCATACAGGCGAACAAGAAATAATTTAGAAAAGTGAAACCTCGTTGTGAACGATAGTTGAGCAGTCATAAGGAGCACCTCTTTGGTTCTGAAACTCATTTTCCCCCAGTGAACTATTCAGTTTGGGATAGAGAGGATTTAAGTGAAAAGGGCGGAGTTACTCCAACTTGCAACCCGGAAAAGAAAAAATTAAACAGCGCTCTGTCGTTCATTTTCCCTGCGGTAATCGGCAAAGTGCGAAAACAAAATATGCTGCAGAAGTACCATTGTCTGAGCCCGGGTTCGAACCGGGGACCTCTAGTGTGTGAGACTAGCGTGATAACCAACTACACCACCCAGACGCTGCATCTTTGGCTGAGGAAGGGCATGAAACATTATTTATATTTATTAGCGACAGGACGCGAATTTTTTCACTTTCCCCTTGATGTTATGTGTCTTGTCCGGAGAAAATTTTGATTTTTTTTTTTAAATTTCCTTTTGCAACGAGAAAATTAGAAAATGCATGCATGTGTACATTCTTACTCGGGCAAAAAGAAGCGAACTTCTGTAATGGAAAGAGCGGGGTAAAATAAGGCATGCGATCTCTTTTTTCAAAAGCTGGCGTATACATGTTAGCCCATGCTCATATCTTCACTTCTGCGGTTTTACAATTTCCCCAGTCATCCATCCACAGTTTGGTTCCTTTAATTCTAAGACTTGAACCCGGACTTGCAACATGTCACAGCAAATTTTTTACCTTTATGCATTACTGTGATCCAGATCTCAGTCCTCTTTCTAAAGGCGTAGGCTGATTTGGTGATGTAGTAACGGGTCAAAGGGCGTTGAAAGTTTCTGCCATGAAATGTATTGTATTAAATTATTCCCAACGTTGTCTTTTTTTCCTGGGGGCTTCACAATTCATATTTCCCTCAACTGAATGCTGTAGTACAATAAAATCTACTCAGTGAATGGGCATATAGAGCCTGCGAAATGGCTAGTAAAATAACTAGAAAATTTAACAGATGGAATGAAGATTGCAAGATAACTTACTATGATGCTTAGATACATGCTAGTTTCTAGCTAGGTTTGCAAGCCAATACAATGCTTAGATACAAGCTAAAGCCTCATCCAATATCGCATTGAATGGGCGATAAGCTACAACTGGATCAGTGTCATAAACAAGGATTAGTTCCTACCACTATGGTCACTCTACATCGTTCAAGCAACATCCTGGCTATTGCTATCGTTTGGGCGGCTTCAATGAAGAGCTACCAGTTGCGGTTTTCCTTACACCTACATGCAGGACAAGAAATAAGAAACAATGGAGAGGAAGGAGGTTGGCTCAAATATCAGTTTATACAAGGTATTCAGAGTTATGTTCTGGAAAACTCAACAGATTTACAAACCAAAAAAAAAAAAGGAAGGAAAGCTTGAACGAGAGATAATTGGATGAACATACTTGAGATAAGCTTTGACGAGCTTCTACTCAGTGACAACCTCGATGATTTGATCTGCACTTTGTGCGGGACTTGTGAGGTTCTGGAAATTTTTAACGAGGATGGCACAGTAAATCTGCAGTCATTGGGACACAAATAAGGCCAATACACCGTTCAAGCAACATCCTGGCTATTCCTATCGTTTGGGCGGCTTCAATGAAGAGCTACCAGTTGCGGTTTTCCTTACACCTACATGCAGACAAGAAATAAGAAACAATGGAGAGGAAGGAGGTGGCTCAAATATCAGTTTATACAAGGTATTCAGAGTTATGTTCTGGAAAACTCGACAGATTTACAAACCGAAAAAAAAAAAGGAAGGAAAGCTTGAACGAGAGATAATTGGATGAACATACTTGAGATAAGCTTTGACGAGCTTCTACTCAGTGACAACCTCGATGATTTGATCTGCACTTTGTGCGGGACTGTGAGGTTCTGGAAATTTTTAACGAGGATGGCACAGTAAATCTGCAGTCATTGGGACACAAATAAGGCCAATTTAAAGTAGAGATGGTTGGTAACAAGGCTAATGCCTACAAAGTATTTAAATTGAAAAAGCCACAGTGAAGGTGACAAATTCTAAATTTTCGTTATCCGTAAATTTCGCAAAAAGATAAATAAATAAATGGTAAGAGTAAGTACTGACTTCTCTGCTTCTCAGCTGGAATGTTCTCGGTTATACTCTAGTTGGTGTAAGCTCAGCTGTCTTCGCTTCCGGAAAAAAGTGCACTCCACAACACTGTTGATTGAGCGATCAGTTTCTGTGTCCCATTGAGAGATCACCATCTGATATGTCACTCAATCTCTCTTCAAAATTTGCACCTCCGGTTCCTAGCAGCTCATCCACCTCATTGAGATTCTTATCTTTGTCTTCTCTGTTAATTTTAACTCCAGGGAACCAGGGATTTTGCTGAGTTCATTCATTGAATAGAGGCCTGGTTCTGAATGCTTTTCATCATGCTCTGACCAGTTGCCCAGGTCAGAAGTAGTTTTTTCACACCAATTCCTGAAAGTTTTTGGCTATGTCGGGGAGTCCTTATGGGTTGCCTGCTATGAATTGACGGTTCATGCCTTGGTGAGATCATACCCTGCTTTGAGTTTTCGAGATTTGCCTTGACCATCTGCAACCGCTCAATCTCTTCATCCTTTCTCACCATAGCATCCTTCAAATATGTTAACTGCAAGGAAATGTTTAACTCAATGGCTATTGATAAATGATTAAGGATCGACTTCATACAGTTATTTTCATTTCATAATCATTCAGTCACAGATAGTTTCGCTGCAACGAAAGTAGAACTCTAAGAAAATATTTGATGAAACTGTCACCTTTTTTTCCTTTTTTAGTTGAAGGCAAGAGGAGAGACCAAGTAATAAAAATATAATATTTGTTTTACCGCTTTATCAATGGCATTTTTCATCAATTAAAAGCTCTCTTAAACAAAGAATTTAAGAAACCTGGTCCATGAGTTGTCTGACATCCTTCCCCTCTTTGTTGCTACGTGCAGCACCTAACTCGACGCCAGAAACCCTTTTAGCAAACTTCAAGGTGCTTATTGTTTCAGAATATGAAGCAATATCAGGATTAAGCTGCACAAACATAAGGGTTTTTGCTTGGCCACCTAGAAAATAGGAGGAAGAAAGCACAATTTAGTACGCTTTTGCTTAAAAAAGACCTTCAATGGAAAATTTTTAAAATTAAAGAATAAGTTACCTAATGAACTTTGAAGAAGTTGTGTTAATTTACTATTTCTGTATGGCACATGCTGACTTTTTTGAGCCAAAGCAAAGATCACATCTCCCAGGGCTGATAGGGATTTGTTTATATGTTGTGCCTCCTTTAACCTATCTCCTGTTGCTTCAGAACGGTCGACTCGTTCACTTCCTGCAAGATCTACAAGATGCAAGCAGCTACGCAATATAGTGTTGCTTCCCAAATCCGTGTGCCACGGACATGACAGTGAGAACACTATCACATGATCACACCAAGTAAATGAAATTTCCACATTATATATTACACTGATAAGACACTGGAGAAAATTTGAGGAGTGAGAGAACAACCTATGGGATCTACTGCTTCTTTCGTTTAAAGCTGTGACACTAGTTGCTCGATTCATCTGCCCAATATTCATCAACTCCAAGACATCTTTCATTGAATTAACAGAATGCATGCTTGCTTCAGGGACCACCAACCCATTTGGTTGGGCAGTATTCCAAATTCCTATTGTAAGCAAGTCAAGATAAACCATACTTGCACTTTTTCCTTCAACCAAAAAATAAACAAATGACAAAAATGCGCCTGAAACATATGGCATCATCAAACAGGATAGCCAAAAATGAAGCAGGTAAATGAATGAGATTTAATGTAAAATCTAAAAATAGGCAGGTAAATGTATATGCAAATTTGTGCATCGTGCATTTGCATGCATATCTCTAGGTCCAAATAAGAGAGTAACTTAGCGTTATTTAAAAATTAGTAATCTTAAAAAAAAAACAAAGAAAGAAAGAAAGAAAGAGGATATCTCTTTTGAGGACCCTTGCTTGATAACAAATCGCGAACTACTTCATTGTAAATTTCAACCATTTGAACGCCGACTTCATAAATGATAGAGCCTCTCCTACTCTGGGAGATTTGGAAAAGATCATGAAGTGCTCGATAGTTGACTCCCCATTTTGATTTTGATGTTAAGCTAGGTCCGCTCTTGTGAAAAATCAATAATCAATAATATAAGTAAAATGAGTGCGCGTTTAACCATTACAACTTGCAATAAAAATCAATATGCACAAAACCATACCATTGTGTATGTCTTTCCTGAACCGGTTTGACCATAAGCAAATATACAAACATTGTAACCATCAAGAACAGAACGAATAAAGCGGTTGGATGTCACTGTATTCCTCTACAACCATAGAAAATTGATGTATCATTTCCAACAGTCCACAACAACCAAACTCATAAAACAACCAAGTAATGGAAAGAATTTAGAACGAACTACCTACCTTGAGTTGCTAACGTGCCAAAAACCTTGTTGAACTTAAAAAGCTTACAACTTTCGTTCCCTTGCTTGAGAGGATTGCTAACAATTAATTCACCATTATCACCAACAAACTCAATAGTTGTCTGGTTTTGGCTTTGCCCAGGAAGAAATGGCCTGATTCGACAATACACTCTAATGCTTCCTAAAAAAAGAAGTTTTGGGGTGGGGAAGGGCAGTCAGTTAACAATCTAGAAATGCCCCACAAGGTACATTAGACCTCAGCAAAAAATTTGGAAGGTAAATCTAGCCGTACACCTTTCATATCTTGAACTTCGTTATACAATTTTCTACTCTGCAAGAACTTCATGATAATTCCAGCAGCTTCAGCTAGACCTTTGAGCTTCATTCCTAAAGAAGGTTTACACGTGTCTTGTTAACCTATCAGATCCATCAGTAAATGAATGAGAAGTGATAAGTCAGGAAAAGCTTAAAATAACGTATCCTGCGGTATTGAGTTCCTCAGAGTAGCTTCTCTTTGATTTTAGCAATTCCATTTTTACAGATTCCATTGCAGCTCTCAATTCCTGCACAACATGAGATATTAAATGCTATACAATGAGAAAGAAATTGACAAACCATAAGTGCAAGCAAAATAGAAAATGAGGCGAACTTGGAAAGCTCCAAATTGGTCGTTAGGAAACTCTCGAAGGTATGCTCCTTGTCCTTCCATTTCAAAGATCTGGATTTCAAAAAGGTCTTCAGTTCCTTCACTTGTGTCCTTGCATTAGCTAGATGACTCTCAAGTTCTTCTGTTCTCTTCTCATAATGAGCTTTAGATTCACTAAGATGCAATTCTAACAGCAAGCACTGCTCTTCATGTGCCCTTTTAGTCGTTTCCAGTTCTTGCTTCAGGGCAGAAATCTCAATTTCATTGCGAACTTTGTCTCTTTTAAATTGAGCAAAATCCTGCTCTTCAAGTTTCTTCTTCTCCAGTTCAGTTTTCTCATGCTGCAGAGCAATCTAAAGAAGCAGATTATGTAGCAAGCAATCTAAAGAAGCAGATTATGTAGCAAGCTGAAAAGACTACGCATATCATTTTTCTTCAACAGATTCAGATAAAGTTTGAAATGCAAGAAATTCATTCTTCAACTTTTTCACAATAATTGCTTAAGTTTTTTGGGAATTGCATTGCCGCATGATATAGTGACAGAAAAATTAACAATACAAAAATAGTTCATGATCAATGAAGGCCGGATATCTCAAGTCCTTTTGCAGCATTAGATGACACAATATAGGCAATATGTTTATTAGTTTCAACTATTGAATCATATTCTTGTGCCCAGCACTATATCAGAGAATTTAAGTTGTTTTTAATTAAAGCCCAATCTTCTATTAATATTTATAACAAGGTTGTTCCACCATATTATAAACTTCCCTCATAATATGAAGAGAATTAGCAAGATAGAGCGCAGATAAGAATATAAAATATTCAACTTCAAGTAATGAACATAATGATGAAGTTTAACAAAACCAAGAATTTATCCTGTTAGTTTTGTTCCCAGTTGAGTCATCCAAATAAAAATAAAGCTATAGATTGTTTTGCACCTTCAACTGCTGCAACCAACTCGTGACAACCTGCAGAGGATAGAGCCAACCTTTATAAAGAATAATAATAGTGAATTACTTTCCCTTCCCCTGAAAGATACTCAAATTATCAACTCTCCCATGATGATGGGACAGAAACTAAATTACCATTACACATTATTTAACGAAAATAGCAGTGTATTTATTGATTAAATAGCATGGTTAGTATTAAATATGTATGGAATCAACATAGAAGGATCACCTTTTAAATTCAAAAGAAATCAAATTTATGGTTTTAAACAAATAAATGACATTGAAATCGAAGTTTAATTAATATAGAAGAAACTAAAATTCTTCATTAAAATATTTTGGTTTCAAATAATATAGGGAAAGGCTGCATAATTTGGAAGTCTCTTCAGGAAAGTAATTTAGCCTAATAATAAAATATGCAGTGTAACATATGAGGTAGGAGTAATAGAACAGAAGAAGACGAGAAGGAAGGAGAATAAGGGAGATATCAAAGAAATAGGGGGGGGGGAGTAAAGAATTTGAGATATCCTACTGTCTAATAAGCCGAGCAAGAAGATAATTAAACAACAAATTAAACCAGTTAAATAATTTCTAACTACATCTTTATCCACAATTCCTAATTTACACAAATTCTCTCTCCTATTCTCTATTAGCATACATCAAGATCCATTAAAATCGAAGGTACCTCATTCTCCTCAGTTGTCCCTGCCACAAGGGTTTCAAGTACGTTTATTATCGACTGGTATTTCCCTTCACGAGCTTTGAAAAGATTGTTTTGCTGCAGGTAAGCAAGATGTAAATACCTTGAAACAAATGAGATGCATCTTCTCCAGAAAAAAAATCAGAAAAAGTTATTATTTTACAGTTTTCAGGCTCTCTGCTTGATTTGAAAAGCGCCCCTCAATCACTTGCAGAATTTTTCTTAACAGGCATGCCGCGCGCTGAGATTAGAAATAAATCAGTTGTAAGGACTATAGAACTTCGTCTCAACAACACAAAATAATATAATTCTGGTAAAATAAGAAAAGATGTAGTATTATGAACTAATTAACATAAGTTATGCCATCCTCTTACATGAGGTACTTCTCCATTCATTCTTACAAATATGTCATTCAGAATCCTATTTCCCGTGTTGAAGAGATGTTGAGTTGGGGTACTCTGCAGAAAAGATTTCAAGCGTGTAATGGGATCAAACAAATCAATATTGAATACACGAAGCAAATGTGCCCATCATATATGATATAAAAATGATTTTACGGTCAGCACATATCACAAGAGAGGGAAGGAGAGACAGGTAGAAAAATTATGTAACCATTCATTGGCTTACTTCCAAGCTGTTTGAAGGCAATTCCATAATTTTAGCAGGAAAAAGATCCACATGCGATTCTTGCTTCAACTGGAACAGTTCATTAGACCTCCCACTGCGATGCACGAGAGCACCTGCATCAATATAAAGAAAATAGAGGTGCGGTATAAGAAATAGCACAAGTAAATTTGAAACTGATATAGACGCAGAGGCCAGTAATCTGGTTACCTTCAAGCATGCCTCCTAAGCTTCTATTTGGTTAACATCTCGACCTAAGTCGTTACTTTCCCATTTTCCCTGTCCCTCTTGTTCCACTGCATTGTTTGTTTTGTACACGCAGAGATTCCTCGTCCTTTTGATTAACTAGGCCTATACTGCCGGCGGAAAACATTTTAATAAGCATAATTTAAATTAAAACATTTAGGAGATTATATTGACCAAAGATACTGAACTACAATTCGTCCAATAAATTCGACCAAGAATGTCACAGAAATATAAATTTAACAAATGTTAAAAGGACAGTTAGATGAACCAGGTCCAAAAAAATAAAAAATAAAAGGCCTATCATATAAACAGGAAAACTAACAACTCAAGTCACTGAACAGTTCTCCAGAGCGCAGAGGTTACTCCAGAGTGAACCCAGCTTATTGGGCATAAAGAGATTAAAAAGATATAGTCGATGGCATTATACCTCCTAAAACTTAGGTAATTGTGATATAGCTCCTAACCTCTACTTTCTCAGGAACCAACGACGGTACTTCTCTTTCTTTTTTTTTGGCTTCTCTCAGCCATTCGCAAGCCAAATATAACTTCAAATCACAGCTGCATCATGAAAAAAAGATAAAATCGGAATTTTGACACGGGCAATTTGGAATGGAATTCCCGCCCAGCCCTTTTTTCAGTCGCGAAGCTAAAAAGAACCTCAAGCACTTCCCACCAAAAAGCACTCTTAATTAGTCTTTATCTAATTTTATGGCCCTAAAAATGTTCTTTATTCAGTTTTAACCCAAAAAAGAAAAATCTCTAACATCACGGCCCAGATTTTGGAAGTGACGGGCGCGCTGACTTCGCTTCCACGTTCCCGTCCCGTCAGCGTTAAGTGCTCGCTAGGTTTTTTTTGTTTTTTTCATTTTTAAGGATTATATGTGAACAATACTTAGTTGAATTTTCTTATATTCAAGTCTACGTTCTCCCATTAGTCCATTGCAATATCCTATTTTTAAAATATTATTATAAAAAAATTAAGGCATGTATTATTGAAAAATTTAATATAGTAAATATAAAAAACTTGACATAAGTAATTTTTGTTATGGACTAATGATATTATATATTCCCCCCTCCACATCTGCAACTTACTGGTCATTGGAATTTTATAGGCTAATGATAGTATAAAGTTGTGGGCTTGAATGGTATATAGAAGGTACTACCTCCTGTCCTTAATATAAGATCATGTTTGAGTTCTATTTTGATTCTAAATATAAGACTCCAATCTATTTTGTCTCTTATATTTACTCAATTTTTTTCAAGATAGTCCTCCTAATAACTATAGTTCTAGTTAATACACTTGATTAGTAAGAATATTTTAGGAAAGACAACATCTATTTAAGATAAATAATTAATTCAATTACTTCTTAATCTCCTCAAATTAGTTAACTGACTTTTATAATTAGGACTGGAAGTAGTATAACGATTTGCTAGTTATGGCAAAAGATCTACAACCTAGTAACGCTAATTTTTCCTGTTTCCCATAACTGAAAATTTCTCGGTTTCATGAAAGTGCTACATATTTTTCACAAGAAAAAGGGAAAAGTGCTGCTTTTTTGGGTTATCAAAGTGATTAACTCACAGCCGGCGATTTCAGATTCAGATTCGGAGCGTGGTGCCTAAAACTTAATATGATGGCTATATGATATTGTGTGCTTAATTGACAAGACCCAAGAGAGTACATTTAAAATTAAAGCCATTCAGATTTTAGATTTGATTTCTAATTTTTTTACGTATAAAATAAACCGAATTGGGTGACATTATATTTTTTAAGTTGGTAATTACTTGCCCAAAATTACTACAATCATATGCTATCTCCACTGCTTAATATAAGCAGGACAATATTTAGGTTAAATTTTTTTAATTTATTATATTAGGTTTTTCAATTATGCATATTCATATATTTAATTTTTAAATATTATTATTAAATTATAAACCCAGATGTAGAAAATAGCACATATGACTATGCGTGACTGAAAAACCTGAAATAACGAATATAAAAAAGTTTGATGTAAGTATTTTTCATATAATAATTAGTTAGAGAGTTACGTTTGATTCTAAGTATAATATTCTAATATGCTTTGCTCTCAAATTTATAATTTTTTTTCATAATATTCATATTAATAGTAAGGAGTTTTCACTAAAAAAAATAGTTTTAATACAAATGATTTAAATATATATAATTAATTAATTTAACTAATTTTTTAATATCCTTAAACTAATTATTCAGCCCTTACGTTAATAAGCTCACACAGCAATTCTTAAGTTCCCTTTGCATTTGGGATCTAGGCGTGATGTCAGGTACGTGCAAGACATTAGCGACGGCAAGAGTCATTTCAAGCACTAACTCCAATGATTATTTTAATCTGAACCATTTAAAGCCAAATATAATGCGGCATTTTTGCAGGCCTTGTTTTTTTTTTTTCCTACCCAGTTCATCATAACTTTGTTCCAATTATATCTGGATCTGACCCGTGTCACGTACCTGACTGTGGTGAGTGAGTCTCTTAATGAGAATTTTTGCATACACTGAAACTCGAACTCAAAACCTCACTTAAATGGTACCAAACCGCTTACTACTTGGATCAATTCCCGTAGTCATGATTTTTTTTAATGCCATTTTATGCACATTGTTTTGTCAAGCCTTCCGCAGTATAATTAGAAGACCAGAAAGGAGGGGAAATTCTACAATGCCGTGCAGTGCAAACTACGCTACCGTAATATTGGTTTTTCTCTTTTGATGGTTACGATTGAAAAGGACATATTGACAATGACGAAGCTTGTTTGTGTTTGTTATCTTAAGAAAAAGGCTAAATTACGAAAAATTATATATTTATATATTATGACAAGGTATACTACCTCTTATTCTTAATATAAGACATTGTTTGACTTTTATTTTGATTCTAAATATAACCCAATTCACTTTGTCTCTCATATTTATACATTTTTTTCAAATAGTCCTTCTAACAATGGTAGTTTTAGTCAATACACTTGATTAGCAAGGATATTTTAGGAAATACAACACTTATTTAAGACAAATAACTAACTCAATTTACTTCTTAATCCCCTCAAACTAGTCAACTAGCTCTTATAATTAGGACCGGGGGTAGTATTATTTATTCATATGTTGTTAACAACATAACTTATGTTTAACTCAATATAAAGTACAAGATCCACGTTATAATCATTCAGTAAACGGGAGTTTGGAATGATAACAACTGACGGGGGTGCGGTTGTTACCATGTGTCGCGTGCAGCACAAGGTGGGAAGAGAGATGCTGGATCTCAACCTTTGAGTGCCTCCTCATTATAACTCAAACTCCAGATTTTGGGCTCATTGCAATTCAATCTTTACAGTTTTAATGATTTAAAAAGATGGTCCGTAAATTTCTTAGAATATGTAATTTTATTTTATAAAATACAGGAGCTAAATTTTTAAATGGTCAAACTAAAATGATAAAAATTGAGTTGCAATAAATTAAAGTTTAATACTAAGTTATAATCGAGTCAAAATTATATGTACTGAGTTGTGCTTAAATAAATTTTTAAAATTGACTTATAATTAAGTCAAAACCTTTACCTGCATTAAGAAACAAATGATGTCTATGCCTGCTATTAGGTGGTGCAAAAAAATGGAGGAAGAAGGTAACTACCATGTTCTTGCTTTTGGGGCTATGGAGGGAATGATGCCCACCTGCACACCGAAAAAAAAAAAGGGAAAAGAGAAAAGAATTATGATCCAGACACGTTCTTCATCTTTGACCAACACACACATGCCCCTACTTTCACGCCCCACGGCCCAGCCTTTAATAATAGATCTCCAACTCATCTCATCCGCACTTTTCATGCTGCTGTTAGACTCTGATTGTTAAGAATCCCCGCATTTTGATTGTTAAAAATAGCCTAGGAAATAAAACAAAGTAGAGCTAAAGCTTATATGCTTATTTTAAATTTTATAAATATTTTACGTAAGTCATTTTGTTAAAAGAAGATAAAAGTGTTACTCCTCCGGTCCTTATATAAAACTCATTTGACTAATTTGATTAGATAAGGAAGTAGTAAGTTAGTTATTATAAGAAATGTGACATGTTTTTCCTAAAACACCATGATCATCTTTCTTAATACCTTTCTCCTTCTTCTACTTAATTATGGTTGAGGGAATATCTATAGGGGTAATTTAGAGAAAATTGATAAATATAAGAATGGGTCTTATATTTAGGATCAAAACCAACTCAACAATTGAGTCCTATATTAAGGACGGAGGAGTATTAGATAATTGATATAGACTCTATATAAATGGTCTGACGTGATGTGTGTGTTTAGTGTGGGATTTAGAGTCCTCACCAAAGTGATAGAAGATAATTTGGGCTCCATTCTTAATCTTAATAGTTTGAAATGTTGATTATTTTTTAAGTGAGAGATTTGGTTAATCATAAAAAGGCTACTGTATTTTTGTTGATCATTAACGGCACTTCATAATTTTTAGAGAAAATCCCTAAAACGTGATTGTTGAATTTTAAAATTTCAAATTAGTATTGGTTATTACACTCATAAAGAAAATGACTAATAATTTGGTCTCCATTCTTAATCTTAATAGTCTTGAAATGTTGATTATTTTTTAAGTGGGGGATTTGGTTAATCATAAAAAGGCTACTGTATTTTTGTTGATCATTAACGGCACTTCATAATTCTTAGAGAAAATCCCTAAAACGTGATTGTTGAATTTTAAAATTTTAAATCAGTATATTTTATTACACTTATAAAAAAAATGACTACATTTAAAAAGTAAATAACAATACATTTTGTAGTAATTCTTGATTTGGAATTTTGAAATTCAATAGTCATTTTTTTTTTCAAATTTTTTCTAATTTTTATCCTCATTTTTTTATATGCTTTCATATATTTTTCTCATATTTTACAAATAACAGCCAAAAATTCTAAACAGCATGAATGAATCTAAAATACTCTTATCTGCGTGCTCATGAGATGGCCCCTCACAACAGCACTTTTCAGGTTATGCAGCCTTATCTTATTCCCATATTCACTTTCTGCGTTTTATTCATAAAGCAGCCAGGGAAAAAAAAATTGGTGTATTTCTTGTATTTTAACCTGACGCCTCCTCAGTGTTTGCAAAGTTCAGTCAGTCCTGGGTTTTGGGATGGATAAATGCGGTTCCCTAAGCATGATCTTGTCACAAACTGTTTTTTTTTTTTTCCTTGACCTTTCTTTAACTTCTTAGAAAGTCATTTTTGGAGTTACTTATACTTCTTTTCCATTTTTAATCCAGTGCTAATTAAATTTTTAATTTTACTCCATTAACATTATTAACCCTTCCATAAAGACTAAAAATACTAATAAATAAAACATGAGGTGTATTATGACGAGAGATTGAGCCAACTACTCACATTGTGCCCTAGTGATATGAAAACTCTGCTATAAATTGACGGGTGCAAGTTAAATTTATCATGATAATACCCATATGTGAACTCGAGGAACAACGATCCAATTACTAATGTCTCTTTTATGAAGACAATCTTTGCCAGACAACAATGGCGTGATTTGGTTGTTAAAAAAAAAACAGAAATTCTTATATAGTCTCAAAGAATAAAAATGTAGTTATAAAAAAGTTTCGTAACACGTTAGTGATAAGTTTTAATATAGAAAATAACAAAATCAATATCTCTCACCTACTTTTTTATGATTATATTTTCTCTTGGAACCTTATAGCGGTTTTTTCTTTAAAAAATAAGGTTGGATTTGAATGTGGGCTTTTTTTTTTTTGTTAAAGCATAGGTATCCTCCAATTGGAGGTAATCTTATTCGAGACACTGTCGGGCACTAAATGTGGACGCCTCATCCAGTGAAAATTTGAATTTTGATTCACCATATTGTGAGAGACTAACCCCTTTCTGCTAGACCCAATCTCTGTTGGTTGGGCCTCTACTTGAATCTTGACGTCTTTTTTTTCCCCCCCGAGTTCGAAGTCCGTGCCAGCCCTCCAGCCAATTCCATGGCAAGTTGAGGACTGTCCAGTGATATGTATTAGGCTTCTGGGCTTCGGAGCCCAATGAAGCCCAAGAAGCTGGACCCTTAAACACACAGTAACAAAGGATTTTTACCCATAAATTACTGTGAAACTCTAAAGAAAAAAATAATTATTAGAGTTAGTTGAAGATTTAATTTAGTCCTAAATATAATATTTTAATCTATTTTTCTCTTTATATTTATTTATTTTTTCTCAAAGTAGTCTCCATGGTGATTAAATATGTTAAAAAGGTTTTTATTTTAATGCACATAATTAACAAAAATATTTTAACTAGTTTTTCTAATATTTGTAAATTAATTATCTAGTTTTTACATTAATAACCAGATGTAGTATTAAAAGTCACAGTAACAGGTAATAAGTTGTCATTTCCCATCATAAAACTTGTTATTATAATCTGTTTTATTGTCTTTAAAAATTTTTTAGTAATTATGTCGATTTATTGTTTCTAATTTTATTTATCTTTTAATTAATGTAGGCATGGTGCTTTGAAAAGAATCTGAAAAATAGGTCACGTTGTTTATGTGCTCATTTGAAGTCAGCATTAATGGGCCATTTTGTGTTTTGCGGTACGAGATACGGGACAAATATATGGAAAAAATTTTCATCTTATAAAACACTTATTTTAAATTAATCCAAACAATTAAGATTTGAAGATCATAAAAAATTGATACCTAAGAGTCTCTGCTTTGATATAAAGTTATTTTAAAGAAAAGAAAGATAGCAGCGATTTACTTGAGGATCTACAAATTTTTTATTCTTTTTCTCGGAAATGCATATTATAGGTCACCACTTGAAAACATGTCATATTTTTTATTATAATAGTATTATTTCATAAAATATGTCTGAGCAGCTAGAAAATTTAAAATTGAGTTGAGCAGTGAAATTAAAAAGAAGAAGAAGAAGAAAAAGATAACTAAATGTTACAATAATTCTGAAGGGTGGAGCGCATGGAGCTATCTATCTATCTACGCCAACAGCGTCTACGAATGTGGCGTGGAAGTAGGCAGAGAATCACAAAGACACTACACCAACATGTCTGTTTTGTTTTCTTGTTTTGGTACAATGTATGTTTTGTCTATTTTCATTTAATTTAATATCATGAAAAAGAAACAATCATGGCCATATTTGAATAAGATGAGATAAGTTTGTGATTAAATTATTTTTTAAGACTAAAAAATTTGAAAAAAAAAATGTCATGCTTACTATTTTCTTATAATTCTTATAATAGTTTTAATGTGTCAAAATTTATCAAAATTATCTATTTAAACACCTGTTAAATTTTTTTTTTGGTCATTTTGCGAACTCATGAATGATTCCTGCCTTGAAAATGTTACTTTTCACTGTTTATCCAAATAACTTTGAGACGGATGATGTAAGAATAAACATATCAAGAGGGCCAGAGTTTAATTGAGATATTAATATCAAAAAAGATAATATAATATTTATCACGAAATGTTTATATTTATTATTTTAATTTTTCCAATGACACTTATATATGTTTATATTTTATTTTAAAAATATTATTATTTAATTATAAATATTACAAATAAACTTTTAAGTATTTTACGATTAAAAAATGAAAATAAAAAAGGGGAAGGGGAAATTGCAAAGGCAGGCCCGATGCCCCCAATGCGTCGGCGTGCGTGCATCGTTTGACTTTGACGGGTAGCTGCCTATCTACCAAGTGAGGTATGAAGCTGATCATGCTAATAAATATCATATTCCCTTCCTCTTTTGGACTTTTTTTTTAATGTGCATATGAGAATTTTTTTTGATAAAATGAAAATAATAAAAAATTAAAATGAGTTATACTACTAGAGTTGTTTTTAGAGTTTCAGGACAATAGAAAAAAAAAATCAGTTAAGTATAGAAAGATCTATGTAGTATATTGACATCATTTTTCAAAGTGCCACTAAAATCATTATGAACAAAAGAATGATATGGAGTTATAAGAACTTATTAAGATTAACTGATTCATATAATTCACTTCTAACATGGAGTTAACTCTTTCAGGAAAAAAAAAAAGACATTCAAGTAAAAAAAAAGATACTCGTGTAATATAATACTCTATATAAGTATATGCTACTTTTGTTCATATATAACATGATAGTGGCTCCGTTTGGCAGAGTGGTGGAAATTCCCTATAAGTACGTTTCACGTAAGTTGAGATAAAACCCCTCTCACATGCTTGTTTCATATTTTGTAAATCACTATTGAAAAGTAGCTTATAAGTTATTTATAAGCTATTCCAAACGGGTCCAGTATATATATAAAAACCCGGCTTGACTGGTGAACAGGAAAGTTTTACAATAATATTGGATTATATATTATCATAAAACATTTTTAGAGAATAGCGTGAGTGTGATTTTCAAGCATTTAATATAAACAAAGAGTATTATTGCAGATTAGTTAATTCAGTTAGTTTCATTCCACCCAGAATCAAATTCTTGGTATAGCACAGCAGATAGCTAGCAAAGGAGCCTACAAAAAAAAAAAAAGACACACACATATGTTGAATAAATTCGTAAGAAGCAAGGAAATTTGGATTATTTTTTTTAAAATAATTTTATTCACGTGAGAGAAATTTTATTTCATTTCACGTAAATGAAAAATATTATTAAATCTGCAGTATTGCCTACTATATTTCTATAGACTCTCCATCTTGATGGAACTCCAAGCATTTAATATACAGTGTTCATAAGTCACATTTGTATATTTATCTCGAACTCTTCATGAAACACAGACTTGGTGAGACAAAGCAATAAAACATAGTTTAATCGATCCTATGCGGAAAGTGGATTTGTAACACGAACTGTTGCGGACATGTTCACGAAAAAAACATCCTGACATAAATTCCCCAAGTTTTAGCAAGTAGTAAAACAATTTCACCACGTGTTACAGAACCCGGGAATGTACAATAAAGTTCACAGTGAAGTTTGGTGAACGTTTTTAACTGCATGCAGCTCGATTCTCTCATGCACCTCCTTCTTATTCTTTTCACACACACATATATAATCGAATGATTTCCATTGAATTTCTCTTGAGTTTTTACTTCTGGCGAGGACGGATGAATCGACAAGGGGTCCACAACAAGATCTGCATAAACTGTGATTGTCATGGTCATTAAATTTATTAAGGATGCATCAGAAATTAATAATGCTGAAGAAGCAGGGCGGAACAGAACCGACAAGACATCAGGGCTCATTATTATTGGTTTTTGTTTCCTCATTATTATATTTTTCCAATCGGACAGTAATAATATCTCTTGTTTTTTTCTTATTAAGTCTCACCAAACTCCACCAAGGTCCACGGACTCCACAGAGCGTTCCCTGTTCGCACTATTCTTCGCTCTCTCTCTCTCTCTCTATATCTCCTCCTCTTCTCTTGCCCAAAGGCGGAAAGCCTTGCCTCTGAAACTTTGCTGTAAGTAATTTCAACCTTTTTACCATGATCGCGGAAAAAAATGAAAAACGTAACAACAAAGACAAATGCTTTTTCGGGTTAATTAAAGAAAAAGAAAAAGCTTTTTCCGACATCATGTGTGCGAATTATAGGGCTACGAATGATTGTTTTACAGTCTAGTATGATCAAGTCGTCTTCTTTTTGAGTGTGGGTTTGAAAAAAGAAAATATTAGTAGAATTTAATTTGTGTCCCGTTGTAGGTCCCAGGTATCAGTAAAATTGAGATAGTTTATTTTGTATTTTTCACTTTGTTTCCTATCTTTTCGAATTTAAGCGCAGAAAACGATACCGGCGTACGTTGGTAATGGTAATCTTCACGTCTTCACGACGGGATACAGCTAAAGGTTTGAACTTTGGACTTTTCTGGTTCATAATTTATATGCAATGGATTGTTATAGACTTATAGCTCGAGTTTCTACCTTTTAATCACTTTGAAGTAATCAAGGTCACGTTTTTGTTTTAAAAGGAAAATTATTAGGACATAAAAGTCTTCTAATCAGTTTTGTCCAGCGGCTGAGATGGTTTTCAATTGATCATTAACCAACAAATCTCGATAACCACATAATCCGGATAGTAGCTCTGGAGTATGCGATTCTAGGAGTCTATAAACCCAGCTAGACGCGTGCTTTCTTTGCAACCTGGGGGTAAAAATACTCTAGCATCACAGAAACGGGAATCTGGGTATGGTGAAAGGATCAAAGATAAAGAACCAGACAAGCTTCTTCTTCTTCTTCTTCTTCTTTTTTGCTGGTTTTAATTTTCCTCATCCGGTTGAGTCGGCCAGAGCACATGTTGGGTTTAATGTGAAATTTCGATCTTCATGATAAGTTGTGGCTGTTGGATTGGAAAAACTAGGAAATGGTACCAGCGAACCTGAAGAAACAGCTCGCCTTGGCTGTGAGAAGCATCCAGTGGAGCTACGCAGTCTACTGGTCTGGTTCACCTAACAACCCCGGGTACATAAATTTTGTTCACATTAGCTTTTTTGTAGTTTTGCGCTTTCCACATCATGAACTTGTCCATCTTTGACTACTTGGAAAGATTTTATAGTTGAGATCTTGAGCTATCCCTATATTGGCAGTTCTATATTCCCGTAATTTCGCCTCTTATCCGTATTGCTCATGATAATGCGGCAATCTCCTCTCTGAATGCTTAGCTATTAAGCTTTTCAATTTTCTGATATTGCTGCTTATTTGGTCGTTGTTGAGATATTTTTATGCAGAGAAACATGCTTTCTTTTGCTTCGAATGATGCAGGGCGTTCGAGTGGGGTGAAGGGTACTACAATGGAGACATAAAGACGAGGAAAACAAGCCAAGCAGTAGAACTGAATTCTGACCAAATAGGTTTACGGAGAAGTGAGCAGCTCAGAGATCTATATGAGTCCCTCGCAACTGCAGAATCCAGTCCACAAGCGAAAAGGCCTTCAGCTGCATTATCACCTGAGGACCTCACTGATACAGAGTGGTATTATTTGGTGTGCATGTCATTTGTATTCAACATTGGTCAAGGGTACAGTTTCTCTTTTTAATTTCATTCAACTGAAATCGTTTATTCCGTTTCGCTTAGAAAGAGGAGAAGCATCGTTCTGAACACATGTAAGCTTATGTTTTTGCCATGGTTGTTTCCAGGTTGCCCGGAAGAACTCTGGCAAAAGGCCAACCCATTTGGTTGTACAATGCCCATTTGGCTGATAGTAGAATTTTTGGTCGCTCTCTTCTGGCAAAGGTTCTTATTGTCTTGTTCTTCTGCTTTCAACCACCATATCGATTGTTTTTATGTCCTCTTAAGTCTTAAAAGGTTTATGTACATTCACTCTGAAACATGTCTTCTCTTCTTTGGTTTCCGTTTCATTTCTGCGCTTGTGGCGACTATCTATCTCATGATCAGAGTGCATCCATTCAGGTATCATTCTGATTTCCTTTCACCTAGATATTCCCATATAAAAGCACCTGACGGGTCTTGCTTTTAGTAACAGTTATCTTGGCGCTGTTGAAATACGTTTGGTGAGAATACCTGCTTTTGAAAGTAATCGTAGTAATAGTGTTTGGCATAGCCCCTGCATAAGCATTCAAATGACACGGAGCAGAAGGGAAATAAAAATAACTTTCCAGTTTGTAACAGTTCACTGGATATGATAAGTAGAAGCGTAGTTTCTGCAAAGAAGGAACTGGCATACCTTATCCAAGACCATGAAAGCCTTTGAACATAAGTTGTTTCAAATTTAGTATGGGAAACCTAATAAAACCACTCTAATTTTGGTCTACATATGATTCCCTGGGCATTATATGGATCAAAGGAATAAACCTCATTGTTCATAACTTGTGAGTTGTGTCGCTGGTCATCGATTTTATCTATTTATTGTTATTGATCCTAATTCCTTATCAACTCTCAGACAGTGGTATGCTTTCCTTTTCTGGATGGCGTTCTTGAGCTAGGCACAACTGATCTGGTAAGTTTTCCCCCTAGTCTTAACCTATGTATCACTCTGGTCATGTGATTTTCTAGTTGCCAATGTCACAGACCATGTTACCTCTTTCTTTTTGTGAAGGTCTCAGAGGACCTCAGTCTCATTCAACGCATGAGAACTTCCTACTTGGATATTTTAGATGCTAAGGCTCGCAAGGACTCTGTAGTTGCATACAATACGGGAGATGGTGAAGAAATTGCTGGTGCCGTATTGGATCATAATGCTTTTGATGTAAAATTAACTCCTGAGTCTGAGTATGAAGTAGCCAATGCAACTTCTCCGAATAATAGTTCAAATGAGTTTCAAGCCAATCAACAAGCAGATGAGAGATTCATGGTTGAAAGAATAAATGGTGTTGCTTCCCATGTCCAAAGCTGGCAAGTAATGGAGGATGAGTTGAGTAATGGTGCCCATACTTCCATGAATACTAGCGACTGTATTTCTCAAACGTTTGCTGGTTCTGAAAAGAATGCTTCTGTTCCCAAGGGTGGTCATAGTGAGCAAGATCTTCAAGAAGGCAAAAACACAAAAACGACCGTGGTAGATGTTCATAGTGATGAGTGGCATTATCAGAAAATTCTTTCTTCTCTTTTTAAAAGCTCAGACCAATTAATTATGGGAGCACACTTTCAAAACTCTCATCGTGAATCTAGGTTTATCAGTTGGAAGAAAGAAGGATCAATGGGTTGTCAATGGCCAGGAGGCGCAACCCACCAGAAAATATTGAAGAAGATATTGTTTGAAGTTCCTCGTATGCACACAGAATGGTTGCTTGAATCTCAAGAAGAAAATGATTATAAAGAGGGAATGAGACCTGAAGCTGATGAAATTGGCTTGAACCATGTACTGTCTGAAAGAAAGAGAAGAGCAAAACTAAATGAAAGGTTTTTAACCCTTAAATCAATGGTTCCTTTGATTACTAGGGTAAGATACATTCTAGTCTTCATACTTGTTCACTTGATTGTCACTGTTCAGATTAATTGTATTTTTAAGCATAACTATCATGCAGGATGACAAAGTTTCAATACTAGATGAGGCAATAGAATACCTTAAAAAGCTGGAGAAAAAGGTGAGAGAGTTGGAAGCTCGCAGAGAGTCCAAAGATTCAGAGACTAGGACTAAAAGAACGCCTCAAGATGTGGTGGAAAGGACCTGTGACAATTATTGCAACAACAGATCTGATAATGGCAAGAAGCCAGCGATGAACAAAAGGAAGGCTTGTGACATTGATGAGACAGAGATTGATTCAGTTCGTCTAAAAGATATTTCTAATAATGTTACTATCTGCATGAACGACAATGATGTTTTGGTTGAATTGAAGTGTCCTCGGAGAGAAGGAGTTCTACTAGAAATAATGGAAGCAGTCAGCAATCTTCATTTAGATTTTCATTCAGTTCATTCATCAGAAGCTGATGGGATTCTCCATTTAACCATAAAATCCAAGGTAAACTTCTGATTTTATATGTTTCATATTTACCCTCCTGACTCATGAGCGTGAACACACACACACACCCACACATGCCCTCATGGTCTTTCCTAAAGAGTGTTAATATTATTTATCTTAATTTGAGTACCCATTCATGAGCCAGATTACAGGAGCAGCTTTTACCTCAGCAAAAAAGATCAAACAAGCACTCCTCAAGGTAGCTTGGAAGTGTTGAGTCTTTATATTGGTTTGATACACCGTGTAAATTTTAGACTGTTGAAGTCGCAAGTTGATCGAGATTTTGCAGAAAATCTTCTAAGAGGGGAGCTTAGTTTTCTTGGCATATTTTGATGTTGAAATATGGAGTTCTCCCCCAGCAATCAGAAATGAGAAGTGGAGCTTAGTTCACTAGATTCTATGTAATATTAGCTGCTGTAGCCTAGCTCAGCTTTGATCAATGACTTTATGTTTGTAAGAAATTGCACATTGCTAATTATGCATATTAATTACGTCTTTAAGTCCCTTTTTTTTTTTGGCCAACGAAAGTCTTTAACTCTTCAAGAAATGGGAAAAACTGAAGGCGAATGCTTATCTCATGCATGTGAGAAATTTACCATGCCGCCTTCAAGATGATTTCCCTGGAGATTGTGCTAGAGTGAACAGAAATATTGTTTTTCCTGGTTAATAAATCTATAACTCTTTAGTTCTCACTTACTAGTACCACTTTGTTTTGGAAGGATTTTTCCACCTATCCCTGGGAAAAGCCACACCTTTTTGGGAACATACAATAATGACCGGCGATGTATAAAATTCATTAAAGTGGATTTTGGATATAACCTACCTCATTCTCTCTCTAATCAAATACTTTCCAGGAAGGATCCAATTTTGCTCTCTTGGGAATCTGATATGCATTTCAATATCGGAGTGTACAAGGAATCTACAAAAGCTCAAGGAGAAAAGAGGCACTAGTCTCATAGACTATAAGCATATTTATTGAAACTAATCCCTCTAATTAAATTTGATTTCTTTATTCCTTCAACTTCAAGAAGAAGGTTTTTTTTTTTTGGTCATAGATTCCTTCTGTTCAATATTTCTATTTACGGGGTGAAACATGCAATGATGACAGCTGGTAGCCTAGTACTGACAGCCCACTAGAAATTTAGAAATGGGAGTTGCATTTTATTCAACCAACGTTAAGCTTGCCAACCTCTAGTCAGAGCCACCAGGGGAATATATTATCAAGGACGAATCATTTAAAACACATGTATGACGTAGTAATCAAAAACTGAGTCAGCCATGGTGTGACACGACTTGGTCTTCTGCGTAGATTGAAAGGGCTTGCATATTTTTCTGAACAAAAAATGTGCAGTGCTTAGTTTGAGAGAGGATTCCCTTTTTGCTTTTTAATTACAGGTTGAAACACACAACAATGCACATAATTAGGCACCGAGGAACTTGGAAGGAATAAGAAAGGAACAATTTGTCTGAAGGTTAGTTTGAGCACACTAACAAAAATTGCTTTAATTTTTTTTTATTGAGTGAAAAATTGCTTTAATTATTAGCTCTAAGTTAGTGATAACATCAAACCGATTAAAGATAGGTGCCAGGAAGATTGGATTATATGGTCCATCATATTGCATACAATTTCTTACAGTAATTATATGATAGAATGGCAGATCATATCGGAAACTTGGAACGAGTCCAAAAAAAAAAGGTAAAAGACGGGCATTATTAACTATTGAATGCTTATTCAGCTCGAATCTGGATCCTCTAAAGTGAAGTTTAAACTACTCTGAATAGTCTGAAGTTCAAACCTATAGTTCCGTAATGTGCAAGTATAACTGACGTTGTGTAGCAGAAATCCTGCGCTGCCGGTCACAAAAAAAGAAAAAGCAGAAATCCCGCGTTGACTTTTTTGCCCCCCATTAGAGTCGGCAAAAAGATTACGTATGCTAAAGTATTTTATTTTCTGAACTAAAATTTCACTGACAAGTGTCACCGTGGGCCAAACGAATGACAATTACTGCAATCCCACCGAGAGGCACAACTACCACATGCCCCAATCACTATCAAGAAATAGAGAATTTGTTTTCTTACAAAGGGAAGCAAACGTATATAGATAATCCATTCAAGTGAGAAGATATCAATTACCATTAGGAACTAGTTTGTTATCCTCTCTATTAATGCTATTACATATCAAAAATGAAGTCAGTCAATTCAAAATTTTCCATCTCAGCTTGAATTACTTTTCTTCCAGGCGCTGAACGGAGGGCAGGAAAAATAGAACAGAGCCAGTTCCCTTCGGGAGTATGCAATAATAGAAATCACCACTTTAAGCCGAGAAAAAGGAGCAATGGGGCAATGGGTATCATTCCCATTCAATGGTAGATGGGGGCTTTGACGTGATGTCTTGCACAACTCGGTTCACACCACGTACACTGTTACAAATCTTCCTTGCAACATCATCTAGGAACTTGTGCTCAAAGTAGTACCTGAAAAGTTTTTTTTCCCATATAAATGTTGTCAAGTGAAGTAAAAAGATAACAAACGAATATACTTCAAAAATCTGATAGTGCAGCAGAACATGCGTCACAGCATAAATACCCTGGAAACTGAAATCTATTTTTCAACATGGGGATGATGCGACAAAAGAGGAGGTAATAAATTAGTACGATGAAAAGCATAGGATGAGAGAATAATATGGCCATGAAGCACCGCTCCAAACCATTCCTAAAATTCATCAGTATCTTAAATACTGTACCAAGCACCTAAATTCTCCAGCATGTTAGGTAAGAAGTACGTCTGGATGATTTTACAGATTTCTACAGTACTGATAACTATATACCCTATTCCTTGCACATAATAATGCAGCAGCAAAACAAGATTTCCTGCCATAAATGGGGAAAACCCTGTAACGAGCTCACAGAACTTCATTTGTTTCATTTAGTGAAGTGGCTTCTCTCTACCAAGTGAAGAAACTTATGCAACTTTGGACCGTTGGATTGAATTCGATGATGATTTGATGGTCATTAAAAGTACAAATTAATTTGCTCTGTTAAAATTTGCAGCGGAGAGAACCCAAATGCTGGCAAATGGCTGGTGATTCAAACTTATTAAATAAAATATTTATAAAATATATATTTATAATAATATATTTTGTATCATCTCAACACCACGTAACTAATTACATTCTACGAATGGTGTGCCACTAGCTGTAATAAAGAAAACAAGATATCTAACAAGCACAACCATGCACTTACCAGTCTGCTGTCATTCCATCTTGACTTGTGACAGCTCTGAGAGCAACAACATGGGAATGTGTTCTTTGATCACCTTGAACTCCAACAGATCTCACTGGCAAGAACACTGCAAACGCTTGCCAGATTGAATCATAAAGCCCAGCATCCTTGATTGATTGAATGAAAATCTCATCAACCTAGAGGGAAGAAAAACCTTCAGAGTCAAATCATAAAGGAGAATCGAAGTTGTGGATGCATGAAGATACATAAACGTCACGTACCTGACGGAGGATGTCTAAGGCATTGCCTTCAGTCACGTCACCTAGGACTCGTACAGCGAGACCAGGTCCAGGAAATGGATGACGTTTTAAAAATCCCTCAGGAACATCCAAGATTCTCCCTAATTGGCGAACCTTTAAAACACAGAAAGGAAATCACCAAAATCAATGCTTCGTTTACACATATGCATGCAAATGAGAAAGTATGCACTCAGGATTTAGGCAATCAGAACAAGTGAATGGGTAAAGAATGAAACCTCATCCTTAAATAGAAGTTTAAGGGGTTCAATAAGCTTCAATTTCATGTCCTTGGGAAGCCCTCCAACATTATGATGGCTCTTAATAGTATGGGAATGATTTCTTCCGCTTCCAGGTGGTGGACAAGACTCAATCACATCCGGATACAGAGTTCCTTGCACCAAGTAAGATGGTTTGCTTCCTAGTTTAAGCTCTAAATCTTGTGCAAAAGAATCAAAGATATAGATAAACTCTTTTCCAATTATTTTTCGCTTCATCTCAGGATCTGTTACACCTTTCAAACCATTAAGAAACTGATCTGAAGCATCAATGCATGTAACTGGTAAATGAAGATCCTTTTCAAAAGTTTCCATCACACGCTCTCTCTCCTTATACCTGTATAAACGAAGAATAAACGTTGTGGGAAAGCAGCATGGATACACATATTTAGCATTTATGTTCTGCAAAATAAGAACCTGGTTTATTGAGGAATAAAATGATCTTCTCACCTAAGTAGTCCATTGTCAACAAAGACGCAATGAAGCCTGTCTCCGATTGCCTTATGGACAAGAGTAGCGGCAACTGTGGAATCCACGCCCCCTGATAATGCACAAATGACATGTTCTTGAGGCCCCACTGTATCTTTTATGACTTTTATTTCTTCATCCAACACATTTTCCATCTTCCAGCCTGCCGTGATTTTACAAACATCAAAGAGAAAGGACCGCAGTGTTTCCATTCCTTCGGGCGTATGTGTCACCTATAAATGAGACAATAGCAATCTTAACATATGACAGCAGAGAAAACGCTAGAAAAATTAACAAAAGAAAATAGAACATTTAATTCATGAAGATGCTGCAATTTATATTATTTAGCATTGGTGAAACAAACATCTTCGACAAATTACGTAACTTGAAGCCAAAGCAAAATCTCACAAAACGATCTAATAACAAAAATAAAGGATCGCCAATACACTCACTAACCTCGGGGTGATACTGGAGGCCATAAAACTTCCTTGTTGGGTTCTGTATGGCCGCTACAGACCCTTGTTCGCTCCTTGCCACCACCTCAAACCCATCAGGCAACTTTGCAGCCTCATCACCATGGCTCATCCAGACGAACTGTTTGGAGCCAACGTTCTTCGACCCGAAAAGCCCACAAGGCTTCTCCACATGAATTTCCATCCTCCCATACTCTTGTTTCAGTCCAACCTTCACCTCCCCGCCCAGCCTCTGCACTAGCAACTGGAGTCCATAGCAAATGCCGAGCACAAAAACGCCATTCGACTCAGCCCATTCAATAAAACCATCAGGAAAACTTGGGGAGTCAGGGGTGTGGACGGAATGGGGGCCGCCGGATAAAATAACGACACTAGGCTTGAGGTCGATTACGGATTTGAGAGGTGAAGTGCCAGAGATACAGAGAGAGAAAACAGAGAGGCTTCGGATTCGACGAGTGATGAGGTGAGTATATTGGGAACCATAGTCTAAAATCAAGACCAGGTTTGACTTGACGGCTTTGGGATCCATGAGGATGTATAGTCCGGCGGGTGACGATGGTCTTCAACGGTACACCCTTCCTATGGAGCCGCTGATGACCCTTGAGTGCTCTCTTATATGCTCATTGCTTAGGGTTTTAGGTTTGGCGGGAACCAGGCGCTGTTAGTCCAATGCAGGCGCAATGAATCCGTTACGCACACACCAAATTACAAAAAAAAAATTAAAAAACAAAAAACAGAATCGTTTTTTTTTTTTTTGTTTCTTTTTAATGGAAGAGAAATTAGGCATAAAAAAAAAAAAGAGTGCCGCAAGGAAAAAGAAGCATGGCCCATGCATCATGCACCCCATATTTAATTTATTATTATTTTGACTAATTTATTAAATTATTATCTATTATTATCTATCAATTACTTATTATTAATTAATTAGATTTTTTATTAAATATAATAGTACTTTAATATGATAAATTAGTTCTTCAAAGAATATATTCTATGTTATGAAAAAAGAGAATATCATTTTTGGGCCATTCATAATAGCATATTTATTCTCTATAGTTGCTTTTATTTTGAATAGACAATCTCAACTTATTTTATCTTTTAGATTTATAATTTTTAAAAATTATTCCTGTTGATTATATATAAAATGATATCTTTATCAATGAGGCTAATGATTAAAGTGGATATTTTTTAAAAAATTAAAACATATTTATTAACTAATTTTTTAATATTTGTAAATTTATATATACAATAAAATGAATTTATATATATATTTTTTGCTACAAAGGATGGTATGGACCTTCACTATGTTGCACCTTTCCCACTGCCCGCCCGTATAAGAAATAAGTTGATTCAAGCAAATCATATTATACACTCTATAATTTATGTTGGTTTTGGTTTAATTAAAATACACAACAGATATTTTTAGCTAAATCGTTCAAATAAACTCAGGCCAAAAAAAGGTTCAAATAAACGGAGGTATATATGTTGCCCGGCAATGGAATCTGTTCTTCAACTTGGGAAAATGAAAAAGGAAATCCCAGTCACGTCCTTAAAAAATATAACTTGTTAAAAATTTTAATACTGCCTCCGGTCCTAATTATAAGAACTAGTTGACTAATTTGATAAGATTAACTAAATAAGTTAAATTAGTTATTTGTAATAAATATGTGTTGTCTTTTCTAAAATATCCTTACTAATCAAGTATATTAGTTAGAGCCACCATTGTTAGAACTTAGAAAGACTATTTTGAAAAAATATATATAAATATGAGGGACAAAGTGGATTGGAGTTTTATATCTAGGATCAAAATAAAAATCAAATAGGGTCTTATATTAAGGATCGGAAGTAGTAATAAGTAAACAACATAGACTTTATTATTATTATTTAGTAATTATATTTATTTCTTAAAATCACATAAATTTTTTTGCCATAGCTGCTCACGATTTTGCTAAGTTTAAATTTTTATAATTATTAAGTAAATATGTGAATTTTAGGAAAAGTAAATTGAAAGATTTTCACTCTTTATTCTTTTTCTATCAATATATTACTACCCTTTTTCTTTTAATTTTTAGTTCAGTGTCAATATGCTTTATTTCTCGATGAAGTACTTCAATTTTGCTTTATTAATACCATCAACACTATATAGAGGCTAAAAAGTATCAAACGAGCAAAGTTTAAAGGTTCAAATAAAAAAATATAGGGATCAAATTAAAAATTGAGAGAAAATATTAAAATAGAATGGAGGATGTTCTCATAAAAAGAGTAATCGATGTGCCCTCTATTAACACTATGTTTTGGGGTTCCGTGTTTCTTGAAAGCTCAATCTAATTACACGGACAGTTTGATTATATTGATTCCTTATATAGAATCTAATTAGACCTCATCAACAGCACAAAAGCAGATTTCAACTTACAATTCAGCAGCTTGTTTCATTCTTCAGAACCAAATGAGAAAACTTATGCTTAAATAAATTTAGTGCCCGGCAACATTTTGAGACCCTAGTAAGCGGCACAATAATCCCACGACTGATGGAGGTTGCTGACATAGAGGCTAACATATGTCACGATGTATCACACTTCTGTGGTATCCATCCCCGATATGATTTCCAATATCAGTTCTTGGAGAACATCTTCCTGCACTTCTGTCACAGTATCATCAATATCAACTTGAACATTTAGCCATGATCGCCGTCTGGCCAAGTCCTTTTCGAGAATCTGTTCTAGCGTTCTTGGTGGTTGATGGCGTTGGTGATGATGCAAGTCGATGAATTCTTTAACTTCATCAACCATCATTCTCTTCAAGACATATGATTGGACATTTGGTTTCCCAATTGAAATATGACGTGGGAATCTACATAATTGCTGGTATGTATCCATGAAGACTTCCATGACATAGTCAAATAAGATTGCACTGCCAGAGAGTTTGTGCATAAACCCTTTTAGCTCCTCCAAGGGGGATGGATGCATTAGTTGGTCTGGTAACTCGCAGTTCATCACCAGTTCATCCCATTTCAGGCTCAACGCCTGCAAAATTTCTCTGTCGCAATCTGACTCTATCGAGGTAATTAGATTATTCGCTAGGTCCGAAGAGCATCTTGGAAGATCAGCAGAGTGGTGATCTCCAGAATTATCATTCACTGGCTGAATTGGCAACTCAACTACATAAGTCCTGCAGTGTTAATTTACTTGACAAAAGAGAGACCAGTAAATGAATTGAAAAACTGCATCTCATGATTTAATTGAAACCATACCAGGTTGGGAGGCCACAGTTGGTGGATTGGTGACTTCCTCCCTTACAACTTGCCCAGTAGCAGAGTCAGCATTAAGGTGATCATCGATCATGTTTGTTATATCCATAGCATCCTTTACAGTCTGACATGACGAAGAGCTTGATGAAGCAACTTCTGGTGAGGAGCTCGGATCCTCGGCCACATTAGGTGAATCCTAGTCAGCCCCAAGTTTTAAGATTTCACATCAGGGATCATAACAAATAATAGGTATTACAAATGGAATAGGGAAAAGAAGGTTTCTGTGTCATTTGAAGATAATTAAGAAATATATCAACAGTTCTGTTACCATATCAGATCCATTTCCTGCACTTGTACTATCCACGTCAGAGCTCTGAGTAGGACTGTCCATGTCTTTGCTATCTTGGTCAGAGGGCACATCCATATGTCTACTTCCTTTCGAATGCAACTCATGGCCAGATTTTATGAATTTCTCAGAACCTGCTTAAGAATGAATGGATTACGTAGATGAGACAAATATTGGTTACTGTGAGTGCATGGAGAAGATTGGTAAAATATTATACAATACCTGTTGGAATCCCATTATATGCGTAACCATTGTCAGGAGGATTCATTTCGACATTTTTACTGAAACAATGCAACTCATCTTTAACTGTCTTCACAACGTCCCCTGGTGGCTCATTATTGTGCTGCTCCTCAATTCTGCAATTTAATATCTCAGATAGATTTTTCGTAGCTTCAACATGCGTGGTGTGTATATTCTGCAGTGAAGGGCTGACTGAGCCTTGTGTTATGTTCCTACCACAACACCCATGAACTGAAGCATCATTCTTTCCTCGACATAACATAAAAGCTCTTATCTTCATCTTCTCTCTCTTCTTGGAATCAAGTGATGGCTTCCCTACTTTTGCAAAAGCAGAATGGACACCGCTAGCTGATTTCCTCCTAACACTCTCCAATCCCTCGGCTTCGTCACCACCAGCTTCAATTCCTTGGCAACTATAGGGAAATTTATGCGTCCTTTTATTAGCAGTACCCAACCTGTGTCCCTTTTTCTTTACTCCCAGCGCATGAGTTAGCTTTCTCTTTGCATGAGAAAACTGAAAATATGAATGCTCCCCAGATGGCACATTATAATTATGCGTACCATGAGAATGAAGGGGATAGTGACAACCAGCATCTGTAAAATTGTGTACTTTAGTTGGTCTAGGTTCAAAAACTAAAATTCTTTTTTTTTTTTTGGTGCTGCAAAAAAGTACTTTTCTATTTAACGTTGCAACCACATCTACCAAAGTACTTACATGGAGCTTCACACTGAGTTGCATGACTTCTCTGAGAGTTCATCCATCTGGATTCAAAGGAAGATCTGGTCAACATTTTTTGCCCTGCATGGTACTGTTCTTTTCCTGATAGAGAGTTCTGCTCTTGAGCAAGTTTTAGGAAGAGCTCCTTGTTTGAGTATAAAATCTGTAAAGCATCTAAGAATTGATAAGGTTGGGAGATTGCTCCATCTTTGCACAGATATTTCCCGTTGATGAAATTCCGAGCTACAACCTTGTTTGTTGCTTCATTTCCCTGATGAACTATTGCTACCTGATCATTCTTCACACAGCTTATACTCTTGCAACCAAAATAATATTTTCTCTTAAAACTTACCTGTAGCCAGAATTCTTTCGTTAATGCCTCTTAAATAACTATTAATATGCTAAGAAGAGAAGAGTGGGCGTGATGCAATTTACGAATCTCCATGAGAAACTGTTCAAATCAATACTCTAAATTGAAACTTATCTGAAACATCGAGACTAGATAGATAAAAAAATGATTAGGATTGGATTTCAATTACCTCGATCGTTTAACCGCTCAAATGAGGAAAGAAGTAGAAATAGAATGGATCTACACTAATAAATGGCCCCACCTCTATCTTTATCTCTTTTTTCACTTGAACAGTTAAGTAATTGAAGAAATCCAAATCCGTTAGGATCGAACTCTGACAATGAGTTCTACGAGGGCAAATCTCACGTATTTTTTAATCTTATCTCTTTACCTATATTTCTTCACAGTTCACAGAACTTCAACAAGAACAAGGGACTAATTATTCTGCATGCAGCGTGATTAAGAGATCACATGATAATATATAATAACTAGCAAAAATAATCACTGTAGCTAATTTAGCTGGCAACTTTATCGTGGATTCGGATTCATGAACTTTGAAGTGACCAACTTTGACGAACTTACTTTAGTGTGATTTTGGGAGTTCTTTTCGTCAACTATGGTGAGAACATCCGGCCTACTTCCTGGGTTTCCATGTTCTGCAGCTTGAAAAACGAATTCACAGGTCATAAGCTAGAGACGTGATTAAAAAATTGATCGCAAAGCTTCTTTAACTATCGGAATATTTTGGCGAGAGGCAAAAAACGCATATGCGTTGATGAAACTAACATTCTTTCTTGAATAAAGCCATGTTAATGTGGCATACAGGCAACTCAAATCTTTTCGAGAAACAAAATCGAAGAACTCTTACCAATGGCATGTATATTGGAGCGTCTGGAATTAGAGACCAATCTTTCGTGGCTTGACCTTCCTCGAAAATTCAAGATTCTGTATAGTCGTGAGCTGCAACCTGTCTCGCACACTTGGCTCACAGTGGCTGCTTTTGGAGATGAAGATGATCCTCTCGCCATGACGAACAGAAGAGCTAGCTAGTTTTCCAGCTATATATATTATCAGCTATCTTTCGTCAGTTTCAACCAAAAGAATTAATTTCATATATAGTCTAAAGTACGACAAGCATCCATGCAAGCACAAATAGAAGAGCTGGAGCCCAGAAACTGAGAGAACATTTTATCACAAAAGAATGAAAACGATATTCTGCAAAAATAAATAAATTAATAACGGGAGTGATGGATGCCTAAAAAATTGGTAACTAAGAAAATAGTTAAACGGGTATTTTTATAAATAATGAATGATCATATTCAAAAGACCGAATGGCTATTTTATATTGTGAAACTCAACACAAAATGGTATAATTTTTACGTTGAAACTAAATCTTTCTCTGTATTAAGATCATAAGAAAGGAGATTCCACCTGGGGAAAAATGATGACACCGGGGAAAATGGGTGAACTTTCTCAACTTCCGATGCGACTGAAGGAGTGGGTGAGCCCCAGAGGTGGGTCACACAAATACGAGTCACTACAAAATCATCAGTTCTAAATCCTGGAGAAGACGATTCATTATCCGCCAACAACAACATACAATTAGGACGCTAACCAACGCTAACCTTCACGAATCACACACCCGATTATCAGAGTTCATGCTTGATGATTTCTTTATAATCCCAGAACTCTTCAGTCCGATCCAAATGCGAAGAAAAGAAAGAAATATGATGCCCGATTAGGCTATGATTTGAGGAGCGAGACAAGAGAACTGGAGCATTCTGCACAGAAGCAAGCAAGGACGCAGCACAATTGCGTAGCCGAGGGTAGAAAAAACTGTGATCAAAGACGTTGAAGATATATATATAAATGGAAGCACATGTTACAGAGAAGCATGAAGCTTAGAAGACCCCAAAAAGGCAGACTATATATATTCCATATATGACAATGAAATATTTCATATGTAAAACTTCTTCCATTGTCTTCTAGTCTGAGACCATCAGGTATGTATGATGATGTACACAAATCGGTGCCGCTGGGCCCTGCAATCATTTTGTGGAAGATTTGTGTTTAACGTGTGGAGGTGTTATATCACGTCTGTTCCTTTTAATGCAAATAACAGCACATTCATGTTTCTCCAATCGTTGCTTGTCGCTTTCGGTGATTCTTAAAATGTGGCCATCTCTCCTACACAAATCCCTTGTTTCTCTCTGCTCTCTGCCATTACTTTGATGGTGAGAAAGTAAGCATTAACCTCTTCCCTAATTAAGATGACAGAAAACGATTTTTTTTTTTTTTGGGTTTGAGTAGAGACAGAAGACGAAATTAAATTGTATTATTGTTGAACGTAGTTTTTTCCCCAGTTATTATTGCTTAATTGCATGCTAGCTAGCTAGCAAATTGCTCTGGGGCCATATATACCAACACTTTCAAAACACACTACGTCACACCTTGAACTTGTTCATCTTCTATATTTGATTTTCATGCACAGACAAATGTGGTTAGTGCATATTATCATATACTGCTTTCATCGGAAGAAATCAAGAAAATAAGTTAAGTTCGTTATTTGTAATAAATAGGTTTTGTCTTTTCTAAAATATCATTACTAATTAAGTGTATTGGTTAGAATTATCATTGTTAGAAGGATTACCTTGGAAAAAAATATATAAATATGAGAGACAAAATGGATTGGGGTCTTATATTTAGGATCAAAATAAAAGTCAAATAAGGTCTTGTATTAAGGACAGGAGGTAGTATAAGAACTAGTTGATTAATTTGAGTAGATTAAGAAAATTAATTAAATCAGTTATTTGTAATAAATGTGTTGTCTTTCCTTAAATATTCTTACTATAACTACAAGAACTACCTTAAAAAAAGACAAATATGAAGACAAAGTATATTAGAATCTTATATTTAGGATCAAAATAAAAGTCAAACTAACTCTTATATCAAAGATCGAGGTAGTATTTAGTACTACATCCCCTCCTTAATATGAGAGCTAGTTTGGGGTTAAATTTGTTATCAAATATAAGAGATTAATTCATTTTAATTTACCTCCCAAATTTATGATATTTTATCCAAAGCATTTTTATTTGTTGTAAAGGGTTATTAGTTTTTACCAAAGGATAGTTTCAATATACATGATTAAGATAATTTAGAGAACTTAACACATATTTATTATAAATAACTAATTTAATTATTTTTTATTTTTTTAAATTAGTTATTTAGATGTTATATTAAGGATATGAAATAATATGTGGTGAATCAATATCAGAATGATGTAAGCTGAAATATAGGAAGACTGGCGTGCGCCGCAGGTTTAGGCAAATTTGGACAACGACCTCGGCGCGTCTCTGACTTTGGGTTCATATTGTTGGGCTTCTTTCTTCGGTTAAAGCCTTCAAGGGGCTGATTTTTTGCTTTTGGAAACAGACTTTGGGCCTAAATTGACCCCAAATTAAAACAATGGGAGGATTACAAAAGTTAAAAAAATGATAAAAAAAATTAAAAAGACGGAATCGAATAATCTTTTTGCCTTTTTGTCGACGCAAGTTATGCGAAAATATGTTAACTTATAAAACTAGAAGAGTGCTTAGGTAAAAATTAAATCATAATTTTAAAAATTTTATAGTATGCAAAAAAATATATAAAGGGAAATTTGTTTCAATTCGGATAAAAACATTTTTAAAAAGTGCTCTGGGATTCTAAATTCCTCCTAAGTTTAAAATTTTTAAAGTCATTCCCTCTATTATACTCTTTCAGTTCTTAATATAAGACTTAATCCTAAATATAAGACTTATTTATCATATTTATTAATTTTTTTTAAATTACCGCTATGGATACTCCTTCAACCATAGTCAAGTAAGTGAGAGAAAAAGGATATTAAAAAAGATGATTATGGTATTTTAGAAAAAATATATCATATTTATTATAATTAACTAACTTACTTAACTTTTTTGATTTAATTAAATTAGTTAAATGGGTCTTATATTAAGAATCAGAGGAATATATCTATCGTTGTTTTAACTTTTCATTTTGTTTTGAATCTTTCATTATTTTTATCCCATATCTGGTCAAATTTTTTAACTATATCAGAACTTAGAGAGAGAATTAGATAAATTTAAAAGACGGTTAAATGGGGTATTTTAATTTTTAGTCAATATATGGCGCGACTAATATTCTACATTAATTAAAGATTCCTATCATGTGACATAACCTTAAGGAAAAATAAATACGGACTGCAGGGAGTAGTTATTTCACTATAAAAGTTTGAAGTTCGGTTCAATATACACCCTTTGCTTATTTTCGTAATTGATGATGCATTGAACCTGCTGGTCAAAAAATGATGCTTTGAACCTGTAAAGTTAATAAAAATAATTGTATAATTACTATTAGAAACAACAATATAACTAAGATTGTTTTAAAATTAAAACCCCCCCCCCCCAAAAAAAAAAGCGATGGATGAAAAGGAACCGAACAAGTAAATTAGGACCATTGTAAATAAATAATAGAAATAATTGGAATCAAATATTCCTTTAAAGTCTAACACGAACACCTTAACAATACACACTGAAACATGGAAGTATTGTTGTATATGGACGCCGTGTCGTGGCAACATGCGTCATCTTCACCGCCGTGGCTTGCTGGTAATCTTTCCTTGTCCCTTTTCGCATCTTATTATAATATCCTGCAATCTTCGATGGAACCAAGGAATCCACCGGAGCACAAGAATATATATATATAGATATCACTACAAAATTTGTAATGGCAATAGAAGGGCAACAAGTTTTCTGGACTTGATGCCGTTACTGATCTCGTGCTCTGAACCGGCAATGGATTTGTAACTTGTGAAGAAGAGTACTCAACAATACATTATACATGGCTTTGGAGAAGATTTTCTGGATTGTTCTAGTTTCTACTCTATTCTTGCTGCTCCATGACACTCGTATGATAGCTGGGAACGTTGCTGACAATGGCGATTCCACTCCCAGGAAGCCTGGTTGCAGCAACAATTTTGTTCTGGTATTCCATACCCTTTTCCATCTTTTGCTAATTTTTCTTTGAATCTTGTTTGGTTTCACATCCTTCTTCTCCACACATGCATTTCAAAGGAATTTGAAATGAGTCATATAAGAGCGTCTGCAAGTTCTGGGTCTAAACTCAATATCTTAGGACCCACGAAAACTCAGTCTTTGCCGTTGTTATATCCTTGAGATGTTTAAAAATTTAGATCAGATTGATATTGTGATGTTAGATTGTATCTAGGCTATCATCATATGTAGGCCGTTATCATCATAAATATTTTCTCTTCTTTTCTTTTCTTTTTTCTTTTCCCTTTTCAGGTAAAAGTGAAAACTTGGGTGGATGGCAGAGAGGATGCTGGGTTTGTTGGCATGAATGCCAGATTCGGAAGAACTATTGAATCAGAACAAAAAAATGCTCTCAAATCTCGCCTTGTTCTTTCACACCCTGGAGAGTGTTGCAGTACAGACAATAAGGTTATTTGCTCATACATAATATTAATCAACTGTACTTTGGTCACTGAGATAGCAAAAATTCGCAATGATTTTGAGATAACCATGCATAATCTGGGTTCTTCTAGCTTGCTGGAGAAGTGATCTTGGCACATCGAGGCCACTGCAGATTCACAACAAAGGCAACTAATGCACAAGCTGCTAATGCTTCGGCTATCCTCATCATAAATTTTAAGGAAGGTAAAATTAACCTGTTTGTTAAGCTTTGACAACAGAGCACCACATATATAATACTATCTCTGATCCTTAATATAAGAGCTAGTTGACTAATTTAAATAGAATAAGAAAATTAATTAAGTTAGTTATTTGTAATAAATAAGTGTTGTTTTTTCTAAAATACTTTTGCTAATCAAGTGTCATTTGATGAAACATTCAATATGTGCAACTACTACAAAGACTACCGTGGAAAAAATGGATAAATATGAAAGATAAAGAGGATTGATGTTTTATATTTAAAACCAAATTAAAAATCAAACTAGCTCTTATATTAAGGATTAGAGGTAGTAGCTCTTTAAATATTCAATATCAAGAAAGATAAAGATGCTGGAATGATAGGTTTGCTTCCATTATCCATTTGTTATAGCCAGTTTATTTTTGCTAGCAGAACTTTTCAAGATGGTCTGTGAAGCTGATGAAACCCTTTTAGACATACACATTCCTGTTGTCATACTCCCAAAAAGTGCAGGAAAAAGGTTGAAGAAAATGCTGACGACCTCTTCACCTGGTGAGGCTTCTCCTAGTCTTTATGATATTTTAACACGAATTGTTCATGCTTTCAGCGTGTTGCAATTGTTCCTATTGACTAACAAGACTAACATGTCATAACATTTAGAAATTTCTTTAAGTAGAAGTTCTTGGCTTTTCTTTCAAAAAATCAAGTTGGGAAATAGCCACATTTGGACCTATCATTTGAGTCTCCCTGTCCTTTACCTAAATTTTCTGGGTAGCATTTTAAAAGTTTTTCCCCCCCTTTCTGCAGTGTTTGTGCAACTATACTCACCACGTCAACCTGCAGTTGACGTAGCAGAAGTAATTCTATGGTTGATGTCAATAGGGACCATAGTGTGTGCATCATATTGGTCAGCATGGAACACCAGAGAAGCAGATATTGAACAAGACAAGCTATTAAAGGTCAGTTTTCTCAACTGTTTTAAACATAACTTCACCTTTCCTTAAGCATCATTATTCTTTTGGTGCACTGGAATAGTTGCTTATCTAAGCACTCGCTTTCAAATGTTGTTTCTATAGGATGTTGTCGAGGAAATGCCAAGTGCTACAGATGGAGGTGCTAGTAATGTTATAAACATAAATATGAAAGCTGCAGTCCTTTTTGTTATAGCCGCTTCAACTTTGCTGTTCATAACGTACAAACTTATGTCATTGTCATCGTGGTTCATTAAGCTTCTGGTTGCTCTCTTCTGTATTGGTGGAACCGAGGTATATGCAGTCCTAACTGAACTCTGTCCAAATTTCTAAATGCTAAATCCGTAGAGGCAGACAGAGAGAGAAGGCAATATATACCACAATGCATGAGTGCGCTTCATGAAAATCTTACGTCTTTCCCATCATCTTATTCAAATTTGTTGGTTTTGACTTTATGTTCTGCTTTAAGTTAGCCGTAACCGTAGTTTCTTGTACCTGCAGGGATTGCAAATTTGCTTGGTTGCTTTATTTTCAAGGTGCGAATATCTCATCTTCCTTTTATCAGGATCTTACTTGTGGAAAGTTATGAACTTCGTGTTTTGGCATATTTCTATTGATATTACCATGAGTTAGTTTATGTCTTCATTTGGTAAGCTTAAAATGGATCAGACCAAGAACTAATCCCACTGTAGAGTCTTACTCTAACCATGTTATCATACATTTTGTGTTCCATTAGGTGGTTCGAGCGAGCTGGCGAGTCATACATTAAAGTTCCTTTCTTTGGAGCTATCTCGTACCTGACTTTTGCTATTTTCCCATTCTGCATAGCATTCTCTATCCTTTGGGCAATTTATCGCAAAGCCTCCATTGCTTGGATCGGTCAAGACATACTTGTAAGAACAGATTTCCCCCGTCTTGAAAATCGTTTTCCCTCTTTCTCTCTCCATATTTTTCCAGGAAAAGTTCAAAATTTTAGCTGTGAGAGTACCATTTGTGCATAGAAATATGCACCCTGCAGGCTTTTATAGGTCAACATCACATGCTAAATCAGGAAGTTAAACCAGCATTGGCACTGTACCTCCGAGGAAAATGATCTTTATGAGAGCTTCCTTTGATTTCTACTAACAATTTCACTATTAAATCTTCTTCCAACTCTACTGAATATAACAATCTATGCATTTACTGAATTTGATATTTGGAGTTTCTATTCTTGATACTGAGTTGACGGCAAGCTACCATGTCTCTGCTTGGCAAGCAGCATGGTTTAATAATCTTTTCTTTTTGCAATAATCATTCAAACAGGGAATTGCGCTCATGATAACAGTTCTACAGTTTGTGCAAATACCTAATCTCAAGGTAGTAATTTCAGCTCATGCTATCATCTATAGGAAGTTATTTTAATGAAGTAATGTTAAGATGGATAAAGTTTCCCCCTCTCTGGGGGTCATCATGTAATACTCAAGTCTAATTTGTACATTCCGTTGCTTTTTATAAGGTAATATGATATGCTCCTTTTACAATTGATAGAATACTTGATTTGAATTTTTATAAATTAGGTGGGCACTGTTCTTCTCAGTTGTGCATTTATCTACGACCTGTTTTGGGTGTTTGTCTCAAAGAAGCTGTTCAATCAAAGTGTGATGCTTGAGGTTAGTCTTTTTATTTTTCACATAAAATCATGAGACTTATAAAGAACCTATGTCATGGCATTAACAAAGAACCCACGTAATACGTAATTTAATATCTGGAGATTTTCCAATAGGTAGCCCAAGGTGGTAAAAGTGGAGAAGATGGTATCCCAATGCTGCTGAAGTTTCCACGCATTATTGACCCTTGGCATGGTTACAACATCATAGGATTTGGAGATATTCTTATACCAGGTCTGCTGGTTGCATTCTCACTCAGGTTTTGGCTCCTCCTTAGTCCTTAGCTGTCCTTTTTGTCATTTAAACCATTTTACCGTTCAAATTGTCAGAATGAACCCCAAACTCCAACTTCGACAAAAGCAAGATGGTAACTTTTTTCTTTCAAGTAAAAATTAAACTAATTTTTTGGAAAATTGAACTGGGGACATTTTTGACAATTGACAATGTCCAAGTGGGCCAAATAATAATTGAAAAATGCCTTGGTTTTTGTGCTTGTTTACACATTTTGTTGTTTTGCCATTGGCAGACAAGTGTAATGGTAATTTCCCCTTCTTTATGCTAGTTGAAGAGTAAAGGTTTTCTGATGAACAGCATGGGCCATTCATGCAGGTACGATTGGCTGGCAAATAAGAATCTACGACATGGATACTTCTTGTGGGCAATATTTGCATATGGCTTTGGTGAGGCTAACTAGCAATCAACTTGTCTTGTTACTGGGCGAGCTAACCCTTTCCACAAAGTACATCTTTTTTATTACTGAAACTGAATGAAAGAATGACTTTGACAGGTCTCATGATTACATACTTAGCACTGAACTTGATGAATGGGCAAGGCCAACCAGCACTGCTCTACATTGTTCCATTCACCCTCGGTGGGTTTTTGTGATGAAAATAACCTGAAAATTGCCCATGAATTTCTCAAACAGCTATAGTCATATGCAAACAGTTTCTTTCTTTTCTTCCTCTTCGTCATGCTGACAGTTTCATTCATTGATGCAGGGACCATTCTGGCACTGGGGCATAAACGTGGGGATCTGAGAAATTTGTGGACCAAAGGAGAACCAGAGAGACCCTGCCCTCATGTCAGGCTCCAGCACAGTGAAGAATTAAACCCTAAATGATAATGTAAACCTGACATCTAATTATTACATTCAGTGTATAGTTCCCCTGTCAACGGCTCAGCATCTCAATGCTCTATCCATGAGATCATTCCCCTTTGAATGAAATTGATCCTCTTCCATGCGCCTTACTGGGTTGCGAATTGCAATGTGCTTTTGAGTTAAACCAAGAGGGAAAAAGGGAAAGAGATGAGCCAATGGAAGAAACAAGAATAAAGAGAATCTAGTAAGCCTACATCAGCAAAATTGTTGGGACTTAGAGGCCCCACTGCTGTAGAGGGTACATGTAGACAAAAAACTGAGGAAGGCAATGAGGCATACAGAATTGATCAAAAATTAATGTGCATTCTGAAGTTTGAGTTACAATCGGCTTAGTTTGGCATTATTGCCTCTTGCAACAGAACAAAAGCAAGAAAGAACCCGACAAGACACGAACTGATTCATCTTCAGTTCAGGCATTACCACATAGGAGTACTCAATTGTCTTGTTAATATGCGGTTAGTTTATTTGCCACTCTTAACTAAACACTCTCGGGATGAGAAACTACTTTCGACTCGTCATAGGTCTTAGTATATTATTAATGAAGATAATGTTAATTGTTAATGAACAATGTTTTAAGTTGAAAGTACACATAATGGCTACGAAGAGGATAGCTGTTAGCCATCAACAAACAAGACAGAAACAAGAACAAAGCTTGAAATGGAGCCGTTGGAATAAATGAAGAGCCAAGTAAAGGGATAGAGATGCTGATTTCAAGAACATTAATGTGTTGTTTTTTCTTATTCAGTTATTCCCATTCTGGTTCTCGTAGAAAGAAATAGAGTAGTGGTTGGCCCCATAAAGAAAAAGCGAAAGAATTTAGAATGTGACTTGTTTTGTTGCTTTTGACAGGAGTAACCCATAAAGCAGGTAAGGGCAGTAATGAAAAGAGAGGGGTTAGAGGCTCCATGCTTGCATGTGAGTTTAGGCCGGGATTCCTAAGTGGGTCCCGCCAGGTGAGCTGTCCGGCACATTATCTGCTCCAAAGGGAGATTAGGGTCTTGCGGTGGTGAGGGTCTGGGGCCTTCTAAAGTAGGGCCCACTTCAGAATTCGGTAGAATTATAGGGATGTGGAGTTAATCCGACGGCTGAGATAGCTCCGTCTCATTCCCAACGGAATAAATGTGTGAGAGTGAAGTTGAGGATCTCCACACGGCATTTAAAAATCCAGAGAACTCCAAAAGACCAGAACTCTACTCCTTTTCAGCTGAGTTCGTGGGTGACAAGGGATCGCGAAATAGGAGCGGGAAAAAAAAATCTAAGATAGTAAATTGATATATTCTGAAACTAAGAGATAAGAGATGTGTCTATCATGCAAACAAAAGGGGAAAAAAAAAAATCAAAGCGGTGTGTGCTTTTTTGTGAATCCCCATCTCTTGCTTTTATGTTCGTCACTTACCAAACGAGCCATTCGCGTTTAGAAAATAAATGAAAGGAAGGTAGTTCCACTATATCTTTGGGGGAATAAATTAAATACTTCATTTATTCAAAATACAACGGAATCCATGGTGTCTTTGGCCCAGCAAAATAATTATATGACCTTTTAATGCTTTTGAGCAAAACCATACTACATAGTGAGTGACGGACATTCAAAATGAGGGGATTATGGTTGAATAGTGAGTGACGGAAATTCAAAATAAGGGGATTGTGGTTGAATTTGGGGGGCATTCTGGTAATGGACAACGTCTTCAGAGTGTGTAACGCGGCACAAGGCAAGGCAAAAGCTTGTGCAACGGTAAATAGGGTTTCATGAGCAATGCAGAAAACTCTAGGGTATGTGCCCCACCAAGAGCTGTCTTGTCACTTTCCCAACGGTCGCCACCTAACAGCCATCTTTTGAAGGGCTTCTTCAAGCTGGCATTTACTTTTTGTTCGCTAAATACACGCGTGAATGGTTAAGATTCAGGAGTGAAAAAAATGATACTAGTATGTCCCTTTCAAGTATTGAAAGGAGTAAATTGTTCTAGAGACCACGTGTTTACTAGACATGTTTAGATGAAATCCGGGCTTGAGATGGTACAAGAGAAAATGTAACTTTATTGAGGTTCCTTCAACCACCAAACGGCTCCTAACAGCTAATCAAACGGTATAAAATTAAATTAAATCTGAAGACAAAATCATTTAAAGACAGAAGAGAATGACAAGGATGACACCCTGCGTCTTATATAAGAACAAAACAACGCAGACATCCCAACTACAGCCCACCAACATCCCCCCTTCCTCCTCTTTCCAGAAAAATCCTAATCCTTCCATTATAACTTTCTTCGCTCTCTAATTACCCGCTGTCATAAAATTAAGCCCCTTGATTAAAGCTGATTAAAGCATAAAAAGTTTGTCTTTTTCTTTTCTTTTTCTCCGGGGAAGGCATAATAAATGCGCAGTGAAACTACAGACTATTACTAATTACTAATGTGCATGCAAAAGGATGGCATGGCGTCTATTGTTAAAGGATCCAATGATGTCCTGTTAGGATTTTATATATATAAAAGACTTTACAATCATAATAGAAGCTGTATTTATAGTTTGTTCACTCTTTTCTTAACAGTATCGGCAGCGAAAAAAAAAAAGGAATTTTTAAGCAGATAGGCCAGTGTAAATTTTTTTTTTTCAGCATACTATACTGTCATGCTGATGATGAATTAATTACCGATACAAGCCCCTGTTCCATAATTTTAGAATTATTCAAATCAAATAGAAAATATTAGAATATACTCAAACGAGCGAAAAATCACTCAATACATGCATCTGTACTGGCACTGCGTGCCGCAGAAGTGACTGTGGTCCATTATTGTTATTTGGCAGGAAAAAGCACAGTGACCACTTCCACTATAAAACGCCTCAAATCATCCTATTCATCTGTATCCACTGAAACTTGCTTTGAGGGCTGGGTGAAAGGAAGAAGCTTATTCTGGGGAGAGAGCTTGAGTGAGCAACCATGGACACGAAGGAAGATGTGAGGGTCGGAGCAAACAAATTCTCAGAGAGGCAGCCGTTGGGCACGTCTGCTCAGACCGACAAGGACTATAAGGAGCCACCACCGGCACCCTTGTTCGAGCCAGGTGAGCTCAAGTCATGGTCTTTCTACAGAGCCGGTATCGCAGAGTTCGTCGCCACCTTCTTGTTCCTCTACATCACCATCTTGACTGTCATGGGTGTCAAGAGGTCACCAAAGTGTGCCTCTGTTGGCATCCAAGGAATTGCCTGGGCCTTTGGTGGTATGATTTTCGCTCTTGTCTACTGTACTGCTGGAATCTCAGGTAACACCTTCCCTCTTTTTTTCCTTCCAGCTTCAAATCTGTTGGGTTAGGTTAGTTAAATTCTAGTTTTGGAAGTTCAGATCTGAGTAAACGTTGGTTTGGTTTGGTTAAAACAGGTGGACACATCAACCCAGCAGTGACCTTTGGTCTGTTCTTGGCAAGGAAGCTGTCCCTCACAAGAGCACTGTTCTACATGGTGATGCAGTGTCTTGGAGCCATATGTGGTGCTGGTGTTGTGAAGGGTTTTGAGGGTAATGCTCGGTATGAGATGTTTAGTGGAGGGGCAAATATGGTAAACCATGGATACACTAAGGGCGATGCTCTTGGAGCTGAGATTGTTGGCACCTTCATCCTTGTCTACACAGTGTTTTCTGCCACTGATGCTAAGAGAAACGCTAGAGACTCTCACGTCCCTGTATGTATTCTTGCCTATCTTACATCTACTTGTTTCATTTTCTTCAATATTTTCACTGTTCCAGTTGTGTTGCTGCATTTAAGTGCTAAAGCTCTAGGGTTGTTAGTCCTCGATAATTTGTACGAATGAGTTACCTACAAAAGCAAGTCCTTTATCGTAATTTGAATAGATTAGGGTAGTTACCAAGTTACATAATTGATAAATAATCTGTTAGTTCTCTAGTTCAACTGGTTTAACTCTGTTCAGTTATCTTCTACAACGGAATATTTTAACAAGATAGTGGATTTTCTGGAAATTTTGTTTTGGCCAACGGATTTTCTGGCTCTGCTTGCTTAATTGTAAAACTCAAAACCAAAGCTGGCATGGAACGCTTGTGATGTTTTATGAGCAGGACTTAACCTATGTTGTTGTTGGGTGTTCTGTGGTGTAATTGTAGCTTTTGGCTCCTCTTCCCATCGGATTTGCTGTGTTCTTGGTGCACTTGGCAACCATTCCCATCACAGGAACAAGTATAAACCCAGCAAGGAGTTTGGGTGCTGCTATCATCTACAACAGGGACGCTGCATGGAATGATCATGTAATGTTCTCCTCTTTCTGAATCTTTATCATTAATCAAGTTGTTTGCTTGATTCCTTTTGCCTAAAACTAAATTCCATGTCCCCATATATTTGCGTGCAGTGGATATTCTGGGTTGGACCTTTCACTGGAGCTTTCCTTGCTGCTGTATATCACCAGATAGTCATCCGAGCCATTCCTTTCAAGTCTAGGGCTTGAGACCCTCATCATCTTTGCTCTGCATCTTTTCGTATTACTTGGACATCCTTAATTTTTGTTCTTGTGTCTGTCTGTGTGTGTGTAAATTATGAGTGATGACCTCTTCCTTTGTGTGTCAAACTTTGAATGTAGAATTCTTTAATATGTCTATTTTTTGCTTTTTTCTATCCATGATTCCTCTTTAGTTCCTCAATGCAAACCATCCTTCTGAACTGATAATAATAGCTAGTGAAATGAACAGTGATTTTGGTAAAGATGAGCCACCTATGTGAAGCATGACAGGCGGGAAATACTTGAAGGAAACATGGCTATCGGCTTTGGACCAATGCCAGATTAAGAAATTTAATGCCTGAATTCAGCAGTCTGTAACACGAAAACGTTTCACCGATTCCTAATACTAGTTCCGGTCTTTATTATAAGAACTAGTTAATTAATTTGAGGAGATTAAAGAAAGAAATTAAGTTATTTATTTGTAATAAATAAAGGTTTTTTTTAAATATCCTTCCTAATTAAGTGTATTAATTAGAATTTAAAAAAATATGAAAAACAGTTTTATATTTAGAATTAAAATAAAAATTAAATGAAGATAGTTTTAAACACTAACATTGATGTTTTCGAAGAACGTTGAATTGAATGCTAATTGATATAATGAGAAACCGCCCCAAGAGGCCTCAAACAAATCGAAATTGGCATTCCACCGATAAACTTCTCCCCGAGGTTAATGCTGAAGTGATTTACTGGCAGAAAAAAAAAAGTTCATAAATTGGCATTCCATGAAGATCTTAGCTTTTATAATGTTTCTGGGCCAAAAAGTTTGTGGACCACAAACAATTGAAAATTGGCATTCCACCGATTAACTTCTCCCCGAGGTTAACGCTGAAGTGATGTACTGGCAGAAAAAAAAAAGTTTATAAACTGGCATTCCATGGAGACCCTAATTTTTATAATGTTTCTGGGCAAAAAAGCTGACCCACATGAGGCCAAAGTACGCTTTTGTCCCTGGCAAAATAGTGAGATATAAATAGTGACGAAAATGATGCGATGAGTCTGCTCTGCTCTGCTCCTGGACTGCACTTGGAGGGCGTGATCGTGTTCTTTGCGAACCAAGAAAAAAAAAATGTGGATGTTTGGTTGCAGGGGACCATCTGGATTCTCAGCCACTTCCACTGCGGAGCAAGTTACTGAAGGAATCGATGGAAACGGTCTCACTGCCATCGTCACAGGTTTTCTTCTCTATTTTCTTATTCCACCTTGTGATTGGCTACTGTACACAAATAAGATCGCTTTACTATGAGGATCAGTGATTAGCGATGGCTGGATATTTATTCCCTCTCGACCAAACCAAACACTTGTAGTAAAGAAGATTAGCTCATGAATTAATAAAACCGGAAAATCTTTATTTGTTTGATGTGGATTTCCCCTTTTCTGACTCTGGTCAGTGTTCCGGGCCGAACTTATTTCTGATGGTGCGGATACTCTCATCGAAGGGTCTGTACTTCTGAAGTCATAATCTAACAGTGCTGGATAATGTCTTGAATACTTTTATATGTGGACAGGATTGGGAGGGAGATGATAAGAGCTCGATATTTAGACTATATAGCTATAGCTGCTCTCTGATCATCGAACATGTTGAGGTTATGGTTGATTGGCAATAAGGACCAAACTTTTTTAACTAAAAACAAAATTGAAAAGAAAATCTTTTTTTCCTGTCATATGTTACTAAGCCTGTCTAGTCAAAATGCAATTCAACATTGTATAATATACCACACAACTTTTAATGACTTGGATGGTATCTGAAAATGGAATATGTACCCACCATCTTCCCTCAGTACTCACATTTAGTTGAGTTTCAGGGGCATCCAATGGTCTTGGTCTTGAAACGACCCGAGTTCTAGCATTGCGTGGCGTCCATGTGGTTATGGCAGTAAGGAATGTGGACTCTGGTATGAGCGTCAAAAACAAAATGCTCGAGGAAATGCCTTCTGCCAAAATTGATGTCATGAAGTTAGATCTTAGCTCAATGGCGTCAGTAAGGAAATTCGCTGCAGATTACAATTCCTCTGGTCTGCGTCTTAATATCCTAATGTAAGCTGTTTAGAAATATCTGGTTTGCCTCTTAATCTCCTGATGTATGAACGTTTAGCAATAGTGGTTTTGAGCCTCTAAATTGCAGCTCTTTTTGTTAATTCTAGCTCTCTTTATATTCTCTTGATCTATGCATGTGTATCCAAGTGGTTAATTTCTATTGATTGATATCTTCTGATTAGTGAATGCTCCATGTTTGTAAGAAATAGATATTGATTTACCACCCTTTTGCTTCCTGCGTTGCCTTCGGAAACTCGTTATGAAATTTGCTAATGCAGTCTTCCACTCTTCTTGCAACACTTCACTTTGTTTGGGATACTAAAGGAATATGATTAAGAATATTGCATAGAGAGAAACTCCCGTCTTTGTTGATGTTGAAAGAGTTGAAATGAATTTTTCGGCTGAAGTAATAATGCAGGAATCATGGCTGCCCCCTTCACACTTTCTGAAGACAACATTGAGTTGCAGTTTGCAACCAATCATGTAGGTAATGAACTAGGATATCATATGTTCTCCTCACCTTATCTTTGAACGATTCATATCGATTATATTTACTTCCTATGATGTACAATTAGGAATTTTAAGGATTAATGCTATTTTGCAGGTCATTTTCTCTTAACAAACCTTTTATTGGAAACTATGAAGAAAACTGTGCACGAATGCAAGCGGGAGGGAAGAATAGTTATCGTATCATCGAAGGCACACAGATTTGCATATAAAGAGGGAATTTGTTTTGATAAGATCAATGATGAATCAGGGTATGCTCTAGCTAAATAAATTTTTGCTTTCCCCCCTCTTTCCATCTGCTACTAAACTCATGCTATAGAGGTGCTTTCTTGATGTTACCATTTGATATATATATATATATATATATATGTATGTATGTATGTATGTATGATTCTCAAAATGGAATGCTTCCGCTTTGTCTGTTTGATTATTTACAGATACAACAGTTATCTTGCTTATGGACAATCAAAGCTTGCTAATATTTTGCATGCAAAAGAGCTTTCAAGACGCTTGAAGGTATTCTACTTGTAAATGGTCATAATTATTTTTTTTCCTATTTCATGTGTTTTTAACTTAATATCTTCGGTAGACATAGCTATAGCAACTTATTAAATAAATTGCTGTCAGATTAATTATTTTGATTCTACTTGTAAATGGTCATAATTAATTTTTGATTTCATGTGTTTTTAACATAATATCATGAGTAGACATAGCTATACCAACTCATTAAACAAATTGCTGTCAAAGTATATCAATATTTCTTAATCTTTCTGAGCTTCACATGGTTTTACTGATGTTTATATTACTTAAGAAAATGATATTTGAGGGTCTTTTATAAAATTGACCGTCAATGGCCTTAAAGACTAAAGTATATTCTAAGAATCATAAAAATTTATTACTGGTACTTCTCACAGTTAAAATTCATGCTTTCTGAAATTACATACCAGTCTTCTAGATGTTATAAGTATGTTTTTGGATGTTTCACTATTCCTATAGATGACGTTGGGAAGACCAGATCGTAACTTTAGCAAGCATGATTAATAGCTTTATAAAATATCAGTGATAACTTACTGCTATAGTCTCGGGGGGTGATTTTGTTTTTTAAGGTTCTCTCAGCTGTTAATTTCATAAGCTTTAAGTGTCATTTTTCTTATATTTCACTGATTTATTAGCTAAGATAACCTTCACATTGCAGTTGATTGCAAAGATAATATGCCATTATTATTTTAGGACATTTTCCCTCCTCCTTGTAGAAATTAGAAGCATAATTTCCATGCTGCCCATGTTGTTAAACACTATCTTTAGACCCTGTGTCTGTGCATGCTCTGCATTTGGAGAGGTCTTCCATTCCTCTGGCATTCATCTGTTGACTGACTGGTTGAATTGGATGTATAATTTTTTATTTTGTTGTTTTTTTGTTTGTCAGGAAGAAGAAGTGGAAATAACTGTTAACTCCCTTCATCCAGGGACGATTGTAACAAATATTCTTCGGTATCATGGTTACTTTAATGGTATCCTTTATTCTATTAATCTGATGCCAATATGTGCATTAAAGTATTCTTACTTCTCGATTTTTGTTCTATAATAATGCATCTATTACTCGGACTGTGCAGCCGTTGCTGGCGCAGTGGGGAAGTTCTTCCTTAAAAATGTGCAGCAGGTAAGTTGTAACATTCATGAGCATAGCAGGGGTAGTGTGTGGAGGTGACATTGATGCCTTTTGCTGCCGATGATGTGGTTTTTCTGTCATTTAAATTCTTAATATTTCATATTGAATCCTGTGGGGTGTTTTTAGGGAGCTGCAACTCAATGTTACGTGGCATTGCATCCACAAGTCAAGGGAGTATCTGGTGAATACTTTATGGATAGCAACAAGGCAAAACCAAGCTCTCTGGCTACAGATTCAGAATTGGCCAGAAAACTCTGGGAATTCAGTTTGAGCCTGACAGATCCAAAGTAGTCGTAAAGAAAAAGAATCAGGAGGATGTAATGTGATGTAATATAGTGTAATCGGGGGTGAGAAAACTATATCCGACTGTTTCTAGGTGAGAAAACTTTGTAGAACATGACAAGTTTCTGGCCATTAGAAATTTCAACGTGTGGTGTTGTTCCTATGACCCAAATAGCTTCAGTATCTCGTATTGTTCCTCCGCAAGCATCGTGCTGCTGTATGTCCACAGAAGCATCCACATCAATTCCCAGACATCACTCCGGTGATGGCATCCATTTTAAGCGCTCCCTTTGGAGCTGGATTGAACATCCTGTTGTTGAAGTCCTTATTTGCTGTATCCTCCAGAAGCTTGAACAGGCATGCACTTTTCAGCCCGCCAATACTGCTTCCTCCATGTCCAGCGTTGTACTTTGCTACATCCAGCCTCATGCCTTGAATCCCAGTTCATCCAATCCTGCAAATTTCCAGAGAAAAATAGCCAGATTTCTCTAGCATTCGTGCAACCACGGAACACACACTTGTTTTCCTCACTCTCATCCCCAAAAGGGCATATAGAACTCATGCTCAGCCATCTACAAAACTTTGACATCGGGAGACGTGTTGAGGGAGATGCTGATCCAGAAAACACAGGAGATAGTGATCCCTTATCCGAGGCAATATGATAAGATGTCTCCTAGATCCTCCCAATCCGTTGTTCCACTTGTTTTCAGAAGTGCCTTTTAACTTGCACTGCGTCGTATAAACAATGCTTTCCTTGTTTTCTTTCCTCTTCTCCTCTTTGGGGGAAGACTTCCACACCAAGATGGCATGCCTATGAGGAGGAGGGAGAAGAAAAGAAATTAGAAGTAGAGGAAATTGAAGCAAACTGTGTGTAAATTCACGTTTGGCATTAACCAACTACCACATGGACAGCAAAGGACCAGAAATATAATACAGAGAATTCATTCCGTAGCAGCATCTCGTTCTCCATTATATAGTACTACTCTACGGCATATACCAGAACAGAGCTGTGTGTGGTAACACCATTAGAGCCTGTAAAAAAATTTCAATGTTAAGATGGTATAATTTGGCTGTATTAGTCACTCTAAATCTAATAACGTAATCGGCGGAAGCACGAGAAGAAATAAACTTTTAAAGCACGAAATGATTGAACCGAGAGGCGCGCTAAGAAGCATTCCAGATAATCACTTGCCGGAGCTTGAAAAGATCAAAGACGGCATGCTACCATCAGAATAGTAGTGCGAGGGACAGTAATGCGTTTGATAAACTGACAGTTTTAAATTCACTGCGAGCACCGAAGAAGAAAACCAGGAAACTGTAAAATTATTCGCTGGAATGTACTTTCAGCTTCAAATCTTCCACGTTTGGCGGGAGATGCAGAATTTCGAAGCGTGTCAATTCCCTGGAGTCCGGAGGCACCGCGACGAGAAGCCGAAAAGTCGTTAAATGATTCCACGTTTTAATTCAACTACGCGCCCCAGGACAAGGCGTTAATTAAATTGTTTCTGACTTGTGATCAAGCAAAATAGAAGACCCAACTCAATATCAGGCCCAAAAAAGAAGACTCAACTCAATAAGGAGGAAGGACCATGATATATTCAGGGCCAAAGTAAATCAAAGGCAAGAAAGATGATGTATGATAGCCTTGTCGATTTTTACGAAATAAATAAATGACGTCAAAGGGAATATCTAAATAAATTAATAGAGATAAGGTGAGCATGTTTGAGATTGAGATGATATTAAAAAGGCTGAAAAGCTTGAAACTATGACTGGGAAGTGGGAAAAAAAAAGTTGTGACTTGTTCAACAAAACGATGTTTGAGATGGTGACAGAAATAAACAGGTTTTTGGCCAAATGGAATTACTGTGGATCCCTAAAAAAAGAAAGACAGATGGGAAAATAGGGGGGGGACAAAAGGAATTCTCCCCTAGAAAAGGGTCGTTTCCTCGGATATTTATCTTTGCTTTGTTGGGTCAAATGGGCTTTGGTATGGGAAGTAATATTGGGCTTCAAAAGGCCCAACAACATTTCAAGACATCAAGGGCCCCAAACATGACTCGTGGTCAGGGGGAAAAAAATAAGAACTTAATGACTTCAACACTTTTAAAAAGTGTTTTCATACAAGTAAAAATAAAAATTATTTCACATATTTATATATTATATCAAAAAATCACTTTTAAAATCATGGTTAGGTTTTTACTCAAATCCTCTCTTAATTTAAAGGGAAAAACCTAATATTCCGGCTACTAATTAATGGAATGTTTTAGTTTGTGTTGAGGAATTGATCAATCACAGAAAAATAACAGCAAAAGGAAGATGAGAGACATTAAAATAAAGATGTGAATTGCTGGTAAAAAAATAAATAAATAAATAAATAAAGATGTGAATTTGATTGAGGCAAACGCTGGTGGGCTATCTTCTTCCTCAATGGTTGCCGTGTATCGCCCCTCCATTGGAGGGCACTGGCTTTATTATGACTTGTGAGTGAAAGGCTTCACTTTAGTCATTGTCATGACGTCACCAGAGATGACAGTGTCATTGTTTCATTCAAACCCAACCACCCAGCATTTATTAAAATCTCACAAATAATTGTGAAACTGATTCATTTTTTCAAAAAAATATTTAATCATTTTTTATTAATATTTGAATTGTTTGATTTTGTAGGAATATGCGTGTTATTATAAGTAATGTCGTCAATGAATCTTTATGAGCCGCATTTGTCGTTCTTTGGCAAATCCAATCGCGCCAAATCGGTGGCAAAAATATTGTTTGTCAGTTTAGCTTTATATAATATTTATTTTGATTCCTTAATTTTATAAAGTGTTTTTTTTTTGTAAGTCTAATGCCGTTGAAAAAATGCTGGTGTTGAAATATTGATAAGATATTTTCAAATGCTTACATATTTTGTTTAATTTTTAAAATAAAACTTGTTATAAAAAAATTATCATTTTTAGGCTCCCCGAATTGTACATGTATGTGATGTCTTGTAATTAAGATAGAAATATTCTTTTGATCCTTAATATAAGACATATTTAACTAATTTGATTAGATTAAGAAAGTTAGGTAAGTTAGTTAATTATAAAAAATATAACATCTTTCTTAATATCGTGTCTCCATCTTCTATTTGATTATGGTTGAGGGAGTATCCATGGGGTAATTTAGAAAAAATTAATAAATATAAAAAACAGGTCTTATTATATTTAAGAACAAAATCAACCCAATAATTAAGTCATATATTAAGTACCAGAGGAGTAATATTTAAAACAAATACAAGTAATTGAAAATTTAAGATTTGGTTGAAATAATTTGATACGATACTATGATGTTCAGTTTATATAAAAATAAGTTAGATAAATTTTAATAATAAACATTGAAGATCTCTATTCTATGATATGTGAATACAATTCATCCATAAACATGATTTTTGGGGTCATTTTTTTTGTTGATACATGCAATTCTATTCAAGATACTATCGAGTATTAAATGTGAATACTTTTTTTAACAGAAATTTGAATATTAATTTATTGCTACATTGTGAGAAACTAACACCTTCTGTTTTGAGGCCAAACTAACTCAACCCGTTCTGTTTTTGGGCCAAGTTAACTCAACTTTTAATAGTTTCTTAAATCAAATCGAAAGCTGGCTAATTTACTAATCACTTCACTGGGGGAAGCTACAATTAGAGTCAAGTTAGGTGTTTGCTCGTTGAGTATTTGTGGTGGATTTTAATTAATTAATAGGTCCACCTAATTAATCTCGACGGGACCAATTTTGGACTGCACATTAGGGTTTTCGCTTTTAGACAATTCTTTGGGATCTTTTTAACAAAATCCCAAATTAATTCGTGTAATTAATTGCCTTATTTTTGTAATTAATTTGGGGCCTTTTTCTTTTGTATTTTTCCGGTAAAAATGTTTGATGACTCAAAAGCAAACTTATTTGTGGGGCAAGCTAGCTAGTTATTAGACTTTGGAGAATAGCTTCTGGATGAAATTAAACCATGATTTGGATGAAGCCAAGTCATAGTTTGGAGAATAGATTTTGGGAAGAATATATTTTGTGAAGAATAGATCTTGTGAAAAAGTGATTCTGAGAAGTGAGTGTTTGGATAGTTATTATCAGAAGTTTTTTTTTTATGTGCAAATTACTAAAAAGAGCATAAGTTAATATGATAATTATATAAAAAATAGATCTTATAATATATTTTAATTTGAAGGAATAAAACGTTAATAATATATTTTTACCAATATAATTAATAATATATAAGATAATGTAATTAATAAATAATTAATATGTGTATATATATTTATAAAATATAAGATTAAATATGTTTTTAAAAAATAAAAAAAAATTTCAAGGTCAAAAAACAAAAAAATTAGGAAGAAGAAAGAAAGAGAAATGTAAAGACATGAAGATAGCTCCTTGCTTTCGCTGACAATGTCCATACTCATTCAAAAAGTGAAATTTTTTTGCCTATAACAAAACCATGGTTTCAAAAAATTAAGGGGTGTTTGGATATCTTTGGAGGCAAATCTTGGTTTGAGCTCCAAAAGTTTTTTTTCAAGGTTTGCCAAACACCCCCTTAGTGTTTTTATAAAAAAAAAAATCGTAATATATTAATTAATCTTAGGTCAACCATTAACATCCCCCATTTGTATTGCTGGTTCAACAAAAAAAAAGAAGCACATTCCCCATTTGTTTTGCGCACATGACCATGCACTGCCCGTGCACCTCAAATTACCAACACGCTACACTACGTAGTCAATTTAATTAAATATTATATGCCATTATTATATAAAAGTTAGTTTGGATTGAATTTAGTTTTAAATATAATATCTTAATCTATTATTTCTTATTTATTTTTTTAAAAAATTATATCTAAAGTTTGCATAGTTTCAATGCAAATGATTTTAGAAGATATTTTAAAAAGGCTGGTATGCCATCTCTGATCCAAGATCTTATTTGTTGTTTATAAGTAAGGTTTTATAATTAGAATCAGATGTAGTATATTTTTAACAAATAGCTTATGTAATTAATTTTCTTAATATATTTAAATTAGTCAATGTAGATTTTATATTAAGCAGCACAATATTGATCCTCGACTTGATTCAATTATCACAAGTTACCAAAAAGCAGTTTCATTGGAACTGAAATTGTAAATTAAACGTACACACTCCAGCCACATTAAGCAGTCAGAAAACAAGAACCAACATAGTAAGAAGCACGTTGAAAAATGTAAGGTTCACTTACTTTATACAGATATTCTGATTAAAACTCCTCTGATTTTTAATATAAGACATATTTAACTAATTTGATTAGATTAAGAAAATTAGGTAAGTTAATTAATTATAAAAAATGTAAACATTTTTCTTAAAACACTATAATCATCTTTCTTAATACATTATCTCCTTTTTTTACTTGATTATGGTTGAAGAAGTATTTATACGGGTAATTTAGAGAAAATTAATAAATATAAAAAATAGGTCTTATATTTAGAACCAAAACCAACTAACAATTGAGTCTTATATTAAAGACCGGAGGAATACTATTTTTTGTCTTAATTATAAGACCTCGTTTATAAGATATTTTATAAGTGTGTGCATACACACACGTATATGTGTATATATACATATGTAAGCATGCTATTTATTTATTTTCTTTCTTTCATGGAGTGAGAGCAAGAGACTAGAGTGATCATAATTCATAACAAAACCGCTGGCCTACTGATTCCAGAGACCCAAATCAGGATCAAGGATATATATGTGTGCGTGCGCGTGCGTGCGTGTATTTATTGGCATGGATTACAAAACCACGTACTTTTCAAATTAAGTATAATATAATTAATCAGCACAATTAATTACTTAATAAAATATTTTAGTATGCATGAGTAGTATGCACCCTGTTCTTAAGCCTAATTAATTATATGTATAAATATACGTATTTGTTCATTACTTCACAGCCACATGATGCCAAAACACTCTTCAAGCAGCGGGAGGCAGCGCCTCAATTCCGACTTCCGCACCGTCACCGGCTGTCATGAATGCTTCTCTGCCGCAGGAGGCGGCGTCCTTGCATGCTTTGTCCAGTATAGGTCCTAACTCTCTTGGGTGTACGTTCACCTTCAGCCCGTACTTCATGAACAACGTCAGCGACATCTTCTGCTCCACGCGGTGTCCCGGCGCCACGGAGAGGCGGTGGCGCAACAGCACAGACGCTGCGATAGACTTCATTTGCAGGTATGCCAGGTCTTTCCCCAAACAAATTCTTGGGCCAGCATTAAATGCGACAAACTTGTACGAGTCGTTTAGCTCGATCCTCTTCCCATCGGCGGATAACCACCTCTCCGGCTTAAACTCCAGGCAGTCCTCTCCCCATATGGATTTCATCCTTCCAATTGAATAGATGGAGTATGTCACGGACGAACCTGCCGGAACGAAGGTACCGCTCGGCAATACGTCGTCTTTAACCGCTTGCTTTGAGTCCTCCGGCACCGATGGGTAGAGTCTAAGCGTCTCCGACAGCGCTGCTTTCAGGTACACCAATCGGTCAACCTCCTCGAACACGAGCGGGTCGTCCATCCATTTCGACACGTCACTGCCACGAGTCTCCATCAGGACGGTGCAGAGTTCCACGAGGATCTTCTCTTCCACTTTTGGGTTCTGGATGCACAGCCAGAAGAACCAGCTCAGCGCGACGGATGACGTGTCTCTGCCGGCGAGGATGAAGTTGAGGGCCACGTGTTGCAGGAATTGGTCCGAGTAGGATTCCTTCTTCTTCATGAACCTCGAGAGCAGGTCGTCGTGAGGGACGGTGGTCCCATTCTCACCATTCTGCTTACTTGTTAACTCGAGCTTCCTCGTGTTGATGATTCCGGACAAGTACTGATCAATGTGTTTGAGGCTTTGGGCCATGGTCACTTCCATACCTAGCCGGAGCCACTTCTTGGATTTCCAGATCGCCTCCGGCAAAATAAAGCGCTTCAGGGTGGCTTCCGTGGCTCGGTCGAAGGCCAGGGCGAAGCCGTTCTCAGGAAGACCGGGAGAGAGAGTTTGCGGATCCTTGCCGAAAGCCAAGCCACAAATGTTATCGAAAGTCATGCGAAGCAAAAGGTCTTGAAGATCGACCGGCTTCTGGTTCTGCTGCGCCGTGTCGAGGATGGGGCAAAACCGGTACTTAATGGCTCGGCTCACCCAGCGCGCCATGGCCTGGCGCAGAGTTCTGGTGGTGAATTCCAGAGCGGCGGTCTTGCGCTGGAACAGCCATGTGTCGCCATCGGAATTGAAGATGCCATCGCCGAGCAAATCGTGAAACACAGATTGCCAAGTCGGTCCTTTAGGATAATTATCGAAGCGGAGCTTGAGGATGTGCTCCACGTTCCTGGGATCAGACGTGACGGTCACGAGGCCCTGCTTCCTGGCGATGAAGGGAAAAGCGCAGATACAGGTCTGGTAAGTTCCGCCACAGGCGCGGAGATTGTCTGCGATCCACTCATGCATGCGATTGGTGTGCTGGATGAGGCCGGGAAGGCTCCCCAATAGAGGCCAAACACGTGGACCATTCAGGGATCTCGATAAGAATCTGAACCATAATAAATAAGCAGCTACGGCGGATAGGATCATTAAAGCTGTGGACGCATCCATGTGATCCGACGCAAGAATCACCCGCAATAATACCACCCTCCCCTGTATTCAACGCAAGAAACAGAGCAAAGGTTTGAGAAGAAAATGTGTATGAGAGGGAGAAGGAAGACGAAGGATAAAAGGGAATGAGGTGGAGAAGAAGAAGAGGAAGATGTGGCTATAGTACTATGAGAAAAAGAGGAGGGCGTGTGACCTGTGAGTGAGAGAAAAGGTCAGTGATTTATAGAAGGACATGGGAACAGGAGAGGGACGTTTAATAAGGAGTATGAATTACTAGTTGAAAGTCTCTCATTTTCTTTTCTTTATTTGGATCAGCACAGCCAATTAAAGGCATTATTCATTAATGCCCACCAAGGTCGTTGGGGGTGTATTAAGGCGGAACGAAATCCTCCATCAAGCAGACCCAGTGTGATGTTTCTTACGGCTTGAAGAAAAAGCAAAAAAAAAAAGACCCAGCAGTTAATGATGCAGCACATGCAATATTTAATTCAAAGAAATTGTTTTGAATCTGTGGGAAAACGAAATTCAAACTCAACCAGGAAGTGAAAAAATTGCAGCTCCAAATCCACACTATGGTTCTTCTGCAATCAATGAAGACGCAAGATTAGTTGAAGGAAAGTAGGTGAAAATGAGATTGTTTTGCGTAAGGATGACAAGTGTATTACTCGTTATGTTATGAGAATATACGTGCCCACGAAGCTAGCCATGGCCAAGTCAATAGTTTTGTTTGCTCCTTTCTTTTCCGTCTCGTATTAAAGACTCGGTGCCTCCCCTGATTTGACCTGAAATTTAGTGACCCCCCCCTCCCCATGGATCCACATTTATTTTGCTTTTGGCCTTGGAGTACCAGCTTTGACGGCGTCGTTTTGTCCTTCGCCTTCCTATATTAATCACTGCCACCCACACATCAGCACTTGTCATTGTATTCGTACCAGAAATATATGCCCAACAAAACAACATTAATTGGACAGAACAAGCACTTATGCAGCACGCCAATGCCAGAGCTCCTGATTCATCCAACTTGAATTATTTTGAGTCATTTTTGGCTTTGCTGTCATTAAGTAAATTATTGTGCTTTTCACTTTAATCTAAAGTCATACAGAAGTGACCCGGCGGCTGTCGCATTCATAACTAGTGAAGGTACCCTTACGGGAGGTGGACAGAACTGACACAGGACGGAGAATTATTGAAGCAAAGTCGGTCCCCAAAAAAAAAAGAGAGAGAGAGAAAGGAATGATGTGTTTTGTGTGAAGTAGAACGCGCATTGTGTATCCAGCCGGCTAAAATACCCCACAATGATCTCGTATCACATTCTTGGGAAGTGTTTTGGCAATTCTCAGTGACACTTTAAAAAAGCTTTTTTGTATAGGTCTTTGACAAACTTCTTTTACATAATTACTTTGAATTTCATAAAATCATTTTTGAAAAGTTAATCTAAGTACCCTCCTTGTTCCATCTAGAAATCATCACTTGTTTCTGAAAAGAATGAATGGCCGTTTCGAGTGGGTCGCTTGTTTTGATTTGATTTCCTGAGTCGCAGCAGAGAGGAAAAGGGAATAACTGGAGATTGGTTCTTTTGTTATTGCCACGTGATAAGTGTAATGTGAAAGAAAGAAAGTGGCCTCTGGTTTCAAAAACGAGAGAGCGGCTTCATTGAACCGAAGGAGATATTGACAAACCGGTCGGGTCCCATTTTCAAACTTCCCAATTGTCGCATTTCTTCTTGTAAGAAAAAATTTAGGTGAGATGAGTCTCAAGGGCTTACCAGGGCCAGGATATGTCTCTAGACTCAGAGAGTACTTACGCGAATTCACGACCTTATAGGTTATGAGTTGACTCCTTACCAGCTAGACCAATTCTTGTTGATCCAAATTGTGGCATTTTGAGGTAACTGGATAATTCAGGTGGCGCAAAAAAAAACAGAGAGATAACTGGGTAAGGCTTGACGTTTTGAATCACCTCGTTGCGTCATCTATATTTGTTTCTGTACTGGAATTACCGGATGTACCAACTATTGCTAGTCGTCCACATACATTGCTTTTATTAATTGAATCAATTAATTAATATATTGATGCAACTTAATGGCATGTTATGGTGCTAGCTAACTAGGAAGTAGGAGAGAAGAAACCACCAAGTTGTTTGATAAATTCAGTGAAATATCACTATTTAGCTAATTATTAATTATGGGGCAAGTGAGGCTTTCATTATTGTACCTATATTTCGTGTCCTTGTTCGTTTGCTGCGATCCAGCTGAAGATCATTTACTCAAACACAACAATTTTTTTGGTTCAATCAATGTGACTTGTGCTTGGACTTGTAATTGTTGGCATTTTTTCATCAAGCTCAGCACATGCTGTGCAGCTAACAGATGCGACGTTTCATTGTTATATTGCAGTATTGCACCCTAAAATAATGGCAAAGTAATGGCAAAAATAAATTGAAAAAGTTCACATATATAAGAAAAAAGATGCCGCACCAGGCTACAACTACTTAATTGACTAAAGACATGATATTTTCTTCTTCTTAAGTCCTGGAAAGATAAACCCATCATGTAGTTCATGGGGTTTGTTCTAATTAATATTGCGAACTATCTAACATCCAATGTTAGGTTTTGGGAGCTATTTTTGCTTGTTGTCTGTTTGGGTTCTGAGAATAATTCTTCCCTTAGTATGAAAATAGATTGAATACGTCACGCAATCAAAATTGCATAAGAAAGGATAAGCAACGGTTAACATTTCCCCTCCTCCTCTATAGGTCACAATCAAAACGTAGCACAATCTGAGTCCTTACATAACGAAGGTAAATATAGGCCACGTACCTCTCATTTCCATGTATTTAGAAAACTTATAAAAGTTCAAATTCTGAATCATGAATAATAGAACTTACTGTTTGAACTAGGTATAGCAGCTACCAGAAGACGTCAGTTAGTGAGGACAGTATGAGGATGATTAGGAGTTGCAACAGGGCAGGCCATTTTTAAGTGTGGCTAGGTTTGCATTCAGTGGGAAAGTAGAGTGAGGAAGACATAACATCTGAAAGGGGGAGCCAGGTAGGGTTCACTCCTGAACATTTATATATCAATCAGCTGCATTTGCATCGTTACTTGTATGTACGCTTATCTGTTCACTTTGATGGTGGCCAACCCTAATGAAGGACAAGGTCTCTCCATCAGGATAAGGGGCTTTTGCATGCGTGGCTGTCTCCCAATTATATTCTTGGAAGCCACGTCACTCACCTCGTTAACGCGGCCCCAAAAGCATCTGCCATTCACCACAACCTAAACTTTTGAACATTCCCCTTTTTTTCCATGGCAGAATTCTCATCCTCTGCTTCCCCCCTATCACTTCACTTGTAAGAGGACACTTTGGCCACTGTTTGCTCCCACAAAATAGAAATCCTTTTTTTTTTTTTTGGCCCACCAAAAATATTCTCCATCGCTCTTAGAAATTTGAAATTAAAAGATAAACTCATAAGGAGATTTGCTCATGTGCAAAAACCATAATTGAACTTGTTTAATAAATGAAAGTTCCTGCTAGTCTTGTTAACATGGTAAACTAGTTATTATGTTTTGATTGGTAACCGAGTTACCTCAATTTGTTTGGGGGGGGGGGGGGCATGATTTTGAAAAGAATGCAATTTTCAACAATAAGATTAAGGTGAATCAATTTCATAGCTCAGAAAAGGCTCTAATTAAGTAACTGGGTGAAGACGCACACATATACACAGGGCGACATCTAAGGCACGTCATCTGGTTAATGCGGCCCCCCAAAACCCACTATCGTTCACTACAACGTACCAAGTAAACTCAGGCCAAAAAAAAAAAAACAACGTACCAAGTAAACTTTTAAACATTCCCTTGTTTTTTCACGGCAAAATTCTTATCTTCTGCTTTCCATCTATGACTCCACTTATAAGAGGACAATTTGGCTGATGTTTTGCTTTTTTGCCCACCAAAAATACTCTCCATGGACCTTAGAAATTTGAGTGCAAAAGATAAACTCATAATTAGATTTGTTCTTGTACGTAAACTAGAACTGAACTTTAAAACACTTGTTTTAAGAGGTGAAACTTCCTCCTAGTCTTCGTAAACTAAATTATTATTATTTGATTGGTAACTAAATAATCTCAATTGAAACAGAAAAAAAAAAAGCATGGTTTTGAAGAGAATGCAATTTTCAACAATAAGATTGAGATGAATCAATTCAATTTCATAACTCAGAGAAGGCTGTATTTAAGGACCTAGGGTGAAAAAGCACACATATATACAGGGCGACATCTAAAGGAAACGATATTTACACTACGACAGGCTAACCCATTAATCCTATCACTAGTAGATTAAAGTTCCACAGTAGAACTCTGCCAAACCTCGACAAATTGCTGATCCTTCCTCGTCAAGAACATCTTATTCCCTCCAAAGGCCAAATTAGTGATCTTAGAACCGCCAGTGTCTTTCACTCTGCCCATCAAGTTCTTCTTGAATATCCTATTATCTAACTTATCCTCCCCTTTCTTTGCAGAGCCCATTATAACCTCTGACCACATTTCTATGTCTCCTCCCTTGCTGCAGAAAACCTGATTCCCTTGATCTTCAACCTTGCATCCTATGCCTTCCTTCTTCCCATTTAACACTTTTTTATTGTCACCAAGACAAACCCAGGAATTCCCAGAACTCAAATTACGCATATCCACAAAAAATGCCTCCCCAGAATGTACCCCAACCTTGAAGATTACTGACAAGTTATCTGAAACTGTCACATCGGCAAAACAATCTATCTTCTCGTTCATCTCCCAAACAACACTCCCTGACCTCACATCCCATAATCTTATGTTGCCAGATACACCGGAAGGACCACTATGGGACCCAGATGCCATGAGCAAGTTGTAACCCGACGCCCATTTCAGTTTCGTTGCTGGGATCGCGGAATCGATATCGGCACCAAAAATCTCATTGTGAGCAATTTCTGTAACCGGGCTAAAAGTATTTAAATCATATACCACTATAGCATTTGAATTGCGTCGACCTGATTCGAAACTCGCAAATAGGTGCTCCGGCGAAGATCCAATCGCTAGGACTGTTGAACCAGACCTGGTCACGTTCTCCCAGTCTAAGGCCGTTTGGATTACTTTCCTTTTCAAATCAATAATTTGCAACCCCGAGTAGTCATGGGCACCAGCAGCTACCACTGAATCGGAGACGGTTAATAGAGAATCGACGGCCATGAATTGAGTCAAAAAAGTGGACTTGCGACGAAGGGACCAATCAAAGGATGTTATCTTACTGCCATGCGCCACATGAACTGAGCCGAACCTTGAGGCGGCGATGGCGGAGGGGGTATCTCGTCCATTAAGAGGTAAAATAATCGATTTCTGGAGGTTGAAGGGCTCGAATTGAGAAGGGCCGGATAGGGTGTTCCTGAGTGTGTGCTCGATGCCGTAAAATTGAGACTCAGAAATCAGATCTTGAAGATCGTATGCCTTGGCTTTGGAAGGAAGATTACCTGTTCGGAGAAGGGAAAGGAGGACGGCGAACAACTCAGGATCTCTGTCGATGAAGGGGTCAGGGGATTGAAATTCGGCGATTTTGGCGAACAAGGACTTGGGGCCAGCAGAATTGAGAGTCTGCTTTGTGGTTTGAAAGAATTGGCCACCTACATTAATGGTGACTATGTTGGAGTCAGATTTAGGAAGAGGACCTTCATCGAAATTAGAAACTGAAGAAGGCGGCATATTCGCGGAGCAGCAAGTGCAAGACGCTCTTCCAGTCCCTTTATCTTCGGAATCTAAAGAGATTGGAGATACTCAGAGACGAAGATGCAAAGCTCCCTTGGATAGCAAGCGGCTAAAGTACTTTGACGACGAATAAGTTCTGGGGATAATGAATCTCTACACAAGGGAAGGCATTGGCTGGCGTCGCCCTCGAGTTGGATATTAAAAAATCAAAATCTCGGTGGTCTCGTCTGACTGAATTTGAGTTAGCCCTCCAGGTGGGACCAAATTCTTTTCTGGGTAAAATCTGGCTGACTGCGGAGTATTGACGATTAGGGTTGTCTCGAAGCTACGCAATTTGAATAATCTGGCGTTCGGTGTTCTCCAATACATCCCGTCACATGGGAGTATATACTCGATAAAAGTAAAATGCTCGTGTGATTTATTTTAAGCGCAACTTTGCCTCATAATTATGGATGTCTCAAGGTTAGACAAGTTGAATAATTTTTGGGTTAACATGCACAAACACTTCAAAATATTTTAGGGTGCTTTTGTGTGTACATATTTAGCATATTAAAATATTTTATAATACATCTAATATTTTAAAACATTTTTTTTAAAATGTGTCTAATATCTTGAAATATTTTTTGATATATCCAGCATTTAAAAATATTTTTTTTGTGTATCCAGAACAAAAAAATCCTTAAAGTGCTAAATGTACCTAAAAAAACTTTGAGATGTTACAAGTATTACAAAATACTTCAAAGTATTTAATGCATCTTAAAAAATACTTCAAACTGCTACATGCACTTTTAATTCATCATTTTTTAGAAATAGTAACAACAGTGCACAGTGATCAGCAGTTTCTAACTCTTTCATTTTCATTAATTTCCGATGAAGCATGTACGCGTAGATAAAATCGACCTAAGCGTCCACAGAAAACAGAATAAATCGATCTCATACGATTACAAAAGTTCACCCATTTTTTAACAGCACATTTTTCTTTAGAAAACATTACGTTTCAAAATTCATCGTCTCACCCTCCAAAAAGAAAATCCCATATATATACAGTGTGTGTGTACTTCACTCAGTAGTTTCTCCAATTTAAAGAAGAAGAAGAAGAAGTTTTTAAGAAGAAGGTGATTCTCCTCTGCACCCTCTCCAAATCCCGAATCGGCAAAACGTACAGCTCATACTCATATAGATAGCATAGCAGATTGAACATTCATTAATTAATCTGAAAGACTGAAGCAGCACGAGGGCAGAAATCAACACGTGGGACTCTGTACCTCGAGGCAGAGGGGTACAACCATGAAGGCACAAACCACCATTTCTATACAGGAAGTCGGCCCCGTTGGACTATTTTCGGCGCCAAGGAAATCCAATGCTTGATGGATCAGGCGGGCATACTATAATAACCACTTATAATAGAGTAATAGTATGTTTAATGCGAAATCTTTGAGCTTGATTTAGTTGCCGCCCCCAGCTGAATGGCAAAGCTTCATGAACGTTGATCAAATCCACCCAATCACTGAGAGCTCTGCCACAAAATCGGTGCAGAGAGAACCAAACCCAGATACATACATTTGCGTGTTCACGTCATAGTCAAAATGATCATGATCATCGATTTTCATTATTTATAATCACTGCCACACTGTCCATTATAATACAATGTGGAAAGGATAAGCATTTCTAACCCAGATTAGGAAAGAACTCTGAACTAACATGATCCATCTGAAACTATCTTACCTCTTCAGGGGCCACGAGGTTCAAAAAAGAGCCCCATCATTCTTGTGTTAGACTTCCCAGCTAAAAGCAATTAGTGGCCTATGATTCATCTTAGTAGGTGTTGGCTGCGGCCACGCAGCAAGGCAGCGAAACTAAAACACTATGCCAGATTTAATGTGTGTGTTCTTGTTGGTTAGCTCACACCAGGTTGAATCATTGGGAAGAAAGACCAATTCTTGGAGGGTTCTCCCTCCTTTCCCATAACTTTCTCATTGGCCCACCAATCTGCGACTAAATTGGGTGCATGAGAATCCCCTCCGTCTGCATTGTCAAAATTGAATTCCTTGGCAGAAGAAAGGGTTACGGATGGAGGATTCTGATTAACCACGTCCTCGTCTCCATTCCCTGTGATTTTCCCCTGCGCATCATCAGCAGTTTCAGCAACAAGGATTTTGTCATCACTCCCAGTTTCTCTTGAATTCTCATCTTTCTCTTCTCTTGCCGCATCATTTTTCGATTTCGGTACTGCTCTAGCTAATACCACTGGTTTGTTCTCGAAGCATCTCAATAATTCTTGAGCAGCTAATTCAAATGAGACTCTATGGTTTACATTCAGACGATTACTGCTTCGATTTGGGATGCCTGGGGACATTCTCTTCTCAGAAACCTGATGATGTGCAAGGGAACTATCTTGAGTTGTGGACTTTGCAGCATCTGGGGTTAGAGATCCAGAACCCTGATATGATCTCTGGTTTTCAGAAGTGGAAAATTTATCATAATTTAGAAGCTTGGAAGGGTCTCCTGTCTGGAAGTCAAGGGTATGCCTGCCAGCTGCAGTTAATTCAGAATCAGGGAAAGGAGATGAGGTGCCAGAAGCTGAGATGCCAGATCTTGGAGATATGAGCTGACCAATTGGGCTACCAGGATGAAGCTGATAAGAGTGGAAGTCATAGTTAGATATTTGGAACTTCTGGAAAGTCTCACCATTCCTGAGGTTAGGGTCAAGCAGCCGAGCGAATGGCACCTCCGGCGAAGAAGGTGTAGTCAAGTGGACAGACTCAGGCGGTGGAGTCAAAGGAGCAGTTGATGGTTCAGTGGTAAAGGTGGAGAAAACAGGAGGTGAAACTAATTGGGTTTCATGGGCATAAGGGCCAATTGCAAATATAGAGGCAGGGCCACTTGGAGAGTACATACTAGCAGATACGGGAGTGAATGATACTGTACCAACCGGTGACTGCATTGCGGAAGGAGGTTCTGATTGAAGGAAAGATGCAGGAGATGAAGGAGGTGCAATGAAGGGAAGTGCTACACTGGTTGTTTGGGTTGAATTTGCAGCTGTAGTTGCAGGAGCACCGCCGCCGCTACCAGCAGCAGCTGGAGGTGTTGTTTCAGGAACAAGGGCAGCATGCCCTATTCGCTTTCGGTTTTTCGAAAATCCAAAACACAGAGATATGCCCAAGCAGCCTCCCCATCTTTTCTTCTGCAGGAAACAAATACTGATTTAGAAAAGACCATCAGAGAATGTTCCCTGCAGTACCCATTACAGATTTTTTTTTTTGACCTGACCCATTACAGATAGATACAAACAATATGGACTCAAGAGCTTCAGATCATATTCAAAATATTTAGCCACACAACATCCAGTATCTAAAATCACATTGATCAAAATCACCCCTTTTTGGAAATTGATTCTGGTAAGGAACCTAGAGATTCCTAAAGATACAACCAGTTTCCTTCCTCCACTTGGTAGTTACTAGTTGCAGTGATTAAAAATTTGGTATGCCGTCTTCAGATTATTCACAAGCGAGATCGTAAATGATGAAGAAATACAGAATATGTGGGATATACATGCTCATTGTCATTAAAAACAAAATGTGTTCGAACTTTCATCTAACGAAATACAGCAATTTCAGGATAATAAGGAAAGATGACGTAGAAATGTACAATCTATATCTTATACCTTATTATATTATCCACTGAATTAATAAAATCATTCCATATTATAAAACGAGAAAACCTCAAGTCCAATAAAAGCCCAGTAGTTCTCTAACGCGGAGCAAACGGTGCAAAATCTCAAGCAAGTGACTCTGTCTCCGGTCTTCACCAGAGAAAAACTCGGAAAACTCGAACCAAAAAATTAAAAAAAAAAAAAAGATCTATGTCCTCGGTCCACTTTATGAATATCAGCGAAAAGTAAGTGATGCAGATAAAAGCAAAAGCAGCGTGAGAACCGATGAGTTTGATGCCACACGCTTTATCATTTGAGGAGCTAGAGAGGAGATGATGCAGGAGAATTCTCACACATAGGTAAGTTATTAATCTTTCAGGAACTAGCTTTCTTTTGAAAAAGTAAAGTTAAGTACTTTTATCATCCCCCGCCTCAGCCCCAAGAAAAAATCAAGAAAAAGAAAACAGAAAGGCCTCTTTTCGGAAAAGAGATGGAAAGTGGGAGCTCAAGTGCTCAACCAAATGGTACCGCGTCCAGAATCAAAACAAAAAAAAAAAAAGAAAAAGGAAACCAAGAGAACATACAGGTCATAAACATCTAAATGATCATCAGTCATAACTTTTGAGCATCCTCGTACGGAACCAAATAAAAAACAAGAGAGAGAGAGAGAGAGACGAGATTAAACCTGGACAGATGGCCGAGGAAGGCGATTATCGGCAGCGGCGATCGCAGTGGCAGCAGCGTTTATAGTATCAAAAGTATTGTTAACGGGTCGATAATCCCCGTTAACGCGTCTCATATCGGCGGGTTTCTGGTCTGCTTGGCGAGATCAAAATGGGGAAAACAGCAGAAAACAAATCGAAACAGAAAAGGAGAAAGAAGATTGAAGAGCAAGGAAGCAGAGAAGGAGGATTTGGTAGGGGGAAAGAATGAGAACGAAGTGAAGAGTATGTGTATGTATAGATTATAAAATGAAGAGAGTAGCTATTTGAGGGATTGAGAGAGAGAGAGAGGGGGGGGGGGGAATCAGAACAGCGGAAGAAGGGGGCGCTGTATTGGTAGGGGGAACGGAGGAGTGGAGGTCAAACACGGCGAAGACTTGAGGCATTTGAGGGGGAGGGGTTGAGATTTATGTTAATGAAGAAGTGGTAATGGGAAAATTAAAATAGTAGGATATGACGTAAGTGCCCTCGAGGCTGGGGATTGGAGATGCAAGGAGAGAGAAAGGAACAAAGAAGGGTGCACGTGTGCGTGGGCAGATGATGGAGTTGTCGAGGGGCTTTCCTGCCCCGATGTGGGGCCCATCCCCCATCCTCCTTTTACCTGCCTCCACCTTAACTTGCACGGATTCTCATTCTCTTCCCTTCCTCTTAGAAAAGTAAACAGCCAAGACAGATATTCATCATTCTAGATAATGATTTAGTTTAGTTTTTTAACTTTTATAAACTACTCTTCTTTTAATTATAATATTGCTAGTTTTAAATAATAATTTTTTAGGAAGAATTTCAAAAAAAATATCTTAACATTTTAAAATTCTAAATCAGTGTTACTTACTACATTTTAATAATAATTAATAATATTTGAAAAGTAAACAATAATACATTTTTTGTAGTTATTTCTGATTTATGATTTTAAAATTTTAAAAGTATTTTTTAAAAAATTTCCAATTTTTAAGTTAATTTTTTAAATATATATAATTTTATTTTTTTCTAAATTTATGCAATATTTTAGTTTAACATCTTAGTTTTACAAAGCATGTTTGAAATTATAAAATATAAATATTGTCGGTTTTAAATGATAATTTTTAAATTTTATTCGGTTGGAGTTTTTGGAAGGGCCAAGTTGAGAAAAAAAAATAAAGGAAAGGCAATAGGAGAATTTTACTTCTATTCCCTCTTTTCCATTTTTATTTGATTTTTTTTGTTGGTAATAGTCATACCAATTTAAGTTGAAAGACATATTCTTTTGTTGTAATATTGTAGAATTTAAATTAATCTATTCATAGTATTTGGCTTAAAAACATTCTCATGTTTATAAATATTTTGTGTAAAAATTTTAGCCGTCTTTCCATTATTAAAAATAAGACCAAACCTCTCACATGCCCTATTTTCATCCGCTAAAAAATATATATTTTATTTTACTCTTTCATTAAATTCGACTACCAATTTTTTTAAAAAATTCATTGTTAATAAAATTAGCAATCAATTTATATAGTTTGTGATTCCAACTGATTATTTTAAAAAAATTAATTACATGCCTTTTTATTATTAGTTAATTACGCTGTCAAAAGTCTAAAATACAAAGACATCACTGATGACATCTATTTGTAGATAAGCAAATTTAAAAATAATTAGAGCAAGACCCTTGTAAAATTAAAATAAGCCTTGCTTCTTATGATTTTTGAAATATTTTTTATATTTTATTAATGATTTATGATGATTAATTAACTGATTTTATATAAAAAAAATGTAAATGATCAATAATTCATCTCCGATGTATCAAATTGAAGACACCCTGTTGAAGAAAATATACGCCCACCAAATAAAGTTATAGTCAACGGTCCTTTTCTTTAACTCGCCCTCACCCGCACGCTTATTGACATATTATTATTATTATTATTATTATTATTATTATTATTATTATTATTATTATTATTATTATTATTAAGAGATAATGTTAATAATTCTCTCTCCCTCTCCCTTCTAAATGCATATCCCAAAATATTATCATCCCTAATCCATGTAGCCGACATTTTATACCTCAACTTTTCTTGGGCTGAAATACCTCAACTTTAGTTAAATATTTATTGCAAAATTATCCTCTAACTCTAATACTGTTAGTTAAAAAATAATGATATTAAAATTTTAAATAGTGACAAGATATTATTAAATAATAGGATGTTAAATTTAATTTTTAAACTAAACAGTGTTGGCACGAATTTGAATACTGAAAAGATACTTTTTAAAATTAAAAAATAGAAAATTTTATATAAAATTAAAAAGACCAGATTTACACTTTTGACAATATTAAATCATACAATAATAAGAAGTGCTTGAGATAAACTATAAATCTCATCTATAATAATTTTTTTGTCAAGGTCTATTTAGCATTCTAAACTATTTTATGATTTATTTAACATTTTAAAATATTTTTCAAGTAGATTCAAAATCTTAATATTTTAAAAATAAAATTATACTAAAGAATACTTTATAGTGCAATGTGCACTTAAACCGTCAAATAATTTAAAGTACTGAACGTAGTCAAAAAACATTTCAAATGTTAAATGATAATTTTAGAATAATGTAAAAAATACTTTAGATTTGTAAATTAAGCTTAACCCTTTTTCCACACAGATCTATAATGAAGGCTTTGAATGATTTGCAGATCACATTCTCTGTCGTTCATTATTCCATTGAAAATATTTAAAAAAAATTGATGTGATGCGCTTGTATTATGTTTAACTTTTTACAGCCTCATTCACGTGCGATTATCATTACTCACGGAATCATATTTCAATCATCATTAAGCTAGAGATTTAGATTTACTCTCAGGATTTGGCTCTTTTGTTTCCTTTTTTTTTTTATTTTGGATAATTCTCAGGATCTGGTTACTGAACCACAAGATTGGAAGGAGGAAAAAAAAAAAAAAAACAAACGCAAGCATGAGAATTGAAAGGAGTAATTATTAAATGATCTGGAACCCAGATAATTAATGAATGAGATACTCAAATTATGCAGCTTTCTTAGACTTTCTTCTTCTTTCTTTATTACTCCTCCGGTCCTAATTATAAGACCCAATTGACTTATTTGAGGAGATTAAGGAAGTAAGTTAAGTTGGTTATTTATAATAAATAAGTGTTGTTATTTCTAAAATATCTTTGCTAATTAAGTATATGACTAAAACTATCATTATTAGAAGGATTATCTTGGAAAAAAATACATAAATATAAGAGAGAAAATGGATTGGTCTTATAATTAGGACAAATAAAAAAGTCAAATTGGGTCTTTAATAAGGACCGGAGGAGTATTATTTTTGTGTGCTGTAAACAGTATAAATGGCTGCCTGTCATGTTTCACGCCCTGCCTTGTGTTATATTGGTATATTTTCCAGTTTATACTTCGCTTTCACGCATCAGAAAAAAGAAAAATCAAATCAAATCAAATCATATTATACTATATAATAATAATAATATTATTAAAAACTTGAGAACGAATAAACATGATGATGAGCTATTTTAAGAACGGTTCACCTAAACTGAGGGAAAAGACGACAGTGGGGGCTTTAAAAGATCAGATCAAAGTTTAAAAGCATACCAACAACAGCTTCTTTCGTTGTTTTTTTTTTTTGTCTGTACGGCAAAACCAACGAGACTGTAATAAACTACTCCATAGAATATGTGAGTCAATTTCTGTTTTAAGCTCAAGTAAGTTTTGTGATGGGAATATGAAAATTGGTATATAGGAAACGGTGGGCTCTCAGAGATCGACGCAGTGGAAAAGCAAATATCAGGTAATCTCTCCATAATCATCATTTGGCTTTGGCTTCCCAAAAGGCAATCCTCCTTTTTCAATTATTACTTTCCTTTTCTTTTTTTTTTGTTGAACTTAGCTATTCAGTATCAGTAGTGGTAATTAATCCTCTCATATTGTAGATTTTCTGAAAAAACTTTAGTGTTGGGCACGAGATCTTTTGACACACATCGTTAAGGATGGAAACCCCTAATCAAATGTTTAAAGAACCCTATTAAACACAACAGAGAAAATCCCGAATTTTTTTTCAACCCTTCAGTGGCCCAATTCTCATTATAAGTATATGAACCCAGCTTTTTCTCTCAATAATTGGACACAACACATCGTAATAAGCTCGTCTTGGAATGAGGAAAACCAGTTTAATTAGTCAAGTGATCAATACTACGACGACGACGACGATAATGAGATTAAAATCATAACTTGTTGAATATAATTACCATACATATTAAATTTCTCTCGGAATTTTCGGGAGATTCGTTTTACATACACAAAACCGATATAATCCAGTGGGGTAGGAACAAAAGCTTTTAAAAGTCGCTGAAACCTGTTTAAAATCTTCTCTTTTGCTTCATTTTCGGGGCAACTAGAAATAACAATGAAGCTTAGAAGACTTTAGGCGATAAACGATAACATAATCTAAGGTCTGATCGGATATATATTTGGGTATGTAGGGGGCACACTTTGTTTTGTGATTGGACACACAGTAAAATATAAACATATGGATGGATGCCTTGTGATTCTTCACTACCTTTTTGTTTGACTTTTGTGAGAATGCAAACAAGGGGATTAGAAAAAGAATGGCTTTCAGGGTCCCCTCCACCAGCATAAATACTGCTTTTAAATATACATTACTTTAATTTGGGAATCATATGTATATATATACAAGACAGGTGCATGATAATGTCAAACTGGTTAGCTAAGCAAACTCCTCATTATTGAGCCATTGATGCAATGACGTTTTGCTCTGAGAGGATAAGGGGTCAACGAACGAGGGAAACTATGAGGGAGGCTGAAAGTTACGTGTTTGCAAGGGAAAAGAGAAAATTAATTACAGGTAAATGAGACCCAACTTAATTAATAGTCAAGTAATATGCGTATAAAATAATCTGAGAGATATGGTGAAATTGATCATGTGTTCTGTTTGAAAATTGTGTTAGGCTTACAATATTGCTTGCTTGTCTCTTGTCTTCTATTTCTTCTTCTCTACTGTTGCCCCCTTTCGAGTTTGGATCTTTTTAATAGGGTTTAGGAATGGCAGCATGGTTAATCCTCATTCTCATGTTTTCGGACTCAAAAAATATTATTGTTACTGATTTCTTAAGTTCAAAAAATTGCTTACTTTGTCGTATCCATTATTTTTATTATTATTTTTTAAAGTGAAGACATGAGAAGTTAAAAAGAATGCAAATAAACTACTCATTCTGGTTCTAAATATAAGAGTTAGTTAAAAAATGTATTATGATCTTAAATATCAAGTCTTAGTTTTTTTTTTTTTTTTGCAAATTTATAATTATTTTCCTAGACAATCCTAATTGAAGGGGCTGTTTTCGTCAATAAGAAAAATTTCCAATGCCAATAATATTTCAAGAATGCATTTTAAAAAAATCAATACATATTTATTATAAATAACTGATTTAATTAATTTTTTATTTCTATAAATGACTCAGTTAACTCTTATATTGAGAATTCCCCAGATATTATCATATTCCTCCAATCCTTAATATAAGAGTTAGTTTAACTTTCAATTTAGTCTTAAATATAAGACTTCACTCCACTTCATCTTTCATATGTATCCATTCATTTTCAAAATAGTCATTGTAGTAATGCATATGTTAATAATTTTATTAAATGGTAGTTTTAGCTAATATACTCCTCTGGTCCTATTTATACGGCAGAGAGAGAAGACATTTTTTGATCCTATTATGAGGCATTGAGAGAAATTTTTGTATAGATATACAATTTTTACCCTTCATTTATTATTGTGTTGACTTTGTTAACATGAGATATAATATATATTAAACAGATAAAATTGGAAAGTTGAATTTTAAATGAGAATTAATGAAGTTTAAGATTTTCCTTAATCTGTGTAAAACATGTTGGAAGTGATTTATAAATAGGATTAGAAGAGTACATGATTAACAAGAATATTTTAAAAAAGATCACTTATTTATTACAAATAATTAATTTAATTAATTTTTTAAATCTATTTAAATGAGTTAATTAACTCTTATTTTAAGCAATGGATAATATTAACCGGTAAAGGAGGAGAGGGGAGACAGCGGAACTGAATTTTTTTTTTTTTTTTGGACCATGGAGGAACTGAATTGTGGGAATTATAATATTAGGTTGTTTGACCTGAAATCTTATAGGTCTGGGGTGTGAGCAGCAGTAGCGACCCCTGATTTAACAGTGATCATCGGTTGCTCCATGTGACTGACCTTGACACTTCGCAGACAACCTTAGCCCTGTTAGCCTCAAACGGCAAATTATTTTAGTTTTGAAAACAATCAAATAACGACACAAGAAATCTAGAATTTGTCAATACATCATATGAACCTATCCACATGCTCGCCATGAAATCAAGTGAGACGACTTTGCCAGATATTTCTCTCAGCTTGACTTATTTTTGCCAGGCATGTTCTTCTCATAACTTGAACTGGACCGTACGTGGATATTGGAATTTCTTGCCCAGATTGTGGATTCTTCATTTGACTTTCCTTCTACAACAGGGAATCTAGATTTCAAGGTTAAGAACCTCGTTGGAATTTTCATGATTAAATTAAAAGTGTCTTCACGAGAGAACTTGGACAAGTTGGAGAGTCCAATTTGGTTGGCCACAGCGATACGTGTTCTGCTTCTAGTCTGGCTGGCTAACTGTTAAACCTGAGCTGGAACCAAACAACCATCCTTTCTGCTTCATGAGAATCACCTTTTTGCCTAGTGAATCATATCCAGTTTTCATATCAACGATATGCAGTTTTCCCACTCAAAGCAAAGGTACACGCACAACTCAGCGTTATGCAATAGCGTCTTTGAAAGTTTTACGCAAACTGATGCTTTACCTCTTTCCACTTTTAAATGCTGACTTTGAACAAGGCCCATTATATTCACGATTATGGTTTTTCACCTTTTTTTCAAAATTATAGCGATAAATATTAACTGCATGAGATTATGAGCAAGATCAATACTACGACCTTTTACTTATAAGAAAGCTTTCATATCTTTAGATTACAAGATTATTGGCTATCACAGTTCTCTCCATTGCGGCATTACCATTTCAAATTGGGCACAGGGTTTTATGCCAACATATAATAATATGATCAAGTGTCTAATTATGATCTATGATTTACAAATTTGAATACATGAATGGCATTATACAATATGTTCAGTATGACATTTTAAAATTTTTTTAGTCCAAATGCGTAAATGCGCACGCATATTCAAGAAATTAATAAATGAGAAATAAATAATGAATTATACAAATTATTCTAATGACAACGTAAAGACATTAACGAGAGTAGTAAAAATATTAGATTTTCTTTATGATCTTGAGTTATTTTATACCATCAAAATTTATTACTTGTATCTTATTTGAAGTATATATACATATTTTATACATATAGTTTTACTTTTTCAGAGCATTTGGTACCATATGAATTATAACAAACATGGAAATATAAATTTTCCTGTGCCAACATCAAAGTGGACTGGGAAAAGAAAGGGGGGAGGGGTTGTAGCCAATAGATACTTTTCTAATCCTATTTACAAGGCATAAAGAGAATAAATTTTTGGTTTTATTTGTAAGACAGAGAAAAAATTTTTTTATATAAATATACAATTTTACCCTTCATTTATTATTGTGTTTACCGTATTGATTTTGTTCTCCAACAGTATAATACACATTAAATTAGGGTAAAATTAAAAAGTTGCTGAATTTTAAAAGAGGGTTAATGAGGTTCAAAAATTTTCAGTTTATGTAAAATATGTTTAAATCAACTTACAAATAGAACAAAGGAATATTCATGAGGAACAAAAAAGAGTGGACGAGGAGGCATGAGAAGAGTTAAAAGATACCAAACATAAATAAAGGGTTTATATCATATCAGACACCACTTTATATCAAAGACAAAAAGCAAAGCATCCCCAGAAATTGAGATCAGGTACAATAATCAACATGAAGATAGCTACACAGAAGGGAGCGCAGGTAAGGTGGTGGTGTCAGGTGTGCGCCCACAATGCGTTAAAAACTAAAACGAAGACAACTTCGGTATTTCCCATTTTATGAATATTTTTAAACAGCTAAGCTTTTGGACGCAATCTCATACACATTCTCTGACAGTCCATTGGCTGACATAATTAGCTCCAGCTGGGCCTGCAACATAAAACACCACCCCCAACTTGTAACAGAGATGATAACTAGACAGTAGAAATTCCATAATTAAATCCCCTCGCTTCTGCGTAGGAAGGGGAGGTTGGCTCATTCTCAATTTTTAAGAAAAGGTAAAGCATGGCAATCTGCCAAAAGTTGCACCAATAGCATACCTTGGCAAGTTTTTGTCTGTTTTCATCATAACGCTTCCATCTAGAGAAGGCCGACACCATTCGTGAGGCAACCTACATTCAAAGACAAAAACAAAAGAAATAAACAGATTAAATAAAACCGGTGAGCTGAAAATTCAAAGAGATGAGAATCCATAATTCACAGATGGCTTTTGAATACGGACTTGAGGATTGATCTTGTCAAGTTGCAGCACAATTTCTCCCAAAAACTTGTAGCCTGATCCATCCTTTGCATGGAAGTTCACAGGAGATCCGCAGAAACCTCCAATAAGTGAGTACACTTTGTTTGGATTGCGCAGGTCAAATGCTGGGTGGTTTAACAGTTGCTTCACATTCTCAACATTTCCAGGAATGTCAGACATTGCTTGAAGCGCAAACCATTTATTCACCACCTGGATGGAAAAAACGGAAAAATGATTCATTACTATCATTAGAAACTTTCGCCTTGTAGAAAGTAGGAGGAAAGAAGAAGCAGGGTTCTACTAGATTATGTTAGCAGTTCTTTAAGTTTGATTTTCATCATAAACGTAGAAATTATAATTTATAGAAATGGTATCGAACATACAAAAGCGGAAAGATAAGATCTCATTCCCAGAAAAAACAAACTGCAGAAGTGAAGACTTACCAAGAAGTCATGCTGCCACTTGCCATAGAAGTCAGCAAGAACATCATCCCGAGTTTTACCAGGGTTCTGGGCTATAGCTGCCAAAGCTGCAAATTGCTCAGTCATATTTGTGGCAGTATTGTACTCATGCAGCACCATGTTGGTGATCTCAGGATCCTCCAGGCAGGCAAGATATGCTATAGGAAACATTAAAAAATTAGCGAACTGCCACCCACCAAGCATATGAATGTATGCTAATGTAAAAACAACTTTATACCAAGAGCAATATTCTTCAAAGCACGTCTGGCCATGTTAGGATGATTGAAAACATACTCTTCGGAGCTCCTGTTATCTTTTAGCTGCAAAAAGGGTGTACATGAGAAGACAATTGACGAAGAATAAAAGATATTTCATTTACTATTAGTAGGCGACTTCACAGAAGAGGGCATACTGTGCTGAGGAACTCTTCCCTCAATTCACTTGCAAGCTGTTTCCTGATAAAAGTTCGAACAGCATGAACAGCATCAGGATCTGCAATTTCCATCATGTCCATTACTTCTCCCTCACCAGGCAAAGTTAATGCCTTTGCAACAAATTCCTATATAAACAAAAGATTAATATTATAATGTTATCAGCATTTATATCATTTGCTATGAACAATGACATCAAAGAAAATCAACAATCTCAAGGTCAACTTATTTGAAACATACTTTTTCCAGGCTCGAGTCAGATAAAATGCTCTTGAAACCGTCCACAAATTTTTGATTCAAAGCTAATGGTTTGTTATGTTGGAAATCATCCACCAAACTGAGCATCAGCTTACGAGCCAGAATTTGCCCAGCCTCCCAACTAGGTCATTAAAGAAAAAGCCAGTAAATACTTTACATTAAGTCTCAGGCCAAAAGAAAAATGCAACTGCGAAGAAGACAAACCGGTTAAATTCATCTGAATCATTAGCCAGTAGGAAAAACAGGTCAACGTCAGTGAGATCTGATTCAAGACGGACTGGAGCACTATATCCCCGTAGTAGAGATGGGACAGGCCTCTCAAATACATCTGAGAACACAAATTCATCTTCTTTCTGTGTAGTATGAGAATTACATTATGAGTTAGGTATGAAGAGGAAAAGCACCACCATATTATAAACCAAAATAACTCATTATTCAGAATACTCAGAAATATAGTTGATTGGGTTTTCATTCAAATCACATCATGCTTTTTAAGTAAGATTGGAGAAGGAAACATGACAACATGGTTTCAAAAACTATAACTTTCTTTCCTCCCTTCACGTATTGGCATCCGAGCAATTTAGCTTGCATGTGTAATGAAGTAAATCTTACTAGAAGATATCAGCTAAAAACATCATTGCAAGCCATAAAATATCAGTTAAAACTTCTAAACAACCTTGGTGAGCCGAAGAACTGTGGTGTAGACAGGTTGACCATCTCTTGAAACAGACTGCAAAGTTCCATCGTGATATATAGTTGAAAGAGAAATGTCCTTTCCCGTTGAATCAAGCAAACCTACTGCCAAAGGAATGAACATGGGTTCCTTAACTGGTTGCCCAGGAGTTGGTGGAATCTCTTGACTGCAAAAAGGCCCCAACCAATCAAATTATTAGAGACCAACAGCCAAAAACTAAAATAAAAAGTCAATTCCGCACAGTTGCCTAAACCACCCAATCAGTAAGTAGAAATGTAAACATTCAACTAATTTACCTAATTTTCAAAGAGAAAGTATGCGCTTCAGGATTATAAGAGGAATTCACTTTGATAATAGGGGTTCCAGCTTGTGAGTACCTGTGTTTTGTTTAAGAGTTAGCAAGAAATGAAGATAAAAGTGCTACAAGACTCAAATTTAGGATACAGACCAGAGTAAGAAGTTTGCAAAATCTGCATCATTTGCATCCCGCATTGCAGCAAAAAATCTTCACACGTTACAGCTTGCCCATCATGTCTCTTAAAATATAAGTCCATGCCCTAAAATCCAGAAGACTTGCATTAATCGTGGCTTAAGAAAACAGTTTTGCATGTCAAGCAACAGACTCCTAACATATGAGACCTATTTTCAGGCATCAGATGAATGCGTTCTTACTTTACGAAATCCCTGACTTCCCAACAAGGTTTTGTACATTCTGACAACTTCAGCCCCCTGATACAGGAAATATTCAGAAAAAATAGCAGGCACAGACAAAGAAGGATTGAGAAAATGAAGTAGTGAATGTCAAACCTTCTCATAGACCTGCAGAAATATAAATATAACAAAAACAATTAGATTTCTTCACAAGAAAAGGTTCATGTCAAATCGAAGATCAGAACTAGCAAGAGAGAAATGTTGAACTCACCGTCACTGTGCATCAACACCATGATAGCTCCACATCAGCATTAAATCCAGAAGCATATCCGAAAGAGACAGACATTAGTGGTAGAAATCATAATAAAAAGTCAACTAACATGAACAATCATCAATCAATATATCCACATCCATATAGAATATAAAATCTTTAACATGTCACTGTTCACAAGTCATGGATTGTGCAATTCATTCTTTATGCTCCGTGCAGTGCACAGGGCACACTTCTAGTTTAATTTATAACCTGTAAACCAAAATTATTAAAACACAAGCTTGCCTGTGTAGAAGTTGTCCATCTGTCAAAGATGAAAAGAGAAGCGTAAATACAAATTTGAAAATCACATCTTAAAAAGAGTTTTGAGAGAGAACAAGGTAAGGGAAGGACTTAAGAGTTTTTACCTTGATGTAAGAGTGTGGTCGCACCGGATGAGCCATGGGTCCAGCATCCTGCAAAATCAGATACAGACATTAGAGCTTACCCAGACATCACATAAATTCTGCATAACAAGAATTGTCAAAGAAAGACAGAAACAATGTTGGCATGATCAATTACGATGGCAGTTAGCAGAAGCCATCACCTCAGAAGTTGCAGAATTTGTAACCTAAAAAAAAAACTAAAGTAACCTGTGGAAATTGATAATTTCGAAGTCTTGAAACATCAACGATCCGTTTAACAGTGCGGCTTCCCATGTCAGACGAAAATTCCTACAGACAATCAGTGCAATTCATTACAAGGAATTTGAAAAATTCACAAGAGAAAAACATTGCTGATTTCTCAAATGAAGCATGTCAAGCAAGTACAGAGGTAGTGCCTGGTCACGAAAAACAGTGAGACCTTCCTTCAGGCTAAGCTGGAACCAGTCACGACAAGTCACTCTGGTATTGTTAAATTCAATGCTCAGTTCAAGTTTGCGTGGGAAATATAACAAAGATCTGATGTAATGAATGAAAGACTACCAACTACCTGTTGCCAGTCCAGTTGTGGAAATACTGCATAATAGAGGGGAAAAAACTCAGGTCACGGTGTTGAAATCATCTTCATGAATTTCTTTTCTTTTTTGAATAAAACATCTTCAAGGAAGTCATGCTCTAGAGCTCCCAAGCTATAAAAATTACAAACCTCATGGCCAATAACTCCCAATATTGCAGAATAATCTGCATCAGTAGCAGTTTCTGGAGATGCTAAAACAAGCTTGGAGTTGAAGATCTGCAAATAAATCAGCAATTACAATCTTCAAAGAGTAAGACAACAAAATAACCAAGACAAGCTGACAAGATAGAGACATACATTCAAACTTTTGTTTTCCATGGCTCCCCTGACCAATCAAAAAGCAAGAAGAATAGATTATGTTTTAATGGTAGCTCATATTACATAAAGCATTATATACAAATAATCTGATAATGTGTTAAAAAATGACAAGCTCACATGTTAAAATCAGGAACAGCAACAATATTGAAGAGATCCAGGTCATATTCAAGACCAAAAACCTATTCCCAAAGCATATAAAAAAAATCCTGAGAGTCCATATTTAATATGCAATCAAAATGAATAATCATGTTCAAATTGATTTCAGATTAAGAAAAGAAACTGACATCTTCATCCCACTTCATAGCAGCCTTTAGAGAATACATTGCATGTGCCGTCTTGGGTACATCCTCAGCAGGGGTCCAGATCCTGAGAGATACCTTGCGTCCAGAGCGTGTGATAAATGTGTCGTCTCTGCTCTGTAACTGCCCAGCAACCAAAGCAAACAAATAGGAAGGCTTCTTGAAGGGATCCTCCCAAACAGCATAATGCTTTCCATTCTGCAAAATGCACAAATAGGTGAATTTTAGTAACTTCATAGCTTGTTTGTCTCATTACAAAGCATATTTGGAGATGCTTACCTCCAAGTCACCTTGCTCAATCAGATTTCCATTAGACAACAACACCGGGTACAATGATTTATCTGCCTCAATGTGACATGTATATTTTGCCATTATATCAGGTCGATCCTATCAACAGATGAAAATCCACAAGTGAAATCAGAAAACCTGATGTTGTGATGTTAGAAACAATATGGATCAGCCAAGCATATTAAGGTATTAACTACTCTGAAACGCCAACCTGATAAAATGTAATTTTACGAAATCCTTCCGCCTCACATTGAGTGCAGAAATTTCCAGATGACTTGTAGAGTCCCTACAGTTAATCAAATTCACAGTAAGCACGTCCCTTCCCCTCACTTAATGTCCAGGGGAGGAGGGTGTGAAGGAAGAAGTGATAAGTAAAATGAAGCAACAAACTCTGCAGCAAAAGAGATTTCCATATACCTCTAATGATGTGTTCTTCTGTGGGTAGATCTCATTTATGATTTCTAGAACGAATTTACCACTAGGAGGTGAATGGATGGTTAGACGCCGTGCACCCAAATGGTAATCATCCTCCTAAAAGATGAACAGGAAAAGAAACTAAGAAATATTGAAAATGATGCCAAATAATACTCCGAGCCCCCATCATTGCCACCCATATGACACAAGTGTTCTCCAAAGCAAAGACCCCCAGAGTTATAAGTAAGAAGTACAGATATCATGTTGCAAATATATCTCATAGGAATTCCATGATGCAAACTGAACCTTCTGGCCTAATAAATTGGCCAGGAGGAAAAGCAGTGACATTGACAGACATTACATTCAGAAGATCTTCACAATCACAAGAAGCGGCTAGAATTTATATATACTTCAGTGCTTTGCCATTCAGCTGAATTGAAATCAATTTTAAGTCCTGCCCATCCAAAACAAGTGGGGGAGAAGAACCTGTTCCATAAAATAGATCAATTCAAAATATAAAAGGAATTATTGCAAATAAGTACTCCAAAATTACTCAGATAATAATAATGTATATGCTTCTGGGGAACATGATCAACAACCACTATGCTCTACCTTCAATGCGAGGAAACACAGTAATTTTTGAGCTAACCATTGTGCTTTCCTCACCCAAGGAAAATCTCAGATCCACCTGTATTGATTCCATGCATACACATGAACACAAGGAAAGTTAGAACGTTTAAGAATTGCAGCACCTCAAATGTAACATGACTATAAAACTCCTCCAGACTCACCGTGTCAAAGTAGTAATCAGGCATCTTATAATCCTTCAAGAATATTTCTCTAGGTGTCTCCATATTAGGTTCTTCAACTTGCTTTGGCAAGTCCTCCGTGGCAACTGAACAAACTAGCTTGCGATTCACTTGCTTAACTCTCTAAAACAAGATAAAAGAATGCCGATAATTATAGAAACAAAACAAAATGAAACTCCACATAAATTATACCAATACGAAAGCTTCCAAAATGATACACACTAGACAGACAGGTCACGCATCGCCATAGAATCTGATTCTGAACGGGTAGAAATGCAGAAAGGGAAGTAGAATATTTTTAAACATAAGCAGATAATCAGGAAAAATAAAGTTTCCATACAGAAATTTATTAGCTTACTGAAGAAAATGAAGGGTGAAATGGGCAACACCTCTGTCGGAAAAAGACCTACAATACAAGTTAGGGGCAGTTCAAATGCCAGATCATTTTATAATATCTGACAATTTCTAATCACAATATATATATTAATTTATGACAGCATAAAAACCAGAGGGCAAATTTCTAACCTGTGAAGAAAGGAAACGCCTCAATACGATGCTATTCTTTGCTGTATTCTCAAAATAGTTAACACGGCTGGTTACCTGAAGTTGCAAAAACACAGACGATCATCATGTTGAATATGTAATAGGGAAGGAAACAGGAGCCGTAACATCCAATCTTTCCTTTTGGTTTAGAATTTTCATATAAAAAACAAAGAAAAAATACAATTAGAATGCAGAGAAGGTACTGGATTAACTAAAAAACTCATCAAGATGGATGAAAATACGAACTGCCGCCTAGCTTCAAAACAACTGAATCATTAACTTCCGGAAGCTGAGAGCCATTTCAAATAGCTCAGGGAACCAGACGTTGAATGCCCAATATCTCGCTCCAAAAATTAGGAGAATGCGTACGACGAGTGGAGACAGACATACCCATTACTTCTGGCCTATATTCAATTATTGCTACCCGAAAGACAGTCCCAGAAGATTTATGACGGTAACACAGATGATATGTGAACTAGCATAGCGAAGGTTTCCAGACAGCACGCAACATAGACAGTGTTACAGTCCACTCAACGTCGCAAAAACACAAAAATAAATAAATAAATAAATAACTTATATAAGGGTAATCACAGGAGCAGTGGAGATCAAGCCCAGTAAACTCTTTCTTGAAAAAGCCAGAGTCTTCGACGGCAGAACCAACCGCGCCATTGAGGTCAAAATCCCAGCCCCAAACAAGGGTTAAGATTTTCCACGAAGAACGGACTACAGGTTTTAAAAAGTAAAGCTTTCCAACTGAAGATCAGCGACGCCCTCAAGGAAAACAGAGGAACGAAAACAGCCAGTTCTCATTCTTATGGAAGACAGAAGATAGGGATAGGCAATATGTGGAATTACGGATAATGGGAAATATGGGCACAAAATTTTACAAGTAAAAATAAAAACGGAGATTTTGAATTGACATGATATAGAAAGGGGGTGCTACCCAAACGTTTTGATATAAGCGGTGTTTGAGCTTTACCTTTCTCAGGATCAAACGCAGAGAACACACAGACCCGACCGAGAGAAGCAAGATCACAGCAGCGCCGGAAGATATTTTTATTTATAGCCTTGTGCAGCATGAAAACGCAATATATGATAAATTTATAAATTATAAACGCCATGCGGGGCTTTCTTCATTTTCATCAAGCAACACTTAACAGTGTAGTATTTTCTTTCTTTTTTTTTAATTTTTTGTGATTTTATTTATCTAAATTAATCAGCACATGCTTCCGAGTATTTGAATTAATTTTTAAAGTGATTTTCCACTAACAAAATAAATATGTGAGAAAGATTTTGCCTTGAATTGAGTGAAAATATTTTTTTAAATGCCACGTAAATTAATACTGGTATTGGGAATTGATTTTAATTTTATACAATATTGGTTTTTAGAGTATTATATTTCATTTAATTGATTTTGATTATTTATATTTTCATAAATATTCATTTTATCATCTAGTTAATTTAATTTTGTTGTTTGTATTAACTATAAAGCCTGAGGAATAGCTCTTCCAACATAATTTATTTTTATTATATTTAACTTTTGAGTTATCAACTTCAATCTTACTTGAAAGTATCAATTTTCTTTTCACTTGGTTGGACGGCTTAGAGAACGAATTTAGATATTGAAATTGGGCAGAGCGTATTCAAGGACGCACTTGGGAGTTCAAAATGGAATAAAATAAAAAATGAAACTGTCATCATTGAAATAGAACTTGCTTCTGGAATTCTGTAAGAGAAGTGAAAGTTCTCAATTAGCTATTATCTAATAGAGCCGTGTAATGTAATGATGCCACCTTAGAGAATTGGGAAGGTAGCTTAGCATAGTGGGGAAAAAATGTGAAGAGAACTTGATGTAATAAGTCGTATCTTACTCATCTAATTCTGAACATAAGACCTATTTTGTAGATTGGTCTTATATTTAGGACCAGAAGAATATATTCTTAATTTGTGTTCAATAATATTCATATTTGATATAGGTAATCACACATTTATATATATATATATATATAAGTCATATCATTTCATTTTATTATTAAAAAGAAAGGGTAAAATTCGAAGATACGGTAAATCTCATATGATGTGCGAATTTGGGTGCTTGTATTTCTCTGGTCAGTTTATATGGATCAAAACAGAAAAGTCCAAAGTTAAATATTGGGCTCACCCACCAACCCAGATTTTAGACTGATGCTTCCATTTTTAGCTTCCGATCGGCCCACCATTTGGGCTTCACATGAAATACCCATTTCGTTTTGGGGGTTAAAAAAAAAAAAGGTCCTCATTGTTCCATGGAATATTTTATTTACATTTAATTTTTGAATTTTTGAAATTGCAATAACATACAAACATATGATATAATAATATATTTATACGACTCTAATAAAAATACAAGTTAAAACACGCGCGCGCGCGCGCACAAATTCTACACCGACGGATCCCCTAAAAGAAGGGCACCCCACAAACCATTTTCCCACGCAAAACAAAGCAAAAGCAGAGGGATTGAGCGGGACAGCAGACCTGAAACAGCTCCCAGTGTAGCCAACTGCAAGGACATGGCAATAATATAAAGCCTAAGGACAAGAAATAATATATGTGGATTATCTGTATTGTTCAAGTGTATTTTCTTATTATATTCAACTGGCACAAAACATCTCAATGTATTAGGTTGAAATCTAAATATTATTAACCTTATTTAAGCATCACAGGTGACATTTGTCACCGAGAGTGACTTGTCATTGATAACAGTAAATAGCAGCCTTCTATGAGTAATCTATATGGTTTATAACCAACCCATCAAAGTCACACATACTAAATATAAAGTTTAGATCAAAATATTCCATCCAAACATCATAAATGATATACCTAGCTTGTTTTAAGATTCATAAAGCATATGCCTTAGCTGGTAAACAACGGGGTCAACTGTCTCAATTAAGCTACGGTGGTCGGTAAAATTGGAGTTAGGGTTAATTGTCCTGTTTTTGGATCGTGAGTGAACTCAATTTTTTTTTCTAAAATTTTGATAACCAAAAAAAAATCCATAAAGCATAGATGAAATATATTTTTAATTTAAAGCTGATAGTGTTGAGATGCAGTTCAAGCTGAGGAAATATGGTGTAGAATAGGGTGTTCCTTTTCAAGGTAGTGCTGGCGCAGCCCATAGCTCTAGATTAGATTTGTATAATAAAAAATGTGAATGAAGTCCCAAGGCACACTTCATTTTGCTCTAACAGGGTGATTGCTTACTAGTTATAGCGCATTCAAGAAGTCCTTCAACAGTACTCAGAATCTTTTCACTTAAAATAAAATACTGAGAATTATTATAAAGTCTCAATAATAACAAAGTAACTTGGTTAAAGATAATTATTTAATTTCATTGGAACTGCATTGTAATTCTCTTTAAAATATTGGTGGAGAGTCTATAATAACACCATTATTATATGTTGATTTTGCCTCCATTAATATTAATTTTACAGAAATTTGCCGAGCCTTTTTGAAATTGCTTGACAAAAATCAATACTATATTAATTATCATAAATTAATTATGTCTGAAGTTTAATACCGGAAGTATAAAAAGGCAAAATAAAGAAATAAATACTAAGTGCTTCAAATATTATCAAATTAAACTTGTATTTTTTATCAAACTAAATCGAGGGAAAATAACTTATATAATTTCATAAATAAGAGGAATATATTGGTTTTTCAAAAAAAAAAAAAAGAAAGAAAAAGCCCGTCATTAAATTATACACGGAAAGTACGATACTTCTGCAATTTTTATATGCAGGGTACTGACATTTTGATTTTGACCTTTTTCGCTAACAAAACTTTTAATGTTTTTTTCTTTTTAATTATTACCGCGTACAAGAGATAACACTTAATATCGAACTTGTAATTTTATTTGGTATGAATTTCTATCAGATTGAAAGTATTAAGATTAAAATTCTCGTGTCTTTTTTTTAATTGAAATTTGTGTTTTTTGTTTTATAAAAATAAAACTATTTATCATATCAACTAACAACTTATTAACAGGTTAATGGGGTGTTTGGCAACCTCCAACCTATAGTTTCAGAAGTACTTTTTCATTAAAACGAGATAAATTTTTTACATATTTATTTTGTAAACCGTAAAAATATTTTCTGAATCCATCTAAACAGCCCGAACCTATAATTCAAGAGAATGCCAACAAGTGACAGAACCGTCCATATGGTGGGACCAATATATTGACCTATAGCTCACAGTAAGAAGGAAGAGCCATTGAAAAACAAAGGAGGAAGTGAATTATGTTGGGATGTGACATGAATGACGGGACATACTACATAGGATGGTGACCAGCTCATCGGTGGAGGGCCCATTTAGGGGTCTAAAGTGAGTCTTAAAATCAACCTATCTCCACAAAGAGGGTTGCGCGTATTAGAAATGAACTAGCTCTACACATATATTTACGGAATAGGCATTTCTATGATGGTTTATAAAATACGATAAATATTACTTTTAATTTTAATTATAAGAACTAGTTATCTAATTTAAAAATATTAAAAAATATTAAGTTATTTATTTGTAATAAATAGGTAGTGTTTTTCTTAAAATATCCTTACTAATCAAGTGTATTAGCTAGAACTACTATTGTTAAAAAGATTATCTTGGAAAAAAATCTATAAATATGAGAGACAAAATAGATTGAGATCTTATACTTAAGACCAAAATAAAATTCAAACAAAGTCTTATATTAAGGACCAGAGGTAGTATGTGATAAGAATTTTATCTCGATTTACATAAAATATGTTTATAAGTTATTTCAATCATGATAACAAGCAGGACCTTTGGTGTTCTATGCATATGTTTCTCACATAATACCAACAAGCTCTATATTAAAAGTATAATTTTTTAAAAAAATTATGAAGAATACGTGGTAATCAAATAAAAATAATGAGATCCGAGATTAATTAGATTTATTTTAATTTCACTCAAACATCTAGGATTTTAGATTTGACTTGAATTAAGATTTCATTTTAATAAATATAGAGATTTACTTGGATTTTGCTATTAGCATTGGGAGTAAAGCTGTACAGATAAAGTTAGAGTTTTTACACTTGTCATGCTTTTTACTGCTTACATGATCTGGTAAAGGTGAAATGCTCTTTTTTATGTATATTATTATTTTTACTCGTGTTTAAATAAAACTGTCTTTTTATTAAGAAAGGTAAGCTTATATATATTTTGTTAATCGGAAAAACGTGTAAATACTAAATATTGTGGTGAGGGGAGGATGGAACAAATAGGACAGAGGGAGGGGGAGGGAAGTAGGGGGAAGGAAGCATCGGTGTCGTAAATGGAGTCACATGGGGGCATGTGAATCTCTTCGTTTACAATGAACTTCTTTGGACTCTTGTTGATCATCCCCTCTTTTAAAAGTCAACCTAACGGTCTCTTTCTCCCTTCCGTACCCTTCTCCCTTTATTTATTTATTTATTTCGCAGCCACAATTCATAAATATTCAGCAAAATTACCTCGCGTTTTTCACCTCCTCATTCCTGATTTCCGGCACCATCATTTAGGAAACTATGGATTCTGAGGAAACAAATAAACAGATTCAGCTTAGGATACAATGTAACTGTTTTATGTGTTACAATCTGGACAGCTCCTATCGGCATTAATTAAGAGTGGAAAAAGAAAGAGAGAGAGAGAGAAGAAAATATATGATGAGAAGGGATGGCGGCCAGGCAGGGAAAGAAAACTATTCCATGGAATAGAACATGGAAAGGTCAGTGACTGATGAGGGGCGCATGATTCTGGAAAGTACAAAATACCGCGTTTTGCAATGGAGTGGCTCTCTTATGGGTCTTTTAATCAAAGCCGGTGGTGTGACTTTCAATCAAACACCTAGCGGAGACCCCAAAAGGCAACAACTTTTTTTATTTTTTTTTAACACAGTGTGAATCCAAATGCTCAAATCATACTGGATTGATTCCCTGCAAGTTTTAACAGTCTTATAAATGATTGTGGAGCCCTCTCTCATTTCCTCCATGCCCTACTCAGATCCTTTCTCTGGCCCCATTACCTTCTTCCAACGGTGTTCCTTCCTCTTCAGACCATTCTCTCAGTCCTGCAGACACATTATTCATATCGTCACATTGAAAAAATAGCCACCCCTCTGCTCCAAACATCAGAAAAATATTGCCATACACAGAGTGAGAAAAGGGTTGAGATTTATTGCTAAAGAGATTACAGGGAGAGAAGAGTGAGAGTCAGTGCAGGTTTTTTTTTTTTTTTTAAACGTATACTTCAAAAAGAAGCGTGCTTATCATAAAACAGCTAGAGTTTCTCCACTCTGAAGACTTTCCTCTTGCTTCTTCTGAAAAGGTAGGTGATTTTTAATTCATTCTCGATCAATTTAACTTGTTTACTGAAATGGTTACCTACCCAGTGGGCCGAACCATGATTTCTATACTCACTGGAAATCTGAAAACGTCCCACGCTGATGATACTTCCATTTTGGTATCTCAATGCGTCGATAATAATCAATTAGATGCCTGAAAGATCAAATATTAATGTTTTTCTATAAATGAAGTATTTCCTTAACCATGTCTAATTTTCGCAGGTTGCTTGCGTTCTCTCTTCTCCCTAAGTACTGAGAATTTTGAAGTCAGTCGGTTCAATTCTTGAACTTTCTTGACGTTCCGTGATTCGTTCAGGGAAATGGGGTTGACTGGTTGGAGGCAGCACAATGAATACATGAAACAGAGTTTTAGTTTTGTAGCCTAGTAAGTACTCAGATCTCATAGATAATGTAGTTATATCAATATTCATTATTTGATTAAATCTGAAAGTTTATCTATTTTCTTCCCCTGGTGGCGCCAGTGATCTACCATGCCGCTTCCGTATTCAGCGGAAAGTGTTTCTGAATAATTGGTCGATAAATTACTTTAATTTAATGGATGCAAGCGAGTTGAGTTCAAGCCTCTGTTACTTTTCGCATCAACTGTGTTTTCCCAGAAAAACGTGTATGCCCCAAACAGATCTCTGGACACTATCCCCTAACTACTTTTCTGTCTTTTCGTACGAAAAGCTTTCTGCAAAGCAAATATTTATCAGTAAGTCAGTCGCCAAATTTCATTTTTGTATTTTCGCTTGTCTCTTTTGATTTGGGTGAGATCTATTGAAGCGTGTGTTGGTTTTATTGTGGAATATCTTGGATGATGATGCCACTGTTGATATTTTACTCCAAACTTAAGATCATATGCCTGATAACGTAGAATATTCAGTTTTGACGCAATAAATCTGGTGATTGACGAAGACTCTATCCCTACTTCAGGAAATCTGTTCCATATGCATTGTGGGGGCATGGATTTCAGAATCTTCCGTAGTTGAGAAACATACAAGTATGGACATTCAAGAAGGAAGCGGGAACTTTGGGACCCTGCGAGCTATGACTTCAAGGAATATGTCATCATCATCGTCTACATTCTTTTCAGCGAACCAGTCACCTTTCTTCTCTCCAAAATCGCCGTCAGTTCCACCATCAAAATCCACTGGACCCCACCTTACTACTGTTCCAGGGCAAAATCTGTAGGAAATGTCAGATATGCCTTCTCAGATGCTTCTACATCTACGGCCGGCTGTAACAACTCAAGTGATTTGCTGGAGCATGATCGTGTGTCTTCTTCAATTGGCATCTCTAGCAGCACAGTATCTGGTCACAACTATGCCTATGAAGATGGCTATTTTGGACAAAAAGAGAAGCGAATCAAGGGCGGGAGAAACCATAAAACATCCTCAACTCTGGGTTGTTCTATCTCACATTCCTCTTACAGACTCCGTAATTGTGATGTTTTTATTGGATTACACGGCAGAAAGCCCCCATTATTACGATTTGTCAGTTGGTTACGTGCTGAGTTAGAAGTTCAAGGCATAAGTTGCTTTGTAAGTGACAGGGCCCGATGCAGGAACTCTCGCAAGCATAGCATTGTTGAGAGGGCCATGGACGCTGCTTCCTTTGGTATAGTTATAATAACGAGGAAGTGTTTCAAGAACCCTTACACCATCGAAGAGCTGCAATTTTTTCTCTGGTAAGAAGAATCTAATCCCAATATACTTTGATTTGAGTCCAGCAGATTGTCTTGTGAGGGATATAATTGAGAAGAGAGGTGAGCCGTGGGAAAAACATGGAGGAGAGCTCTGGGTTTCATATGGAGGATTGGAACAGGAATGGAGAGATGCTGTTCATGGCCTCTCCCGTGTTGATGAATGGAAATTGGAAGCACATGATGGAAACTGGAGAGACTGCATATTGAGCGCTGTCATATCATTAGGAATGAGGTTAGGTAGGAGAAGTGTTGCAGAACACTTGACAAAATGGAGAGAGAAGGTGGAAAAAGAGGAGTTCCCTTTCACACGGAACGAGAATTTCATTGGAAGAAAGAAAGAACTTTCTCAGCTGGAGTTCATACTCTTTGGTGATGTTACTGGAGATTCAGAGAGAGACTACATTGAACTTAAAGCTAGACCCAAGAGGAAGAATTTCACGTTCGGATGGGGGAAGAGTAATTCTTTAGATGAAAGATACGGAGAAAGGCATATGAAAAATATCAGCAGGAAGGCAAAAGAACCAGTTGTTTGGAAAGAATCAGAAAAAGATATTGAAATGCAAAGTACTGAGTTTTCAATGAAGCACTACAGTTCAAGATTGAAGCGTGGTAGGAGGAAAAGAGGGCGGAAGATATTGTATGGGAAAGGGATTGCTTGTGTATCAGGGGATTCGGGAATTGGTAAAACAGAACTTGTTCTTGAGTTTGCTTACAGATATCACCAGAGATACAAGATGATTTTGTGGATAGGAGGTGAAAGCAGGTACATAAGGCAGAACTATCTCAACCTCAGGTCTATTTTAGAGGTTGATGTGGGAGTTGAGAATAGTTTAGAGAAAAGCAGGATAAAAAGCTTTGAAGAGCAGGAAGAGGCTGCTCTTTCTAAAGTCCGCAAACAGCTTATGAGAAATATTCCATATTTGGTGGTCATTGATAACTTGGAAAGTGAGAAGGATTGGTGGGATCATAGCCTTGTAATGGATCTTCTTCCTCGTTTTGGTGGAGAAACCCATGTAATTATAACAACACGCCTTCCTCGCATCATGACCTTGGAACCTCTGAAACTCTCTTACTTATCCGGGGTTGAAGCAATGTCTTTAATGCTAGGGAGTGGTAAGGACTACCCAGTTGCTGAGATGGATGCTCTGAGAACTATAGAGGAGAAAGTTGGCAGGTTGCCTTTGGCCCTTGCCATTGTCAGTGCAATTTTGTCTGAATTGCCTATAACCCCGAGTAGGCTATTAGAAACTATAAACAGAATGCCATTGAAGGACATATCATGGAGTGGTAAAGAAACAAGCTCGTTGAGGAACAACACTTTCCTTGTGCAACTCTTTGAGGTCTGTTTCTCAATATTTGATCATGCAGATGGCCCTCGCAGCTTAGCAACTAGAATGGTCCTAGCAAGTGGATGGTTTGCACCTAGTGCTATTCCAGTTTCCTTACTGGCACTCGCAGCCCATAAAATGCCAGAAAAGTGTCAGGGGACCTGCTTCTGGAGAAAATTTCTTCAGACCATGACGTGTGGATTGACATCCTCACACGCCAAGAAATCAGAATTGGAAGCATCTTCTCTGTTGTTGAGAATCAACATCGCAAGAAGTAGTACTAAGCAAGGTTGGATCCATTTCAATGGGCTCATCAGAGTTTATGCTCGGAAGAGAGGGATGACTGGAGCTGCACAAGCAATGGTTCAAACTGTTACTAGTGAAGGGTCAATATGTCCAAGTCCTGACCATTTATGGGCAGCATGTTTTCTGGTTTTCGGATTTGGTCATGATCCTGTGGTTGTTGAACTGAAAGTGTCAGAGCTATTATGTATGGTGAAAAAAGTGGTTCTTCCTCTAGCAATCCACACATTCATTACATTCTCTCGATGCAGTGCTGCTCTAGAGCTTCTGCGCTTGTGCACCAATTTGTTGGAAGCAGCAGACCAAGCGTTTGTGACCCCAGTTGACAAGTGGCTGGACAAGTCTCTATGCTGGAGGTCCATACAAACTAATGCTCAGTTGAATCCCTGTCTTTGGCAAGAGCTAGCTTTAAGTAGAGCCACTGTACTTGAGACTAGGGCCAAGTTAATGCTAAGAGGAGCACAATTTGACATAGGTGATGATTTGATCAGGAAGGCTGTTTTTATAAGGACTTCAATTTGTGGTGAAGATCATCCAGATACAATATCTGCTCGTGAGACTTTGAGCAAACTCTCCAGGCTTGTTGCAAATTCCCAGATTCGTGCTTCATCTTGAATTCTGTATCGTGGTAGGAAACTTCAGTTTAGAATCATACAGAAAAGATCTTGAATAAAACTTCTGACATATTTTTTTAGAGGAACTTTCTACAGCATATTTTAATAGTCTGAATGAGATGCCTTCCATATTTTTTGAGAAAAAGATTATTCTTTCACCGTCCATACAAATGCTGTAAATAGTCACTGACATTGATTTGTTAGTTTCCCACTGGCACTGTTGCTCTGTTAGTTCGAAGGTCCAAGGTTTTGTTTTTTAAATTAATGAGAAGCCTTACTTTGATGATAGATGTCACATACTATTTGTCGACAAATTGTATACTTCTGTTTGTTTCATGGCCCAACAAATTAAATAAAAAATAATAACAAAAAGCAAGACGTGGGAAAGTGATTATCCCATCAGAATTTAGAAACGGGAAGTATGGCCTTGACTTTTCCCCTCCCCCCCCCAAAAAAATAACGGATTTATATATTAATATAGTCCAATTTTATTGTTTTATGTTTGCAAAGTGGCTTAAATTTATTTTTTTTTTGTGGGTTATGCGTAAGGAGGTTAAATTTAACCTCTTATTCAGTTGAAAAAATATCAACGTGTCACTTGTGTGTATATTTTAGGAAAATTAGAACTGGCCAATCAGTTTATTTTGTGAGTTTTGATAACATGTATATCTAGGCAACGGGAGACAAGCAAAATCTAGTGATGGGGTTGGATACATGCCCTTCACGGGATAACAATAAAAATCTAAAACAATTCAAAGTCAAAGCACGAAATTGCCCCCACGCAGGATCGAACTACGGACCTTCAGTTTACAAGACTGACGCTCTACCACTGAGCTATAGGGGCTTTGTGACTTGTGGGCGTCGTCGACAAATAAATATTTAATCTGTCTCTCCGGGCTCATAATCGGTGCTCTTTGGCTCACCTGAGGGAGTCTCGCCCGTTCTTTACGGACAACTTTCAGTCTTTGATGCAAGGAATGGCAAAATGTGCTGAGTTGAGTTGTCTCCGAAAAAAACAGTTAGCTTCAATTGCAGTTTTGCAATCTGTATAGGCGTATGAAGCTTTCTTCTGTTTCACACAACACTTCTCATTCTCCATCTAATGTCAAACATCAACTTTCATATTTCTTCCGGAGTAGTCCTTTCCATTTTTCTTTATTTCACATCTTTTTTAACCTTTAATGGTCAATTGTAATCACCTTAACCCACACTTACTTCCTGTTGAAGGAACATCCGAACTAATAATCTCTTGTTCACCTCTTCAGCTGTACACTAATCACTACCAACTTGTCAATGCATTATGGGAATTTGAATACAAGTAGTGGCAATTTCCTTCTCATCGTCTTTTCTTTCTTGCCTTTATACAGATATAAGTCGCCACCAGCATCTTCTATCTTTCTCATGTTAATTTCCCTCCAAACGACTATAAATAGAAGAAGCATCTTAACTTTAAGGATTTTCATTGAATCAAACAAAGGGTAAACAGGGTGTTCACATAATTTCATCCTGGTGAGAGAACAAGCGCTCGGGTCTGAACATCTGCATTTACAAGTAAAGCTAAAAACTAGCTTGAGTCACAACAGCAAATGTCTTGGACATTCAAATCAGAAATTTATTGATGTGCCTAATTATCATCATGGAAAAGAAAGATGATAAGGTCCGCGTTGTATTGCAACGTTAAGACTCAAGGATCAGGTTGCCCTGCAATTCCCTCATCACTAGAGCCATAATCGTCTTCACTCAGCTCTCCATCACTAGACTTTTCGTCCTGGGTAGCACCAACATCTTCCGGCTTGGCATACTTTTCACAATATTCTGTAAATTTCCAGAATAGCTATTGGCATCCGGTGTCTCCAAAAGAAACATGTGGCAAGATGTACAAACAGAGAAACATATGTATGTACATTGTCACCACTGACTCCATTAAACCATGCGAAGAGTAGGTTAAGAGCTCAAGCAAACTAATTAGATACATCAAACTAGAAGCTACAAATTTGAATAACTGGCAAACAAGTGGCCAATGTTCTTGCGCTGCAGCCTGCAGGTATCTGTCATTCATTGTTTCTGGCGCTCACGTTACCCTCCAATTAAGTAATTAATGATAATTTTACTGTACTAAATTATTCAGGAATTTGTTATATCAATTTGCTATTGATGATAAAGTACAATGATATTTTGCGATCCATATAACTGACTTTTTTTTTTTTTTTTGGTGAGTGGATATAACCGATGGACAATAATTGTAGTTCTTATATATTAAATCAAACTGTTGCTTAGTACCTGGCCTCAAAAGATGTGAATTTTTATACAATTACTCCCTCCAGTCCTAAATGTAAGACTCATTTTATAGTATAAATTACACTTGAAAATGAGTCATACATTTAGGACCGAAGGAATATCTAATATCTAGTACTACTGGGTCAACTTCAAGTATTGTTAAATAGTTCACCAAATGTGATTTTTTCCAATTCACAATGTTCTAACCTTCAACCTCATTTAAAAGAAACCAAATCCCTTCCATTCAACCAAACCACCATTACTATAAGAATTGTAAGTTTTATGCCATCTACTTAACCATTAAGAGCATAGCTCAATCTAAACATGACTTGCGTTAATGAAAAACCAAACCCAGAACGAGTTTTGGTGTTCCACACTTCACATAACAAGCAAAACCCTTTAAATCGATTCAACCCACTTATAAAAGACATCCTGCTCTAAAAGCATGTGAAGCAACCCACTGATTGAGAACTCCTCAAGATTTTTCTGATATAGAAATGAAAAACGCACTATTATCACTCAGTCATTACTTGAAAAATGAATGCAATTACGATAAGAAACTTGAGGCTGGCACAGACTCTGAGAAATGAAGTTCTCCATTGATAATTCAAAAGGTGCAATTACAGACTCTGAGAACTAAAGACGATGAAGATGGTTGTTTGTCTGGACAACAACTTTCAGAGGGGAGGCAGGGTTAGTTTAGGCGTTTGACATATAACGCATACGTCAAACAGTCATCAACATTTAAGTTTTTTTCATTAAGGCTTTTCTTTGAAAAATTGATAGCGTTCAGATTTCAAAATGACACAAAAATCACCGCAATTCAGTTAGCCACTGGTTCACAGAAACTCTGTTCATGAGTTCATTTAGATTAACTAAGCATATAGGCAGATTGTTGCTTATATCAGGGAAACCAAAATGTTTACTACCTTTGACTTTTTGATCATATGCAGCACGATCACGCATCATCAATGCAGCAGCTTCACCATTCAACGGATCTGATGGGTTGGGGTACAGAAGAAGTTGGGGAAGAAAAACTTCAAATACATTAACAAGGTCTGGGGAGCAGGAAAAAAAAAAAAAAACATCGGTGAAATCCAGAGGTACTGTCACAAGTTAGCAAACAATAACTAATTAAGTGCAGTGAGTGAGTGTGTGTAGCAGTGTAGCTTACCAAACATGGGACTCCAGGTCTGATTAATAACATCTAAGCAAACTGAGCCAGACCTAAATGTTAGAAAGAAAACAATACTAGTGAGTTACTCCGTTAAGCAATATGTCCGTGCAAGAGAGATTCACAAGAGGCCATGAACAAAGACAGAAGAAAGAGGATAAGAATGAAGCTTTGGTAGGTTGAGCTCACATTTCATCAACATTAGGGTGGTATATTTTATTGACAAAACCAATGGATGGAGATTTATAAGGATAAGCATCGGGCAGCTCTACTCTAATCTTCCACACACCTTCATGATAAGGACCTGCACATCGATCCCAGAAAAACAAAAAATGAAAAAACAAGGAAGGAAAAATCACCATAACCTTTAAATTGACAAGGCCATAGATCCTGGTGAAACCAAACATCACTGGAGGAAATGGGTGAACATAAAACCTGCATCCATCTAAGTACAAGTTCAGCAAGTTAAATGGTGAGACACGTATCTCAGCTGATTCAAGCAGTCAAAATCAATGAACAACAGGAATATCAAAATAGAAAGGGAAAATGATGGGTTCTCATCAAGACCACAGGGTTGTATTCTGGTTCAGAGTTGATGAGCTCTTGTATGCTGATCCAAAGTATAGGTAGATGGAATGCCAGAAGAAGATTGAAAGAGAAAAAAGAAGTTTAAGTAAAATCACATTGAACTGATAGACTCTACACAACTGAAATACAAAAAGAAACAACGTTTGATCAGGAGAAGAAATATTTGAACTCAGAGAACACAAGGGGGAGCTCAACCGATGAAAAGATACCTATAAAAATAATCAGACGGAAATAAACAGAAATGTAAATCAGAGGGATGAAAAAATTTACTGTCTTTAGGCCCGTGAAAATGCACATAAAACTCCTGCATGCCATCATTGATCATCTCCACCTTGTAATCGCTCATCATCCTAATTCAATTCAATCCAACCAAGAAATTCAGAACAGAAACTTCAAATTAATTAAATGGAAGATTAAAAAAAAGAATAACAAGAAGCACAGTTCAGAAAGGTTACAGCTTCATCAAGTCCATCTCTCGACGTTTACTGGGAGAAGACATATTTTCTTTCTTACTTTTCTTGAGTATGGAGTATAGTCCGGGTGAGAGGCTGAGAACAAAAGATGGGAGGAGAAGATAAACGCTTCCTCCACAAACAAGAGGCCACCCCAAAGCGGTTCAGACATCAAAAGAGTGGAATTAGAACTCTCTCAGTTATATATTATAATATTAACCCAAGATAATTTTTTTCTGCACGTGAAGCTACTCGGTCGCACTCAGTAGAATGCGTAAACGGTGAAGTTCGCTGAGAGTTAACGAAAAGATCAAAACTTTCTTCACTTTCGGTGACTGAGGTTCCGTCCTGGAATATTTATGATCATTATTATTATAATTATAGTTTGAAAATAATAAAGAAAGAAATGATAATGTCAGATTTTTCAGACAACTTTCCGTCCATTATCTTCTGGACAAGATACATGATGGGCATCACTCTCCGAATCCCTGACGCCGCTAAGATTTTCCATTTTCTTTTTTTCAAGTTTTAAGACGTGAAGCAAAAATCATTTTCATCATTAATTTTATGTAGAAAGATAAAGACTTCGCGTTACTGAAATGGTTGGGGGGACTATAGAAATCTCTAACATGATTATATAATGATAATGGTACCGTATTAAAGGTTTCATTTTGTCCCCACAAGGTCAATTGCCCTAATAATGTTAAGCGACAATTAGTTTATGGAATGAAGTCAATTAAATGGTTTTCTATTAAAAGGAGCTTTTTAATGTTATACCGAATCTTTTTTCTTTTACAAGTGATTTTGTTCTGTAGTTTCCCCCACCCTCACAAAAAGAAAAAGATCAGTATGCAAACTGTAATTTATAAGTCAAAAAAGCTTCACTCATCAAATCTTCCCTTTAAAATATGCGACATGCTTCTATATCTATGAAAAGACCGATAAAACGGCAACAGTGAAACATAAATTTCATTCTTTTTGAATGGCGGTGCAGTAATATAGAACTTAGAGATTGTAAAATATCTAGAAAATGCTGATTCTATGTAAAAAGTAATTTTTTTATTTTATACAATTAGATACATGTATACAGATGGATACGCTAATGTCAAGCTCAAACTTGGGACGTCATCCAAGCGTGGCAGGTGATTTGCACCAAGATGACTTGGAGTTGACATGTTAAAAAAAAGTGGATGCAACATGATACAAGTGTTATGCTAAAATACAAGTATGGAAATTGACAGTGGCCAAAGCTTAAAGTTGAAGCAAAGAATATGTATTGGTTCTGCACTCCATGTTTTACTCCGCATTTAAAGGCTTGGCTCCATCAGCATAGATAATTACAGAACGCCATTAATCCTGATTCACAATTTTTATCAAGCAGGTATTCTCTTATCTATAAGACACTAAATATAAATATTTCTTTTAATGAATATCTTAACTCACAATTATTCATGTAGTTTAGCATTAAAAATATTGGTTTTACGCAAAATTGGCGTTGATTTTTTTAATTTTAAACAATATACATTCAAATATACCATCATTAGACTTGATTCTAAAATCTCATTCAAACATAACGAGTGATGTTGCTGCTAATGCAAGTTACCACTAGCGTCCAACAAGAAATATGAGTTACAGGTTAAAAATTTAAAACGCAATTAGCCCACACAAACAGAACCATAGTTCTTAGAGGAAGAATAACTGGGATATCATAAACTTGACGTGATGAATTTGCAAAATTGCGTGCCATATGCACTCTTACAAACTAAACTTGACAACCACCATTGTGGACTCTTGTCCCAAGGTTTTTCTATCTCATTCTATGTCTCAGGCCAAAGGGATGAAACAAGGTATTTTACAGAATTACAATACTGGTGATGCACCCTCAACGAAGTACTTGATTTGACTGCCATTCAACCATCAACATCGATAGCAGCTTCTGCAAGTTCTGCGTTTATGGGTAGTCAAGATTCGAGAACACGTGCACAGTTGCTTCCACTAGGAAGGGTGACTCCCACGCCAGTCTCAATCCGAATTTTACAGTGAGTTTGTACCAAAGTTTCCTTGGCGGTGAATGGCTTCCCCTCATGGAAGGAAAGGTTTTTACTTGAAATGTGGCCGTGGATCTTTTTTCCTCAAAATGATTCAAACCCACCAGTCAAATTCTTACTCTCCATTTTGATCACTCCAGTTCAGTGCATCGGTTGTTCTGTGAACACTCCAGAAGCTTGGAGCCTGGACCCTTTACAGCTTCCATCCCAAAGCCATCGGTAAAAGATCCAAATTCATTTTCGTCATCATCACTATCAATACTAGTTGGAGTCACACGATTCTGATAAGTCCTGCGTTGAATAAGAAATACATTGAAGTAATAGCTAACCAAGCTTCTCCATGCCTTCTTTGGAAAATACTTGAACGGCTTGCTTCTATCCTGGGAGGGCAGACTTGACATCATGATATCTTTGAATTTCTTTTCTTCTTCAGCAGTCCATTGAAGTGAAACTTCCTCCCCCATGCTATCAAATCCCCAGTGGTAAAATGCTGAACCCAAGTCAAGCTTCAGCTTCATCCTCTCCTCAGCAATATGAAATCTAACACATTCAACAGAACCTTGAACTAGACAGCCACAAGTCTCTGGTCTTCCTCTCCCAATAATACAGGTCTCAGTAACGGGGTGTGTTTCCCTATCCTTCAATGGCCATACTTGCGTGCCCAGCCATTTAGAATCGCTTTCAGAAACTACACCATTCCATTTTGGCACTTCAGCTTGAAAAAGAGGACCTATAGCTACTTGTTTTTCAGCAGCATCATCTGCGGCCGGGTTAGCTATTTCCTTTGCATTCAACAAACCATCTGCTGCCGTTGTTTTCTCTTGTGAAGCATTGTCTGCGTCAGTGGTGACTGAACATGGTAACTTGTTTTCAGTAGCTGAATGTGAATTGCAACAAGAGCATATTTGAGATTTAACTGAGGTAGGCAGCCTTTTGCTCCATCTCAGTTTAGCTGTAGAATGGTGACTGACAGCAGCATGATCCTCATACATGGCAGGATGCATCTTTTGCTTCTGCAAACAAAGAGAACTCTAAAAAGTTCGGAATTATAGCCTCTTTGTTCCAAACAACCCAAAAACATGTTTTCCACCTTGACTCCTTGAGTGAAAGTACAACCACTTTTCAATGTAATGACATCAAAGAATAGTGATTTTAATGATACCCTCTGGAATTTATTATCAAGGACATTACAGATTTAACATCCATACATAAATACCAAACAGGATGTTACCCAAAAAAAAAAACACCAAACAAAATGTTTTTTCTTTTATTAGGACTGAAAAACATAATACTTAAATTGGTTTCTGAATCTAAGTTTGCCCCCACCCAGCACATTAAAGGATGCTTGGAGAATTTATGGGGCATGCTTAGCATAGAGTCTGATTTGAGCCAGGACTGTTCACGGCTTACATATGATGTAACTTCCTATAAATTTTATATTATACGTAAATATACATATTACAAACAAAAATATGTATCATGTGTCACGTGGACTTATAAACAATAGCATTCCTTATAATGAACGAGATAAAATGACAAGAGAACCATTTCATTTAACATATATGTGGCAATCTAGAGTAACCTGGAGCCACCTACAGGCTTAGCTATGGTAAGGTCATATGAACATTATGCAATGCCATATGGATCAGATAAAGACTGAGTACATAAACTTCAGCAAGAGAACAAACTACTATGTAAATTAAAATCTGTGCAAGTTAAAAACAACGTGGCTGCAGCTAAAGCAAACATCTAATCAGTACATGATAATTTGTAAAAGAGCTCTGCCATAAATAAAAGGGAAAAAAGGAAAGAAGTATAAATCCATCCAAATATTAAGTAATTATGGGCCGCTTGGTATGGAGGTGGTTACATGTGCAAAGGAAATGGAATGAAAAATGGAAACCTTCCTGATACGCAGTTCTCATGGAAGCACAAGTTTTCAGTTACCTATAATGACTAGCTAGAGATACAAGTTTCAAATTACAAGCTTTACATTTAGGATTTGAGAAAATAGAATAGCGGCTTGAGGGCTCTGTAAATTCAGTGAGGGAAGGAAATTATTTGACCAAAGCACAACAAATAGGTAGTTGAGTTGTCCTGTGGCTCCTGTCAAAGCAGCTATTTCAATTTGGATGACCAACAGGGTATCCTCGTGACAATATGACCAAAAATAATATCACAAGCATAATGAGGGGAAAAACTTCAAATCATCAAGAACATAATAAATTCAATTTCATACAAAATCATGGCAGAGATTATAGAATAGTCTTAAAAATTACCCAAACATCCTTATTTAAGATCACAGGTTCTCTTTTGGTAATTAACTATCAGACTAATATTTTTAATTTTAGCACTATCTTATGAAACAAGCATAATGAGACTTCAAATGATGACAAACATGAGAAATGCAATTTCATATGAAACAATGGCGGAGATTATAGAATAGTCTTAACAATTGCCAAACAAGCTTATTTAAAATCACAAGCTCTATTCTAGGTAATTAACTATCAGACTAATAGTTTTAATTTTAGCCAAATTTTTCGCTATCTTGTAGAAGCATAATTTCCAACATTTAAAATTTACCCTCTCATCCTCCAGTCCAACAATAGATGCGAATAAGCATGGCTATGCCAACAGTCAACTTCACAGACAGCCATATTTGCATTTACAAATCTCAGTTCACATGCACGTAACAAAAACAATGAGATTACAGCGATTGGGTTGGATATAATATAAGCACAACTAATTACATGTTTGGAGCCATGTGTGGCACAAGACACATTGCGCTTACCTAAACCTTATATGCTCGAAATTTCCAGTCAAAACTTCATCGCACGGATATTTCTTCTATTATAGTTAATTAACATAAAAAATACAATCTATTTAGAGTGTTCAAGTTAGAGGTCCAGTTGATTAGAAGCAGCTAAATAAGTGGGTTTTATATTTAAAAGCCACTGTACTAAGTGAAGAAAGTAAACAGTGAATGCCAGTTGTCTAAAGCATGACGTGGAAAACAACAAAATGCTGTTCTGATGACTTCAATTTGCTAATAAGCTTGATGCATTTATCTTTGCTCACAATTAATATAGGAAAGAAACTGATGAATTAAGATTGTTTACCTAGGCAGAGATAATGATTTGTTTTTAATTTAGAATTAACCCTGTCCTTCTGTAAATTAATTCATTTTTTACAAGGAGACGTAATGAACCTAGACATAACATGCAGAAGAAGCTCCTGTCAAATGTGAATTCAAGTTACACGAACAAACTTATGCAAAGTTTTCTGTATAAAACTGATATATGAATTGAAGTTATACCTGCAAGGAAGACTGCCTGCAGCTTAGTTTGTCACAAGACCTCAGTTGTAGTGCCTCTCTTGCTCTAAGCATCTGAACCCAAAAATCTTGTCCTTTATAATCCTTCCACTTAGATGCCTCTGGTAGCAGTTCAATTGAAGGATCAAGAGGATGCTTTGCAGTTTTTCTGATCCAGCTCAGCATTGAAAATAATGCGTCTCGTTTGCGCTTGCGAGAATTAAATTCCTTAACAGGAGCTTCTGAGTTCAAGGTAACAGGATCGTTCTCAACACTTCTACAAAATTTCAAGTCGGCATCACCAGGCGTACTGTGGAGATTCTCGCATATAGGAGGTTGATTTTTGTTGTCCAACAAATTCGTTTCACTCTGGTGATTAATCAAGTCAATGTTGCTTCTCATTTTACTTGATTGCAGATGAAAGGATACATCATCCTTCAACTTGGCGTTGCCACATAATAAATCTCTAAACTCATTTACTAGCTCTGGCGGCTCAAACTTAAAATCCATATTACACCCACAATTTCCACTTTTGAAATTATTTCCTCCACGAGTTTTGCTGAGCCATCTTTCAAACTCATTCAAATACTTGTTATATACTAATTTCACCGAAGCCAAAAGTTTAGGATTCAAACCCAATTCCTTAGTCACAAAACCCCACAATCCTTTCTCCGACACCGAAGCATACCCACCTCTTTCCTTCACAGACAAGAACAGTTTGTATAAATCCAACGATTGACCATCACCAAGCATTACAGGTACAGGACGAATAGTGCCTCCAGAATTCTTCTCCTTTATACAAATTGATAGAAGTTGATGAAACAAGCACTCTAGTTTAACTTCAACATCAAGGTGATCTGTAACAACCTCAGCAACGTTCAGGCAACAGTCATTACCCTGATGTCCTCCAACAGTTTCAAGACAATCTTCGGAAGATCCGTTTGTGAAACCTGACCATCGTGCCATATGCTTTGGTTTCCTACTTCTTTGTTTGTCAACCCACGGCCGGGATCGAGAAAGCTTCTATTTTTCCATTCCTCAAAATTTAATGAACCAAGTTAGAACTAACAGACTGAAAGGTGGCCAAGAGAGAACAATAACAGGCACCCGCAAGGGGGTGAAGTGGATGCACAGGTGGCTAACTAGTTCGCCGATTTACCTCGTCCCAGATCATGAACGAAGGGGTGCGGCTCAGACAGCGAACTTGGAGCCCAAGTGCATGGTTTATTGATCAGGAAACGGGGGCCCAATCACGAGGGAGATGCCAAGAATGCAATGAAAATGCAGAGAAGGAGAAAAAGGACGAAAAGGGAAAACAAGAAGAAAGCTTCGACAAGTAGCAGATTAACAGAGAATTGTCCGAACAAAACCCCAAATATAGGACCTTTCCCCCCTCGCTGGCCTTGGGGACTCCTCTTGCCCCTGGCTTGTGATGCGCAAGAGGCATTCATTGCCAAGGTCGGTAAATAAACCAATGTCCATATGAATTTTTTTTTTATAAAAAAATACCTTTAATTCGTTAACTTTAGATAAATTTTCAGTTTAGTCTCTTAAGTTAAAAAATAAAATATTTTTAGTTTTTTAATCTTAAACCTTATATAAAATTAAATAATTAGATATATATTACCTTTTTTTTTACATCACTATTTACGTGAAAACAGTGGAAAATATGAGCGTGCCTTTTCTTTTAATCAGAATATATATATGCGTCTGGTTAAAAATAAAATACACACACACGCACACATGTATATGACTGTGTATGAGGACGCATGAAATGTATCAAAAAAAATGAGGACGCATGAAGAATGTAGTTGGCATTGGATTTTTCGTATTTTTATTGAAATTACTTTTTATCTTTATCACTTATTTTTAGCCCCTCACTTCTAATTATAGGATTTTTTTTTATCTAAAAAATGTTAAGCAAGTTTTTTTTAAATAATGTGTTAATAATATATGATGTTGGCAAAAATAAAAGAATAATCCTCCGGTCCTTAATATAAGACCCAATTGTTGAATTGACTTTGGTCCTAAATATAAAACACATTTCTATATTTATCAATTTTCTCTAAATTACCCCTATAGATACTCCCTCAACCATAATCAAGTAGGAGAGGAAGAGTGGGTATTAAGAAAGATGATTATGGTATTTTAGACAAACGTGTCACATTTCTTATAATTAACTAACTTACCTAACTTCCTTAATCTAATTAAATTAATTAAATGGATCTTATATTGAGGATTGAATGAGTAATATATGATTTTTTTAAAAAAAAATCTTCTCATTTATTAGACTATTGATCGGTATTCACTGTTCGCTTAATTTTTTAAAAAAGAGCGCATTAAATAGAAATACTTTTAAAAAATAATTAGCGTGATAAATAAAATTATATATAATCTTGCACTAAGAATCAAACCGAACTCTTCGGTAACATTGTAGGAGTATATTTTTGTTCTATCAATTTTCTAATAACTATTAATTTTGACTTCCATAAACTGTATGAAACTATAAATATCTTCAAATCAAAAAAAGAACGTCCAACAGACAGTAGTACTAGTTCAATTTTTGTGAACAAAACCTATTTTGAAGAGTTATTAGTACTACTAATTAGACCCAGTAATATTCAAGTATAACCCTAGATATGTTTAAAAGAAAAAAGATAGAGAGAACATGGGTGAAACAGCAAGGTAATTTGATGGTGCTAGAGAATCTAAATTTGTATGTTAGTTCTTGGTAAAAATATCTATGATTGAGTCTGTTATTTTTTAGTCCAAAATTCTAAAAAATATTTGAAAAAAAAAATAGAGAGAACAGTGAAACAGCATTTGATGAAACATGGTCTGAGAATTCTAAACCTAGAAATACAAGAATTAGTATAAAATGAACAAACCATCTAAAGTCTTTTTTTTTAGTCCAAAATTCTAAAAAATATTTGAACAAAATTTAAAATATAGGACTAACGCACCTTTGTGAAACAATTAGTAAAGTGAGTTTTTATAACATTCTAAATTTTAAACCTAGAAATACAAAAATTAGCATAAAATGAACAGACCAGTAAACCTTTTTTGGCAAAAGTTTTAGAAGTTTTCCTAAAAGGACAAAGATTCCTAATGACTAAATTATAAAGCGAAAGTTTTTTGAGATTGAGAAAAAAAGAAGTTAGAGACTCAGATGAAGTCTCAGACCCATGAATAAGAAACAGAGAGGAATGTAGGTTTTTTTTTTTTGAAGGAATAGGATGTAGGTTAAAGGTTATTTAGATGCGTGAATTATGAAATTAAGCCAAACTAGGAGCAAAATCATAATTTTGTAAGTTTTGGGTTGGAAAGGACAAATGAAAATTATGTCTGAAAATTTCACAAAAATTCCTAAAAAATGAAAAATAGCATGCCAAGGCCTGTATATGAAGAAAAATGATAAAGTACCCTTGAATTAACTTTAAAAGAATTTTAAATATTATAACTCATTTTGAGGTATAAAGCTAGATTTAATTGTTTGAACCATACGAGGCTTCAGAAAAGCAAGTAAAAATAGGAATTCATGAGTTAAGAGGCTGTAAAAATTATAAAATTAATTTCGTCCCCTAGAAGGCTAGCAGAATGACTTTGAGAATATTTAAAACTCAGTTATGCCATTTAAGGGCATTTTACGAAAAATTAAAAAAAAAACCTACCTGATAAAACTCATAGATTTTCTCCAAAATAAAATGAAGTTTTGGTGTAGTTGGATGAATTTTTAAGCTCTGAATTGAATAAAATGCTCCAGTTAAATATTAAATAATTTGTGTCCCTTAAATAGAAGACAAAATCAAAGAAAATATCTCAAGGCAGTCATGAGGTGCTGAGTCAGCATGCTAAGTCGCCAAATGCAATTATGATGCCTTTGAGTCAGCATGCTGAGTCATCAAAAGATATTTATAGACAGTAGAAAAATCAGAACACAATACGGATACGTTTTAGACAGGACTGTCTACCTAATACAGTAAAATTTCTCTCTGCATGACTTAGTGAGGCTATATAATCTGTCAATGGAGCCAACTATTTTCTTCTATACTCCCTTTGAGATGATGTCATATGTAGACTTATTTAAAATGAGAAAAAAGTGTCAGAACGTGTCCCTATAGTCTCGGGTAAGTCAGGACCCGAAAAAGTACTTGATATGGTACAGAATGACAAGATAGGTAGAGAATATCTAGGGACTGCATTTTGCTCAAATTTTCTATTAATTTCTTCTATATTTTAATATCAAAATGATGAAAGGACATGTAAGGAATTATGTATACGGTTAGATGGGAGGAAAAGATATTATATGTACAATTGGATGAAAGACGAGATATAAAAAAAGACACAAGGCATGATGATGTAAGCAGATGATGTAAGCATGATGTCATGAGAGCACATGTTATCACAAGACAGAGCAAAATGGATGGCCAAAATTAGATCTTACAATTTCTTGATCAATAGCTAGGATTTCATGTTGGTGTTTTTAAATTCCCCCTCACCTCCCATTTGGCCAAGTTTCAACCAACTTGAAGGAAAAAGAAAGAGAGGCTGTGAAGAAAAGGAAGAAGAAAGAAGAGAGAACTCCAAATCCCATACAAAATCAGGCTCCAAAACAAGATATGTTTATGATTATTGATGTATTTTCTATTATCCTTGTTGTTATTGAGTATGGTTATAGGTTTTAATAGTTTTTTGAAGCTTGAAACCCTAAAAAAAAATATGCTGCATGAAATTCTTAAGTTAAGAGGAAGATGAAATTAATGTTAGAATAATATTTACAATTTTGAAAGAACAAAAATCAAGCGGTTTTATATTAAAATTGATTAAATTTTATGATTGAGCAACTTAAAGGAACTGTTCGACCAAACTGGGTTCTATCGCTTAGGTTCTGGTAAAGATTTTGACAATAATTTAAATGAAACACTAGTTCAAGCAAAGCCTGGCAAGAGAAAATCCCCCAGTAATGTGTTACTAGGATTGGTTCAACTATGGTTATGAGTTTGAAGTGATTTTTCCAAGGAAAAGGCACAGAGAAGAAGTAAGAAATGATAAAGAGTAACCCAACTAATTAATTGTAAATTTCAATCTACGAGCTTGTTAATCACTTAAATCATAATGCTTCCGAATACACACTATAAGGGGTTTAAAGAAGGATGTTTATTTTGCTCAATTTTACTCCTGATTCGGCTTAATTCCATAATTCACCTCATTGAGACCTCTAACATAACATTTGGCTTACATTCATTTTCATTTCTCATTCATTGGCCTCGAGACTTCATCCAAATCTCTAACTTCATCTTTTCTCAGTCCCAGAAAACTTTCACTTTAAAATTTAGTCCCTAAAAATCCTTATGTCCCTTCACAAAACCTCTAAAGCTTCTGCCAATAGGAGTCTCATAACCTGCTCATTTCCACCTAATTCTTGTATTTCTAAATCTAAAATTCAGGATGTTATAGTTTTTCCAAATCTAAATTTATTTCAATTCACCCTGACAATAAAATAGTTATGGCGAGGTAAGTATGGTTTTCAATCTTTAAAGAAATAGAAAAATTATCATTCTTCATCCTGAACTCTAGGAGGCTCGAAAGAGCCTTCCAACACTTCTAAATAAGAACTGCACTTATTACTTTGACCGTTGACTTCGGGGAACCAGCTTAATAGCCCATGGGCTTACTGTTCCCTATATAATGTCAAAATATTATTTATTTTTAACTGATATAACATCAATATAAAACAAAATCATCTAACGTCACCCATTGAGGTGATTCTTCTTCTTCTAACACCACATATTCTTCTTATTCTAAATGCAAAACCCATTTTGAAATGTGAATTTACATTAAAGAATAGATTTTATATTTAAACCGAATGAGTACTTATATTAAATATTTATTTGCCGACCATTTATTTATATTAAATAATAGTAATTAGAAGCGAGAGACAATTGTCAATGATGATTATCTCAATAAAAAGAAGCTTTCACAAGCGACATTATTTCGCTGAGACCCAACCGCTCGTTTGTTTTTACTTTTCACTCGATCAATTCACTTTAACTGGCACCCAAAAAAAAAAAAAAGCCATCATCTTGATTCATGGGCATGCTTGATATAAATATTATATAAATATTGTTTTGCCGACCATTTATTTATATTAAATAATAGTAATTAGAAGCGAGAGACAAATTGTCAATGATGATTATCTCAATAAAAGAAGCTTTCACAAGCGACATTTATTTCGCTGGGACCCAACCGCTCGTTTGTTTTTACTTTTCACTCGATCAATTCACTTTAACTGGCACCCAAAAAAAAAAAAAAGCCATCATCTTGATTCATGGGCATGCTTGATATAAAATATTATAGGAATAAAAATAAAAGAAGGAAAAAAAATAAAGAAGGAAATAGAAATAGACAAGCTTTTTTTCAATCTTTTCCCAAGTTCCCGTTTATACTTACCAAAGGCGTGAGCTCTTCTTAATTCTTGGTGATTATCTCCAAAGAAGGATCGCGAATCCATCGATATGACATGAATTATGAGTACTTGTCGCGAGGACACCAACCATCAAGACGAAGAAGCGACAGGATAGACCCACTTTCACCATACAAAACTAGAGGGAAAGACGGTATATACTAAGAATAAAAGAACCAAAAACCAAAGTGCGGTGCAGGTCCCAAAAGTCTCCGGCATATATACAAGACTGGAAGACACGCAATAAGGGGGAAAAAAATCATACTTACCACTCCAATTTGTGATCACTTTCTCCTAGGAAAATTTTCGGTGTAACTCGTCCAAATTGTGTTGACATCAGTTCACGTAATGTACAGAGGAACAAAACCGAGTTTTAAGCCCAGGAACGACACATAGGCTAAAGGAATGTAACTTTTGGCCAAAGGGGTGAAACTGAGTTTAAACCCAGGTTATTGCCATGACAACCTGTTCTCTTTCACATGTAATCAAATTCAACACCAGGATTCTGCATCCACAAAAAAAAAAAAAAGGAAGAAACCCTTTGAAAACTATGGAACCAAAACACCCAAATAATAGCCATATACTTGAATGTCATAACTGTAAACTGCTACTCTTTTGTAACCTTGGCTTCTGAAAATATATATCGCATAGTATATTCAAACACCCATGTTGTTTATATCTATTAATCAATTGGAGACTCGAAAACCATATCCTGCATCATTTGTGGGGAAAGCATTGTCTAAGGGGCAAACTCGTAAGGATATCTTTTTGAAAATCTAACATAGATGGGAATGATACAAACCTTATCACACACGGGACAGTTTTCACTTCTTTCCATCCATTCCAGAATGCAAGCAAGGTGAAAATGATGATCACATTTTGTGTTGAGTTTTGGATTCTCATCATCGTACTCTGAGGATAAAGAGAATTCATCAGTAACTTCTTAATTATAAGCAAAAGAACGGAGAAATAACATTAAAATGGTCAGGCTGACTAATTCCAACAGAAACAGCTAAAGAAGTTGAATGGAGAAGATGGGACAGCATCACCTTCTAAACAGATAGGACACACATCCTCCTCTTCAGCTAAAATGACAGGTTCATCTAGCTTTTGAAGTTCAATTTCTGAATCCTTAGCTGGGTCCAGTTCTAAATCACTCTGAACTTTACCCTCTAGTTCTTTCTGCTCTTCCAACTTGGTCATATTTCCATGACCATCACTAGTAACTATTTCTTCAGCTGAATTAGAATCTGTAGATTGAATGGATGTATTAGTCTTATTATCACTAATTTCATGAACCCCGGGTGGAGTTTGAGTGACAACCAAAGTAACGTTGCTGTAAGGAGCAGGGGCAGGAGGTGGTCTATAAGTGTCAGGACTTGAAGTTTCAAGGTTAGTATCAACAAGGAGCCCTCGGGAGAAAGCAGACGCAGAACCATGATTAGATGATAGAGGAACACGCTCCTCTGATGCTCTTGGCTGCTGAAGAAAATGCAGTAAATGAAGTCATCCATATGACCGTACGTATTTCATGGATCATATATAACCAATAGGCATTAGAAGAGAAGCAACAGAAAACTACTTATAAGTTCATAATCACAGAAGACTTGATAAGTTCAGAACTTCAGTTATGTAGTGAGAGTCAGAGAGTCTGCGAGAGTTGAATTCATGCTTGCATCAAAGATTTGTCAGACTTGGTTGTTTTGACTTTTGAAAATGAACATCCTTCCTCACATTATCAGACTTCGTTGTAGATGCTCCCAGACCTTCCGTTTTAAAGCACCGCCACAGCATGTATCAAACTGAGCGATACAGGGCAAATTGTTGTGCCCATTTTTTAGCTAGGAATGCAGACAATTAGGTAGGAAGGTGGTCGATGATGAAAGGAACATTTTCTAGACTGTTTCTTAGTCCTTTGTAAGCTTGTTATTTGATTATTGGACCTGTGCTTTATTTTTTTAGGGAAAAAAATTCTAATCCTCATCATTGCATAATTTAAAGGAGATAAACTTTTCTTTTTCCTTACTACAGCAGTTTCAGATGAAGATGAAGCAGTCATAAATTATTATGATTTCTACTGCCTTGGTAAGAATAAACTAAGCATAAAGTCATCAACGTTTTGGAGCAACAAAATATTACCCTTTGAGGGAAAAAAAAAGGAAATAAGGGATGAGTAGAAACAATCGGTATCAAATATGATGTATACTAACATAGAAGTACGCTGGTGGATCGCTCAGTTCGGTTTCTCTTGAACAACAGCAACAGCAACCGCCCATCTTCCCTTAACTGCAGGACACAAAGACAAATTTTAGATTCCGGTGATTGAGTTAAGCTTCATCAGCATTGAAACAGTCAAAATTGAGCCATACACAGATGCTAAAACGAATACGATCCTCATGTACCAATGATCATGCCAGGACGTTGTCACCTATATTCCGTCTCTCTCCTGCTCACATGAAAGAGTAATCATCCGTCCAACCGACCAAAAAACACCCCCAATTCATCAGGACTAATATCGAGGAATGCTCAACAAATGGTTTCCTCGCAGCAAGCAATCCAAAAGAGGAAGAAAAGAACTAACGGGTTCATGAGATAAAAGCGATGACACGGCAGAAACGCACAGAGCAGAGTAAAATTCGATAGAATTTTGATCCGGGAAAGAAATAATTTGCAATTAAAAAGAAAAACCAATATAGGAGACAAATTAAGTTTACACAAATGCATTCAAATACAACACCAGCAACCATCAATCATCAACTAAGCGACCAAAAAGAAAAATAAAAACCAACAACAGCAGATACGAAACAGCATAGATACTATTTATATTCAATTAGAAAAAGAGCAAAAGAACAAAGATAAAGAGAAAGAGAAAGTAAGAAATACGTAAGTTGCAAAACCTAGCTAAGCAGAAGTAGCGAGGCCAATAAGTAAGATAAGAGGAAGACATGAAAGCAAAAGGCAACCGATCATTTCAAATTAGGAATATTCTGCGAGGAAAGAATGGATTGACAGGTGATTTCCTTACCTTGAGACAGAGAAATTACAGGATTCATGAAAGAACTGAATCGAATTGAAGGAGAAAGTTCGTTTGAGTAAGTTGCTTGGACGCAATAGGAAGGGAAGACCAACGGAGCGGGGTTTTGGATCTTTATTTATATGATACTCCTGAGAGTGCGAGCTACGTGTACTAAAGCCACTCCCAAAACTACTTTTCTACCTCCAGCATCTTCGATCACTCAGATCTCAGCCGTTCAATTCCCACGGACCCCACTTCTCGTCGGTCCCACCATCAGATAGGCGTTTCATATTTATCTGAATTATCTACGGAGTGCGCCCCATGTTTTCTCTATGGATTTTTATTTTTATTTTAATTTGCCTGACGTGTTTGATGGAAATCAGACTCCACTTACCATTGGAGATATTTACAAACTAAAGTTCTAAAATTACCTTCAGACAAAACAGAAAGTTGAAATCATGTAAAGAAAACTAAAATCTAAAATTGAGATTGCTTTTTTTTTTTTTCAATTTTTGGCCATCGGATTGTTTATTGCATTTTGTCTATTAAAATAATTTGAGACTTAATAGCATTAGATATAAAATTAGATTTGATCACTATAGTTCTGAGAGATACGCACGAAACACGCAACGAGATTCCCGATTGTTCAACCAAACTTGACCTAGGTAACCCATATCTTTTTCTTAACTTTTTTAAATTTTGAGACTAAATTAAAAGATTATTTTTTTTTAGAAGAATAACTAGACAAAAAATAAATAATTAACAAGGAAGAGACAAAATAAAATCTAAAAACGAAAGGAGAGAGAATGGCGGCGCCACAGGAACGCAGCCGGGTAGATAGATATAAAACACTAGGCAATATCATATGAACTAGGGAATCAACCCGATATTACAAAGGTCAGATTTGGTGTTGAAGGCTGACTCAGACCAGCCAGCCCGCCTACCAATCTCTGTGGAGTTTGAAATTAGTAACTAAGGTCTAAGGTTAGAGCTAATATATGTATATCATATTAATTAATTACAATCGCAAGTCATCGTCCAGAGTTGGAACTCAGCAGGTGGTGGGTGATCAACATTCCACAGTCTTGGGCCTCTTGGCTCCGCGAAGCAACTCTTTGATTACTGGTACCTCGTCCACTTTAAGCTGTGTACAAAAAGTAGCATCTCAAATCAGAGAAAAAGCAAAATCATAAAAGGGTTTTTTAACTGTGAGGGAGGTAGGAGTAAGACCAACCTGCAAAGCAAAATGACGCTGCACGGCTTTTACCATTTGTTCCCTGGATGGACTCGAATTACTGCTCAACTGCGATTTGAGAGATAAAGCCATGCTTCAAACATTACTGATACACATTTAAAAAGTGAGAATCCAATAAAAGGAGACTTACAAGTTTAAAATGCCTGCAGTATCTCCACAATGACTCTGTTCCCATATTTGCCAAGTTCACCCTCTGCATAAGGAAACTCAGCGTCAAATAGCATGCAGAGAGGCGTTTAGGTCTTGAAGACTGCTATAAACGGAATGCAGCAACTTCATATGAAGAGGGAAGACTAATATGAATCATGTGAAGGTTCCTTCAGTTATGTAGATTCAATTATGCAGAAGTACTCGTCATGTTTCTTACAGGGTGAGGAGCAAGAATAGAGTGGACTTCTCTGTAACTTGCACGATTGCTTGGCTTCGCAGATATAGAATGCACAATAAGGCTTCGTGTGTCTAACTCTTGGCTTGCTGGGCTTGTGAAACTCAATACTAGTAGCTGTTCAAAGGGAAAACAATGTTGATTTTAACAAGCAGTAAAATTGAAACGGACTGTTGCTGAGACGTTACAAAGAGTTGGTCAGATAAAATGGAGGGGGGGCTTACAGAAATCGTTGTCCTTTTCATGGATTTCGGATCCACTGCTGGAGTTGTCGTAATCAAGATCATCTTCTTCGTTTCCGGTAGGGTGTTCTAGCACGCTCAATGCATTCCTTTGCAGCTTAACCTCAACCCCATTTTTCAAGACCTTGCATGTCAAAGCCAGAAAGAAATTAAGAGCTTTGCAGATGAATGAAGCCAGAAAATCAGGGATAAATTATAGTGTATCAAATTTAAGATGCTACAGTTTTCTTAGACGTAACTTACCTTCGCTAAACTTCTTGTACTGTGTGTTAAACTTCTGTTTAGAAGATTTAGCGGTGGACAGCAATTGATTTCCACATTACAAGTCACAACACATAACATGGAACAAAACGAGTAAAGATGAAAATTTCTGCTCTCATATTTCCTTCGTAATTACACAAGTAGAAGTTAGAAGTATAATTAGAAGGGCAGTAAAAATATATACCAGCCAGTGCCAACCTCCGAGACCAACAGCTTTCTTGACGACGCCTTGCAGTCCAACTAGTACAGACTTGGTTCTATTGTTGCCAGTGACTATAACTTTAGTGTGCCTAGGAAGAACCGAAAGTTCTTCGTCTCCACTTTCCTCGCGGAAGGGTGATAATACTCGGGAAGAGCATAAGTCAGGCTCCAGCATTCTTACCGTTTTATCCAAGTCCGCAGTTTAAATTACAACGTCGAGATTTCAAACATAGAACCTGAATGCCAGTCTCGTCCAAACTCAAAGACCGCTCAAATTTTTGGATTTCAGACGGGGTAATGATTGCTAATCAGCTGGTAGTACGGAAGGATATGACTAATCAATATAATAATATTCCTTCATAAATTGCCTTTCACAAAAGCTTCATTCTTGCTCAACCGGACTTGCATGCAATTGAAACCTACTGTGATTCCAGCACCAATCGTTCGGCGAGATCAAGTCCCTAAATCCATAGAAATGAACAGAGATAGAAAGAGGAAGTTAATTTAGCAATCAACCAACGAAAAGAAGAAAAATATATAAAGTGATTAGGAGAGGGAGGGGAAGAGAGAGAGAGGAGAGAGAACAGTTTCGCGATATAGATTTTTTGAAAAAGATGAATACTGTTTTGGTGCTCAGAATTAGGGAAGTGTTAAATGCGAAAGGTATCCAAGGAAGATACACCCCAATCTCGCTCACGGACTCAGATCCGCGACAATGAATGCAGCAATGTTGGGGTTCATATCAAAAAAATAGACTAATCCTTACAAGTAGTTAAATTTCACAGATTAACAAAGTAGGACATGGAAATAATTATCGAGTTGTGAGTACGATTCCTGCAAACAAGAAGTAATCAAAATTTTATTCATTTTTTTCCTTCAGAAAAGTCGCATGACGTATCCAAAATTAGAATTTATAATCCCACGCATACAATAAAAGATACGCAATCACAAATAAAAATTCATCAAAACAGAAAAGGAGGCTTCTTCTATTTTCTTCCCGCGATCAATATAACCTGAAAGTTCTCGGCTTTCTTCGAAAATGCAGGAAAGCTGGGAAAAGAATTTGAAATTCGAATTCGAAAGCTTCCGATAAGTGAATGCAGCGAGCGAGACGCACACACATAAGTTGAGGTGAAGTAGCAGCAGGTTATTGTAAACGTGATGCAGTTGATTATTATTATCCAGTAAAGGAAACAAGCACAAGATGAAAGAAAGAAGGAAAAGCCATTAAACTGAACCAAGAAGTATCTTTAATCTTTAATATTGAAAAGCTCGGAAGAAAATTGAAAGTGTGATTAAGATCAAGTGTGAGTGAGAAGCAAGCATAGCAGAATTAAGATTAGAAAAAGGAAATTTGAATTGGAGAAAGAAAATGAGAAGAAAAAGCGAAAGAGGGTGAAGAAGAACGTACCGGTAAGGAAAGAGAGAGGTGGATTTCAATCGGAAAAGGAGGAAAATGATCAGGAAATCTGGAAATGGATGCGAGGAATAAGAATGAGTTGAATTATAGAACGAAGGAGTGTAGAGAGTTAGAGTGATTAATATTATTTTATTACTATTGCGTTGATTGAGAGAGAGGGGGGAGAGAGAGAGAGAAGAGGAGGAGGAGGAGGACACACTATAAATGCGTACCAACTGCCATGGGAACGACCTGCCATGTGCCGTACGGTCACTACTTTATGACCGGTTGAGCCGGTACCACCCCGGTGATTGGAGTGTTGGAATGCAGCGCTAAACGGCTCGGCTTAGCGGGTTAACGGCGCGGGGGGTTTTGTCGTTCGTGGGAGCGCATGCTTTGCACGGAACAAAGGCGCACGCATGCTATTACTCAGTCCTGGGAAAAATATGAAATCGTGCCCATCCTTATCCATTTTGCATCCTCTTTCCAGCAAAATTTCAAATTATGATACTAGTGTATTATACTTACAGTTGAGCTTGTACTATTTTCCGTTCTGGCTGTCAGATGTTGCAGAGATTTTCTTTTTACAAAAGCAAATCAAACACCATGCATGAAAAAATTTGAAATTTGTTCATTGGATCTCTTTCCACGAATGAAAAAATTAATTGTACTAATATACCCTTTTTAATCTTGACTACCTTTGAGTTGAAACTCCCTTAATATATGTAATCAATAAAAATACTTTAAAAAAAATATTATAAACTTAGGAGAAAAATAAATTAAGATAATATAATATCAAACCAGCTCTTATATAAATATTAAAACCCATTGTGGCCCGCAAATTAGACTAAACAATTGCTTAAATATTTGATAATAAGATTCAGAAAATACATCAAATAATAATAAGAAGAAGAAGAAGAAATGTAGTGAGTGTGTGTGTTACATGTAAATACACTTGGCTGACCTAAATTTGGAGCAGTCCAACTCAAAACAAAAATGGAAGCAACGTGACGGGTTTCATGAAAGCCCGCTTAAATTTGTAGACCACAAAAATTATTTTATTTTTTGACATCCGAGTCTCTTGGGAAAAATTTTTACCTGCAAAATATTTTGAATAGAATTACTTTAAAAATATGAAATCGTGCCCATCCTTATCCATTTTGCATCCTCTTTCCAGCAAAATTTCAAATTATGATACTAGTGTATTATACTTGCAGTTGAGCTTGTACTATTTTCCGTTCTGGCTGTCAGATGTTGCAGAGATTTTCTTTTACAAAAGCAAATCAAACACCATGCATGAAAAAATTTGAAATTTGTTCATTGGATCTCTTTCCACGAATGAAAAAATTAATTGTACTAAATATCCTTTTTAATCGTGACTATCTTTGAGTTGAAACTCCCTTAATATATGTAATCAATAAGAATACTTTAAAAAAAAATATTATAAACTTAGGAGATAAATAAATTAAGATAATATAATATCAAACCAGCTCTTATATTAAAGATCAAAACCCATTGTGGCCCGCAAATTAGACTAAACAATTGCTTAAATATTTGATAATAAGATTCAGAAAATACATCATAATAATAATAATAAGAAGAAGAAGAAGAAATGTAGTGAGTGTGTGTGTTACATGTAAATACACTTGGCTGACCTAAATTTGGAGCAGTCCAACTCAAAACAAAAATGGAAGCAACGTGACGGGTTTCATGAAAGCCCGCTTAAATTTGTAGACCACAAAAATTAATTTTATTTTGACATCCGAGTCTCTTGGAAAAAATTTTTACCTGCAAAATATTTTGAATAGAATTACTTTTACTAATAATAATAATAGGTGGAGCTGTAGAAGGGTAATGCGTGAAAGTCGCTAAAAACATGAACATGACAGTAGGATAATGATTGGTATAAGTATATTCCTCCAATGCAGGAAAATGGAGGAAGTAGTGCACAAGTCATGACTATAACCGTCATTTCAACGCCTCATTTTATACTGAGAAAATGACCAAAAAAATTAAAAATTACTAAATACCAAATAAAAAATATCAACAAAAAATTATTATTATTTGTAAATTCTTTCAACACCAAATAAATAAAGTAATGTTATTAAATCTGATTTAAGATTTAATAATTTCTAATTTTTGTTTTGTCATTTTCCCTTCGATGTTCACACTGTATTGGAGCCTTTAATTTGGCTCGGCGAGGCTGAGATGAAGAGCACCCTTTCAAGGCATTATGGATGATTATAGGCTGCCACTTAATTGTGATTGGCAACTCTTTTTTACAATTTTTTGTAAATTGAGTTTATAAGCGGCACAAAATCTCTTTTTTACAATTTTTTAAAACTGAGTTTATTAAAAAGAAATTTCCTTCCCTCCCCTTGAACACATCATAGCCACTGGTTTTTATAGTTCCTTTTTAGCTTCTTACCCATACGAAAACAAAACTCCATATTTCTCGCATGGTACCCAGATAGTGAATGAATGATTCATACATGTGTATACATGTTCACAGCTCATAAAAGCCCATATATATTGTCGAGCCCCCAGCCTTACTTCCGTTTAGTTATTTAAAAATTTAAATTACGATAATGTGCTTTATTTGGATGAAAAATTTGTATAAAAATATTCTAGACCTATAATTCCTTTTATGGGTGTAATTCAGGATATTCTCATAAGTCATTTCGAATTTTGGACTAATTATTGTCAGCTTGTAAGTTTTTAAAGTTAAAATTCTTCCCAAATATATTTTTCGAGATGTGAACTTGGATTATATTTTTTATTGAGACGATGATAACTTAATGTCTTAAATAATAACTTGCCGGTCAAGACCTATAATTCTCTAACATGCTTGTTGTGACCAGCATTTGTCAAGGAAAATGTCGGCATTATTACTTAATAATTTATATTATTATTTTATTACGGGCATATACTCACTTAGTCATCGTCAATTAAGACTCATTAACTACTTTTTTGTCGGGACCTATTGAACACTTTAGATCTATTAAGAAAATGAGACAGTTAAAAGCAATCAAGTGCAAAAAATACCATAATTTCGCAAAATTACCCATAATCAAGCTAGGTGAGTGATAGGATAGATGATTAAAAACGCGGTGGTAAAGAATTTTTGAGAATGATGTATAGGAACTAGTCAAGGAGTTAGTTTTGATACTTTACTTTATTTATTACGCTTATATTTTTTTAAATTAATTTAACTAATTTATAAACTGATATGTAATATATTATTACATGGAGAGGATTATTCATATTTAGTTTTTTAAATATACCAAAATGAATCAAGTAACTGTTCCATTAATAATAGGAGAAATATTTTGTTAACTTTTGTAAATGGCCGAACATTATGGATTATTCTAAGAATATCTCTTATAAACATTATGGGAAGGGGTAATATTCACGAATATAATATTTGTAGATAATAATAAACAATGTTAATATATTTTTTTGTCCTTGAAATTTGAGTTTATTTTTGTTTTAATTTCTCAAATTTCAAATCTATAGTATTAGTTTTTGAAATTTGGTTCATTTTAAAATGTTAGTCCTTGAAAGATTAACAGTGTTAAAATCTACTAAAGTATCATAGATAATGTTAAAATAAGAATGTAAATTCACTATATGGCACATAGCTAGATTTTGTGAGGTTAATAGAATGGGGAAAAAAAAGAACACGTCCTCAAAATACAGCTCTTTAGCTTCCTATTTTTTCTTCCCCGCTATTCATTTTCAAGAGCTGTTTACTGAGCTGCACTCTATTATCCACATAAGATCCAGTTAGGTTTCATATGATGAATTCACCACTTTTAACTTCACTGATGACATTTCAACTGATCTTAACATCATTACACTTTCAGGGACTAACATTTTAAGACAGACTAAATTTTAAGGATTAAAATCACAAGTTTAAAATTTGAGAGACCAAAACTAAAACAAACTCAAATTTCAGAGATAAAAAATTATATTAACCTTAAGAAACAGCTTACTTATGAATTATCAATAATGTAAGGATCTATAATTGAGGTTAAGATATATTTGGATTAGTTTTTTTAAAGTAATTTTACGATACATAGAATAAATATGCAGAAGAAATTTGTTCTATAAAAACACTTTCTTAAGCCTGATTTTACTTTTATTTTTTAAATATAGACAGAAGAGCTATGACAAGATAAAACAAGGCGGGAGAGCCGACGAAATAAGTGCGCCGGTTTGGGGCGCTGAGCCATGCGAGAAACCACGTGTCACCCGCGAGAGAAATAGGAAACTGCTTAAGTTTCATAAATATATCACATGCAACTAAAAAATAAAAAACTGAGTTCATTTTAAGATATACTCCTCCTCTAGTAATTATAATAAGATAAAAATAATAATTATAAAATAAATCTTAAGAGTTATTATTTTTTTACTCTAAAACTTGTAATTCAGACTGTTTAGATTATTATTGAGATTTTTTAGTAATTATTTTTCTTTTCTGAGACCTCATTGTAATTTGCTCTTTTATTTATGAGTCACTTTTAACGTGTTTTATATAAGTCAAAAAAAAATTTCTCTCGCTATCCTATAAATAGAACAAAAAAATATCTTCTCTCTGTCTTATTATAGAATCAGGAAAAATTATTTTCAGTTTTTAATATAAAAGCAAAACCTAGTTGATTAATTTGAAGAAGCTAAGAAAGCTACTAAATTATTTTAAAATATTTATATTTATTATTTTTTCTAAACTAATATGACTCACTTACTATAAATTGATATATAATCTAATGATATATATAAATATTTTAGAGATATTATGTAACATGTGTTATAATTAAGTAAATACTAGTAAATAACTTTCTTAATCTCTTCGGATTACAAGATGGAGGATTACAGATGCATGCTTAAGCAAATTTTAAGGACATCCGAGAAATAAATTATGGAATAAGAAAATTTTCAGTAAATTTCACAAATTTGAATTGTTTTTTCTTGGATTATTAACACTTGGCCCATACTAACTTTTTCGTAATCTTGCTCTTACATAGTTTTTTTTTTTTTTTTAACGTGGCTTGCTCTTGCGTAGTTACGCATGACGAATCTTGTGAGAATTTTCTCACGAAAAGGTTAAATACTTAAATTATACTAGTAATTATTAAACTAAAATTCGGGCATCATAATAAAAATATTAGTACTATAATCCTGCTTGAAATTCCGAAATTATTCAAAAGTAAAAAATCTCACCGCTTTGAATCTTGATGATCCTTAATCACTAATTAATCAGAGACGTCATTCCATAACCCTCATGTATGACAGTGCCATTATTTTTTCGGAAAAATTCTAAAATGATAATTGTTGAATTTCATAATTCCAAACCAGTATTAGTCACTATATTCTCCTAAAGAAAATAACTACGTTGGAAAAGTAAATGATAACATATTTTTATAGTAATTTTTTATTTAAAATTTTGAAATTTAATAGTCATTTTTTTTGAGATTTTTTATATTTTTTGGATATAACTTACAATATTCTCAAGTCATTTTGAGACTAATTTTTATCCAGTCAAACACGTTAAAATTAAAACATTTTTAATAAATACACTTTTTAAAATTTAAATTGATATTCTCTTTTTTATTTCTCATTTCTCATTCCTCATTCAGATGAGATTGCTTACTATTTTCACTAACGTTACTAAAGTGCCATTATTATTCTCTGCTTCATGACGTTGTCCTACACTTCAGTAGAGTGGGAGCCACACAAGCAGGTGGGTGTATCATTTGATTTGAGAGCCAAGCCAAGAAAGCCAAGCCGCTGGATCGATTGCCCGCAAAAGGTTAAGAGGATGACGTACACGTGTCAGGGAAACAGCTGTCGGATCTGATCCTGGCATGGCAAACGTATCATGTTGTACCCCAACTATTTTTAAAATTTTTTTTAGTGTTTTTGTTTCCAAAAAAGAAAAATTGAGAGCGAGATTAAAATATTTCATAAATTTGAATCTGGATTTGAAGTCCGCTAGGTGCAGCTGGAGCGCATTAGAGAAAGCCCGTTATCAGATTTTTAGGGATTCAAAAGGGTGGTCCCTACCCTCTCCCCCACCTCCATTCCTTTCTTTCGTACCGTGGTGAAAAATTAAACAGTACCCTGTCCCTTGTTCGGCGCCCCAGTCCAAAAAACCAAAAAACTCCTCTTTCCTCTTCTCCGTACGTTGGCTCATGGGAGAATTTCAATAATAAACCCCTTCTAACTAATTAATGTCAGTCAATTTTTAAAAAATTTAGAAATTTTATTCCCCTCTCCAGCCAAAACTTTATGTGTGAAAAATATAATATTTTTATTTGATTTGAGTTGTAAGTTACATATTCCTGAATTCTTATTGTAAATTATAGAATTTAAGTTATAAATTCTTATAAACTTTTTAGGTGAATGAACAAATTAAATTCAATAATTTACAATAAGAATTCAGTGATTTGTAAAAAATATAACAAAATTCATAATTCTAAATACAAGTTTTTTAGTATGAATAAACAGCTCAAATTTAATAATTTATAACACAAATTTAACGATTTACAAGAAGTATGGGAAAATTCACAACTTTAAAATAAAGCAATGATATTTTTGTCTTTTTATTGATCTTGGGATGTAGTGAAATTTCAGAACTTTTTGAAATTGATTAATATTAATGGACTATTTGGGGGGTTTGTTGAATTTCTCCCATTACTCGTTTTCAAGCCAAAAAAAATCATCTCTACTATCCAATATTGTTACTCAGATAATACTTATATCAAGTCGTTTATATTTACTATGTCAAGTTTTTTAATAACATATAACTATGTGTCTTATTTTTAATATAGTAGCTTTTAATTATAAATTCACATGAAGCAAAAAAATGATACACAATCATGTGGGGTTGGGAAATTTAACATAATGAATACAAGTTTAATAACCGAAGTTTTTTCTTTTTTACTCATCATATATGAAAATTGGGCTGTCTCTGTATTATAAATGATACGTGCAGTTTAAATAGTTCCCTGTGGGCAGTGAATATGTAATTTTAAAAGGTACTCCTCCTGTTCTTAATATAGGACCCAATTTCTAAGTTGGTTTTGGTCATAAATACAAGACCCATTTATTATATTTATCAATTTTCTCTAAATTATCCCTATAGATACTCCATCAACCATAATCAAGTAGAAGATAGAGAGGGGTATTAAGAAAGATGATTATAGTATTTTAGGAAAAACATGTCACAATTTTTATAATTAACTAACTTACCTAACTTCCTTAATCTAATCAAATTAGTTAAATGAGTCATATATTAAGGACCGGAGGAGTACTATTTTTTATCTTAATTATAAGACCTTATTTGTATATTATATATGGGGTCAGATGATTAGGAATGGAGGTAATATTATATAATCTTTATGCTGAATTAAACATTGATCAAAATAACAATAATTCATTTGATGACAAATAAATACTTCAAACGAAGTTTTGTTTTATATGTACCCTTGATGGAGGGACATCAAAAGTTCAAAAGAGAAATTCGGATGGGGAAGACATAGACATGGAATGCCAATAAAGGTTGACGGCGAAAATATTTGGACAGAAGGTTTACAGAATCAGGATGAGACTTAGAGAGAGATACTTGGAAAAATACGAAAGAAAAGAATATAAAAAATTTGTTGGTAACTGATAATATCCGTTCAATGCTAAAATATGACTCCTAATATGAGTCAGATGAAGGATTATATTTGACTATAAATATAAAATCTTAATCTATTTTATTTTTTATATTTAATTTTTTTTAAAATTATATATATTAATTACACATATTAAGAAAATTTTTATCAAGAGGTAGTTCCAAAAAAATAATTAAAAGAGAGGTTAAGAAAATACCATAATAAATACTATATTCGGTCTTAATCATAAGATCTCGTTTATAGATTATAAATGTGTTATAATTAAGACCAGAGGTAGCAATAAACAGTATTTCTTTTCAAATTGGAATGACAGTTACTAACATACTTAGGATCTATTTAAAATAACTTATAAATAGCTTTTCAATCATGATTTTAAAATATAAAATAAATTTCAACTTATCAAAAACATAAATGTCCCGTTTGGTAAAAAATATTGAAAATAAGAGATTGAAATTATCATTGAAAAAAAAATTAAACTAGTATTTAGTATGACTAATTGCTTGTTGCATAGGATTAGACAAACCCATAGAGGTAGGATTGAAGAATACCACTTCTCCTTATGGTATTTTCCAATATCACATATATGAGTTTGACTAACCTCATATAACAAGTAATTTCTTATGCTAAATACTTTTTTACTAGGTTTTTCACTCTCGATCCTAATCTTTATTCTTAATTTTTAATATTTCCTACCAAATGTAATCAAAACGTGCTTACAAATCTCTTCAAGCATGATGAGAAACGGCCCTTGAAAGTTGCAAATTGCAGGACACGGGGTTATATTATTATTGGCAATAAATAACAAACAATATGAACATCAAGAAAGGCAGTATGGTAAGAGAAAAAATGATTGTTGCATGGAAAATACGCTAAGCAGGTTGGCAGACTGAAGTGCACATCTCTCTAACACAGGCCTACGTGGCGCGGAACTCCGTCACTGTCGTCAAAAAGTCAATGTTGGAAGTTCCAGGAAAAATATCCCTCACAAAGGTGGCAAGAGCAACCACCATCCACTAACATCCATCTTCGCCGTCATATCAAGTCATTCTATTGCCCAACACACTGCCACTGTTACTATTATTACCATTAGTGTTACTATTATTACCATGAGTTAATGTACAAATTTACTTAAAAAGTTTTAAAGTTTTACTCAGAAACGCAGACATCTAAAAGGGTTTTTGGATAAATTTTAAATAAAAATTTAAAATTTTAGTAATATTGACTTATATTATTAAAAAAAATGAACGTGATACATTAACATTTAACTTTTTTAGTAATAAGAAGGCAATATTGTATTGTTTTAAATTTTGAAGGCAAATTTGCATTTAAAAGAGCTTATAAGTGTCTAATGTTCATGAGTAAAAACTTGTGTAATAAATTGGTATCATGACCTTATTATTATTATAAAACAAATTTTCCTAGAGAATATGAAAGCTTGTTACAAATAATTCCATTGTAACATTGCCAACACACTGTAATGGTTTTTTTTTTTATCAAAGCAAAATGATATTCATAAATAAAATAAAGTAAATTACAATTCATAAGCATTAATAGACAAAAAAAAAGAAAGAAAAGTTCCTAATTTATCAAAAGTAATTCTAGATACTGAACTACAACAAACTAAATTAAAGGGGAAAAAAAAAGACAAATCAAAGGAGTCTTCCTTAAAAGTAAAAGAAGAGCGTTGAAAAAGTTTATTTACGTGGCCTTCCACACCAAAAAAATAGTTCTTTATTATGAATATAGTGTTTCATATTCCGTCATTCAGATTCAAGAGGGCTCCAATAACGCATCGATATATATTCTCATTACTGTCCACCCACTGCAAATTGTTTAATATGAGAGCGTGATCAAATAATCTGCATTTGCACTTGCCACGATAGTCTTTTTGTAAATATTTTAGGTTAATATAATATTTAGTGCTCAAGCTGCTCGTATTTTGATTTTGATCTTACAAATTTCAAACTATAAGTTTTAATTCTTTAAAAGACATTATAAGACAATACAGTCCAATTTTGTATTAGATTTTATAAACTAATATCTTGAATGAAAATAAACTTAAATAACCATAACTTATAGTTTAAAACTTGATGAGTCAAAATTAAAATGATAATAACTTTGAAGAATCAAAATTTATATTAGTCTAGATATTTTTATATAACTCTTATGTTTTAATTCTAAGACATGTCTGCGCTCCATTAAGCTTCTTATGCTTAATTTATACAAACTCCTCATGAAAAGATAAATAGAGTCAAATAAAACAACAAACTTATTTTTACATAAATCGAAATTGCTTGCACATTATGAATGAAAAGTTATTTTCAAAAGTTATATTTTATGTAAATCCTGATAAATTTTTTTTACATGAGTTTGTTTTTACATAAATCGAAATTGCTTGCACATTATGAATGAAAAGTTATTTTCAAAACTTATTTTTACATAAATCGAAATTGCTTGCACATAATCATCCTTTCAAACAACTCCTAAAAAGTACTGTCACTTTTTGTGTTTGTTTGGCAACATTTATATAAACATATTTTATGTAAATCCTGATAAAAAAATTTTAATTTATTTGTCTCATATTTTATAAATTATAATTAAAAAATTGTTTGTAAACTATTCTGCAAAAGCCAGTGTATCATCTTTTATGGCGGAATGAACATGCATGTTCCATATAGTTACTTTTAGATTATGTTTGATATGAAACATTCAAAATTAGGATTGTAATTAAAAAAATTATTAATTTTTTTTAATATAAATAACTTTCGTATACATGAGTTTGTTTAATCTCATATAACAAGTAATCTCTCGTGTTAAATATTTTTTTAAGCTCAATCTCAATTCTCATGCCTTATTTGTAATGCAATGGGACATTGGTATCTTGCTTCCCAAAAAAATGGAATGATGGGACAGCGACACCCGTCTGTAAACTGGGAGCAGCTATTGTCACCTGCTATTCATTTTGTTTTTAAATATAAAAATTAAGTAATTAATTTATAAATATTAATAAAATTATATATAATATATATGCGTATTATTTTTTAAAATATTTTATTTGATTATTTACATAGAAAACTATTTTTGTTCGTGAAAATTTCTCCAGTTAACACGTCAAACTGCTTGGGAAAATATTTATAAATTTGTAAAATAATATTAATCGAGGTTATATATTTAAAATTCAATTAATCTTTTAAAAAATTATCAATAGACCTTTAGAGTATGTTTGGCTCAATGAGAGGAAGGAGATGTGAGTGATTTTAATGAAGGGAAGGAGAGGAGAGAAGAGTGGAAGAGTTTTAATATTATCTTGTTTGGATTTATAAAAAAAGAGAGGAGGGGAGGAGTTTTAATATTACTTTATTTGGTTCATAGGGAAAGAGGAGGGAAAAATATTTTTACATAGACAATTTTATCTTTATTTTATTTAAAATATAGGTATAATGGTCACAACATGACAAAATATTGTCCTTTCCCTCTAAATACTCCCAATTTTGGAGGCGGAAGTTGAGGAGGAGAGAGGAGGGAAAATTTTAAAAAACACACCCTTCAAAATTGAGAGGATTTGGAGGGAAAGAGTAATATTTTACCATGTTATGACCATTATACCCATATTTTGTCATATTGTGACTATTATGCCCATATCTTAAATAAAATAAGGGCAGAATTGTCCATGTAAAAATATTTTTCCCTCCTTTTTCCTTATAAACCAAATAAGGTAATATTAAAACTCCTCTCCTCCTCTCTTTTTTAATAAATTTAAATAAGGTAATATTAAAATCCTTCTACTCCTTTCCCCTCTGTTAAAATCACTCCTTTTTTTTTTTTTTCCCCTCATTGAGCCAAACATACCGTTATGGGCGAGATCAGAGCCAATCTTTCTTTTCCTGAGCAAGATCGGAAAATAAGACTGTTAGATAGCGTTCCCCGCCCCACAAACGCATTCATTTACTTCTGGCGTCTAAAGCCAAATATCTTCTGTGCCACGTGTCGAAGAAACTTGAAACAAACAACCGATATATGCAAAACATGTAATAGCTCAACAAAGGACCAATAAAATTCGGACATTCGCCCCACGGGAATTCAATTACCAGACTTATTTCCAATGGCCCGTAAAGAGATTATGACACTTATAAAAGTATGCTAATACATTTTCAATCCATCATCAGTAAGATTTTGATACAGCTAATAAAAAAACAGCTCATGACTTATTAGACCGTGAGTTTAAATCCAGTTGTCAATATAAGAATTTTATTGATAGATGATATGTAAATATCTCTATAAACTTTTTTAATCTGGAGATATGTTTTAACCCTAATAAGTTCTCATGACCCAAACTCACTTAAATTTTTTATTAAAAAAAATCAATCTGTCATGTAACATGACCTTTTTTTCAATTTTTTTTTTTTTAAATTAAAGGGGACCCAATTCATGACCTGTTACTTGTATAAAAGTTTTCATGTCAATGCCCCAAGGGCTCCGCAAAATTCAGATCCACCTAACCCAGATAGAAAAGTCCTTTTTCTTCCCCTCCCCTTTTTGGGTATAATTGAAAAGTGTTTTTTGAATCCTCAATTTTCTGAAACTCAACATGGCCCAGAAAAACCAGGCAACGGTTAGAAAATCGGCTACTTGAAAGAATTCTTCCCAGAGTTAAACAGCCCAATTGTCAGACATTATTGGATGCCATTGAAGGCGAATCCTTATTGGCCCACAAAGGAGAAAGGACCGTCGCTGACTGAACCGATATTGACCCGGCCCAATGCGTTTTATTTGATTACTTTTTTTTATTTGATCAGAAATTTCTCTTTCAAGACTTGCGGCATAAAAAGTTTCACTTCTCCTAACAAGTGTGTTTATTGAAATTTAAACTTGTGTTTTCTTTTTTGCAAGGATGAAATCGCCTACTACCTCAACCAACAACAGTTTGTTGGTTTGTTTAATTAGTTATTATCATATCTTTTATTTCCTTCTTAGTGATTTTTTAAGTTTGATGCCACCAATTCAGGATCTTAATTTAAAAAAAAAAAAGGATTACTCAAGCAACTTCAGCTCTTTGTGCATCCTTGAATCACATCATTATTGTCAGGTCATTTCTGAGAAAATTTTCTTCAATGATCTGTTTAGCCACTTTAATTCTAATAGCATCTTAAAAAAAAGATGTCAACATGTTGTTTCAATCTTGTTGTAGTCAATATGTTGTATTCATCTCTACTCCCCAAACTCCATAATGCTGTCCCTAGTTATATAATTCTCTTCTTTTTATTAAAAAAAAGATTAGAAGAAATGAGTGAAGTTGCAGAGAGGGGGGATGAAGGGTGTATTACTTTTTGATGATCTTCCTCTAAAAGGGTATTTGAGAAACTTTGGAAGCACTTTTCAAAAATATTTTTTCGCAAATCGAAGTAAATTCTTTTACATATTTATTTTGTATACCGTAAAAATACTCCTGAAACTATAATTTTATTCTTACTCAGACACTCTCTAAAATGCATAGACTTTTCATCAACGACCTTGCCTGTACTTATTTGGTTTTTTTGTTTTGTTTTATTTTTTTGGTATAGTTTCACCGTGGACTTTGCATTCAAAAATGATCACCGCACACAGCTGATTTTAATAACTAAACTGTGGTTTTCGTGATTTTTATCTTTTATTTTTTTCCCCATTTTAACCTTTTTCAATTTCAATACTTTTCTAAGTGACTGAAATTAAAATTTAAAATTACATAAATATAAAATTCCTTGTTGATGTCAATCGAATACTAAATGAATTGTCATTCATTCATTATTTTTTTGATGTAGAAATTTTTTAGTATAAAAATATTTTTTCCCAAATTTATATGTTTATTTTAAAAATTTAAATGCCCGGGCATTTTTTTTCAATTTTATATGCCTACTTGCGCCTCTTGTGTATTTTTGGAAATTGAAACTTGATCTTGATGATATTAATTTAGATTCATACTGATAATTTAATTAAAAGTAAAAAAGTGGATAAATAAAGAGTTTTCGCATTTTCCGTAATCACCTCTTGATTTAGTGGTATTTGCCATCTTCCCCCAGCTGTAACAGAAGTGCAGGCGGCAAGAGGGCGGTTTGTCCCGTATATTTTCATTAAGCTTTGGTGTTTCTGGATCATATTCTGTGTGGAATAGTGGTGCAATCTCTGCTCAGCTGAAAGTTCCGATCATGGGACACGGACACGGTAACACTGAATAACCTCAACTCTTTCTATTCGCCTCAATATCTTTTGTTACCGTATCCCAAAACATTAACTCTTGCCGTTCTTCTATATTTCCAGGCGACAAAGGTCGACCCTTCAAAAAGTTCAAGGCCGCCGCTAAATTGGTTTTCCATTTCTCCCTTCTGCAAAAGAAATAAATCCCTTTTATCTGATTGTTACGTTTTCGCACCTTGTTCACTCGTTGACGTCCTGTGCAGGACGATCCCCGAAAAGGATTCGTCGACGACGACGATGTGTATATGGGCGATGATGGTTATGATGATGACGGTAATATACCATCCATGGCTGATATCTCGGTTGCATATCATTGTTGTTACTGTGTCCTGGTATCCAGAAATCATTTGTTTACTATGTACTTGAATGGTTTGCAGGTGAGAAAGAAGCCAAAACCAAAGATTTTAGCAAATTAGAGCTGAAAAAGGATCATGCGAACCGACCACTTTGGGCTTGTGGCAATGGTCGGATATTCCTTGAGACCTTCTCTCCCCTGTACAAACAAGCGTACGATTTCCTTATTGCCATAGCGGAACCCGTTTGCAGGTATTGTTATATTATAAAATATAATAGCTATAATTTCCCTTTGAATCTGACGCACGCATTATCATGTAGTTCTTGGAAGGGGAGTTCAGTTCATATGATTACTAACTTGTTGTATTTTTTAATATGCAATGAATAGGCCGGAGTCAATGCACGAATACAACCTGACTCCACATTCCCTGTATGCCGCGGTTTCAGTTGGTCTGGAAACAGAAACGATCATATCAGTTTTGAACAAGTTATCCAAGACTATGCTTCCTAAAGAGATGATTAAGTTTATTCAGGATTCAACTGCAAATTATGGCAAAGTAAAGCTTGTACTTAAGAAAAATCGATACTTTATTGAATCTCCATTTCCAGAGGTAAATGGAATGATATGGCTCTCTCAGTCTTGTTTTGTTCTAACTGGTTATGATGGATCCTTTGGTAACTAGTGTCACCTGCTACGCATCATATCAATATTGGCAGGTGTTGAAGACACTGCTCAGAGATGAAGTTATATCTCGATCAAGGATCACTTCTGAGGTTTGTTTTTCATTCTTTTATTCACAGAACTATTTTAAACACGTTTGGACGTTTCATGTCATTCCTCGTTAGCTGTTTCTTTCTTCTTCCTTTTTTCTTTCGTCTGTCCAGACTGGTGTAATGACATGAAAGAAGGAAAAAAAGAAAGTGCAAAAGAAAGAAACGTAACAGCAGGAAAAGGATTTTTTTTTTTTTTGGGCTTACATTTGTTGTCACACGATAATCATGTTTGGAGAACCACGTGTTACGTTCATTAGTGTTTGCACGTGAGGGGATGGTTGAGGAAAATGCTTGGGGTAAATACTTATACTGCCACGTCGTTTCTATTTTTCAGTGGAGGTGCATATGCCATGATTTAAATGGTCTTCTAGAAATTAAATGTGGGGTTTTTGTGCTAATTTAGACCCTTCGCTGCACAAAATTAGCACTTTCTAGCAGTTACCATGTATTTGTGGAATTTAAAATTGATGTCGGTGCAAATTTTCCATCACCAACTTCTCCGGCTCCTTGTATTTGTGGAAATCTAAAATTGATGTAGGGTGTAGCTGGAGATGGATTTACAATTAGCAAAACAGCAGGTGAAATTGAAGGCACTCACGATGAGTTGATGAATGAGGCAGAAGTAGCTGCAGCTGCAGAAGAGAAAGAAACTCATTCATTTGAAATTGATCCTTCTCAGGTAATGTATATGTTAGCTTTAAGAAACTTACAGTCTAGGCTTGGAATGCATTCAGTTACTCCCCACTCCCCTTTCATTTTGCATCACATTGCCAAGTCACTGACAAGTGATAATATTTAGTATAATTTTATTATGCGATTTTGTTACTTATCTATGCTGTAGCTCTTGTAATGTTCTGAAGACACCGTTAATTGCCATAATGGTGAATAAAAATGATTGACCAACGAAGTGCTGAAATGTTTGCTGAGTTTGGCAACTTGGAACATATTAAGCAAATTCACTAATGATTCATGGAAACTGTAGTGAGAACTGTCTCAAATATTTAACTTGTTCACTCTAAGGAATCAGAATCGGCTTATCATCACTGATCAACAATAAGATGTCCCATCCTTTTTCTTTCTTTGTAAATTCATTGACAGGTTGAAAATGTAAAGCAACGATGCTTGCCAAATGCATTGAATTATCCCATGTTGGAGGAGTACGACTTTAGAAATGATACAGTGAGTAATGCTTTATGTTCTTATGCTGCTAAATTTCAAGTGCTGGTAACCATTAGGTTTATTGCTCAAATTTCTGCAAATGGTAATGGAGTTCAGAATTTTTTTTTTTGCTGCTTTCAAGTGTCACTCTTCTATTTGCAGGTCAACCCTGATCTGGATATGGAACTAAAGCCTCAAGCACAGCCACGCCCATATCAGGAGAAGAGCCTGAGCAAAATGTTTGGAAATGGTAAGGCTGATCTCTGTTCATGGGGACAGGGATGTGTGCTAGAAGCTCACACAATTAAGTTAAATTTAGAGCATCTATTGACCATTGTTTTGCAACTTTGCACTTCTTCCTTGCCCCACCTCATGAGCTGTGTGGAGTGAAAAAAAAAGTAAAGTCTTGGTAAAAGAAATCAGGCGTATTTTTGACATCAAATTGAGGTCTGTGCCTAGGATTTGCAGTCTTTTACAATATCTTGTGCTTCGAACTTTCCTTTTTTGCTATTTAACTACAATTTTCCAAATTGCTTGTATGGGGCTTAATTATTTTCTCTTGTTGCTAAAACTCAATATTTCCTCCATGGCTTTAACAATATTGATTATTGATGTGTGAATTCATAATGAATTGTTAAAATCGCAGGTAGAGCAAGATCTGGTATCATAGTTCTACCTTGTGGTGCTGGTAAGTCTCTTGTTGGTGTTTCTGCAGCCTGCCGTATAAAAAAGAGCTGTCTTTGTTTGGCAACAAATGCCGTGTCTGTGGACCAGTGGGCTTTTCAGTTTAAGCTATGGTCAACCATCCGAGATGAGAATATCTGTCGTTTCACATCTGATAGCAAAGAGAGGTTCCGTGGTAATGCTGGAGTGGTGGTGACAACATATAATATGGTTGCCTTTGGTGGCAAACGGTCTGAAGAGTCTGAGAAGATCATTGAAGAAATTAGAAACAGAGAATGGGGATTGCTTCTCATGGATGAGGTAATCAAGTTGTTTTATGGTTATAACCTTCTTGACTGTAATCTCAAGGTTGATCCTTATGCATATAATGATGGCGTAATAAACAGGTACATGTCGTTCCTGCACATATGTTTCGGAAGGTCATTAGTCTTACTAAATCTCACTGCAAACTTGGGCTCACAGGTATGCCTAACAGCATTGGCTTAGTGTCACACTGGAAATGACCTTAGCCTTTTCTAATGTAAACTGAGGCCTTGACTGTTAATAATGCAGCCACACTTGTGAGAGAGGATGAAAGGATTACAGATCTGAATTTCCTCATTGGCCCCAAGTTGTATGAAGCAAATTGGTTGGATCTAGTGAAAGGTGGGTTTATTGCAAATGTGCAGTGTGCTGAAGTATGGTGTCCAATGACAAAAGAATTTTTTGCCGAGTACTTGAAGAAGGAGAATTCCAAGAAGAGGCAGGTTAGACCTCTTGGACAACTGTGAATAGTAATAATAGAAAGTTGGTTTTACTTTTTACTGACTTGTATTATGAGCAGCTTGCTTTTGCCCTCTTTTCAGCATTTAAGCATTATTGTTGTATTTATTTATATCTTATTCATTCTTAGCTTTCTGTTGTATCAGTTCTATTTCTATGGTGAAGTGACTGTTTTGAATTTGATTCTATTAGTGGACTGGTTAATCTTTGTTCAAAACCTGTAATTGCACATATCTTTTGCATGTTCAAGTTTATTATTAGCTTGAATTCCCTCATCTGAATTAACGATCTTTTACTTGTCCCAGGCGCTCTATGTGATGAATCCAAATAAGTTCAGAGCATGCGAGTTTCTCATAAAATACCATGAAACACAGCGTGGTGATAAAATTATAGTCTTTGCTGATAATCTATTTGCTCTAACTGAGTATGCCATGAAACTTCGCAAACCAATGATATATGGTGCTACAAGGTGCAGTGGACATGTTTTGGTTCTTAAGCATGTTTTGGGATTCAGTGTTTTGCCTCTTAAAGTTCTGTTATATATATCATGTGCAGCCATGTTGAGAGGACAAAAATTCTACAGGCATTTAAAACTAGCAAAGATGTCAACACTATATTCCTTTCCAAGGTACCTGTTCCTGTTTATCTTGTTCTGTATTGAGCTTTGTGCACTTCATTTTATATAGATTTGTCAGTCAACACACTAGCAGAACAATTCACTGATAAATTTTGAATGGTTATCTCTGATTTTTATGGGTTAGTAAAAACATTAGTGTTTTGTAAAGCACTTAATATTTTTATGTACCTATTCACCAATTTAGCCAAAGGTGAAATAAGTTCTCATGGCACCAGACCTATAAAACGCCTTAAGTGAGAGGTGCTAGGAAGCTGACACTAGAATAAGGCAGAAAATGATGTGCAGAGAATTTTAACCTGAAATAACCTTTACATGTAAATTCTGAAAAATGGACGCATGATCAGGCAGTATATAAAAGTAGCTGCCATGTCAATCCAAGTTATTTTTTTCAATAAGGTCGTCCACTTCTTACCCTGCCAAGGGTGTCAAAAAGTGAGCTCATTTTGATGTCTGACTGATGCCAGCCCCTCGTATAGCATGAGAGGCGCTGAGGCAATTTGGCAGTTGGCATTAACATGAGGCTTCTTTAGTGACATTGTTGTTTGACTTGGTGCTTCATGTCACTATCATTCTATGGAATGACTGAGTCCTCCTTTTAATATTCTCAGGTGGGTGATAACTCAATTGACATTCCAGAAGCCAATGTTATAATTCAGATCTCTTCACATGCTGGTTCAAGGCGTCAAGAAGCCCAACGTCTAGGCCGTATTCTTAGGGCAAAGGTTAGTTTCTGATCTTTTCCTGTACCTGTGGTTGTTCTCTTAGTACTTGCTAGGTTTTGTTGAATTTCGTTTGATCTACTTTGGAAGTACAGTTTTGCATTTTTTGTGTGGCACCACACCTACATTTTGAATCATATGCTTTCAATTAATTTCTGGAGAAGGGAGGAATTTCTGTTTGTATATAGTTCTGTAAATAATTCATTGCATCTGTCGCTGGCTGACTTGCTTCAATTAATCATGTAAATGGCAGGGCAAGCTTCAGGATAGGATGGCAGGTGGTAAGGAGGAGTATAATGCATTTTTTTATTCTCTCGTGTCAACAGATACCCAGGTATGTTTATGTTTTCAAATCAACATATCATGTCATCGTTGGAAATGAAATTAATCTGAAGTTGTCACGTTATGATTTTGATGTTTAAGTTTACATTTTTAGACTGCTTTTGTGTGCAGGAGATGTACTACTCAACCAAAAGGCAGCAATTTTTGATTGATCAGGGTTATAGTTTTAAGGTATAATCTTTTCATTTGATGCTCTCCAGGAAACCTGGTTGAATCCGCCTCAGCTATGTGTCTCCCACCTGTTAGCGTGCCTATTGGTGTTGTTTGTCACATTTAAAACTGTTGAGAACTGACTTGAGGAATTTAAAATGAAGTGAAATCTGACAAATGTGATTACATGTTTTTTTAACATCTTTTCAAGATCATAATCTTTCTATATGCATAACTTTTGATTGTTCTTGAGTGACAGGTAATTACAAGCTTACCTCCATCTGGAGAAGAAGTTTCATTGAGTTATTATCATCTTGAAGATCAATTGGCGCTTCTTGGAAAGGTTTCCTTTTTTGTTCCCCTTGTACTTTTAGTTGAATGGATTGAGCTCTTCATTAGGGGACAACTGACCTGCATCCATTAGGTCTTGAGTGCTGGTGACGATGCTGTTGGTCTCGAGCAACTTGAAGAAGATGCAGATGAAATAGCTCTTCACAATGCCCGGCGTTCGACAGGATCCATGAGCGCCATGTCGGGTGCAAAGGGAATGGTTTACATGGAGTACAGGTGGGTTATTGCTTTGATTAGTTGAACAGACATATGTTAGAGTTAGTGTATTGAAATTGATGATTACCTCCTTACCCACGCAGTACTGGACGTAACAAAGGTCAAGCGCAGATCAAGAGCAAGCCAAAAGATCCATCTAAGCGACACATTTTATTTAAAAGGCGCTATGGCTCATAAATGGTTTACTTCACCGGCGTGGACTACATATCCAACTAAAGTGAATGTATCCAACTGCAGTCTATGGCCCCCTAGTTGTAAAGACATTATGCTTTATATTACAAATTTACAACATCATATATAAGCAGTTTTCCTTCCGTGATTCGTGTTACTCGGCTTCAAATGCATGCAACTCCTCATACTGTATTCAACGCGAAGTAGGGAAAACCGTACCACCCTTTTTAAGTAGTTTTTAAATGAATGCACTGGAAGCCCCGGGAATTTGGATGGCCCAATCAACCACACTGATGAAACTACTTATGGGGGGTTGATCTGAGATGATAATGGCAATTGGAGAATGAGGTTTTGCGAAGAAATTATAGTGGATTCCAAGCACAATTATGGAGCTTTTAGGTAGATAACTATCTAGCGCGCCTGGTTTTAGAAGGATAAGGAGGTCTAAGGATTTGATGGAAGCCCTAGATGACAACCTGAACAGAACAGGTCAGGAACCACTCTCCTTTAACTTGTTAGAATATATGAGAAGGCTCATAATGCGAAATTGAGTGTTATTTATGAACATAGTCAATAGTTGTCCTAGTTGGTTATTTACGAATTGAGAGGTTATTTGCGAATTTTATATTTTTGTTTGAGCCTTTGAAGATTGTCACAAATTATGATTTTTATGAGGTCTATTGTCTATGAATCTTAGCCTTTTTAGTATCTGTTTTTATTAATGCCATCCCATATTTGGAAGGAAAAAAAAAAGGTTATCAAAACTTATTTCATCTCTTTTTAAGATTTGAAGAGCTCATGTTTGTTTGTTGTTTCCCTAATTTTATGACACATGTTAATTGTCTGAATGTCTTTGTAGCACAAAATTATAATGTCTAGTGCTCAAGAGAAATTGCCTATTACTAATGGTAGCAAGTAAAACCTTGCTGAGATCATATTTAATGGCTGAGATCACTTTTGACATCATGGTGAATACTTCAAGGATACAAGAATATAAACCATGATAAATGGTAACAAACAAATGTGGCTATTCTCAAAACGAGAACTAATTCATAAGTAACACATTTAGAAGATGCTTTTTAAAAAGCTAATATTAACCTCAACTAACTTGCACATTACGCTAATGAGATGGACGCGGAGTTTATGATTATGTCGAAACCTATCATGACGTATGGAAAATTTGAGTCGTCACTGATACGATGGAGATTGAAATGATAAATAATTAGAAGGTAGGCACTAAAGCACAACTGGCTGCAATGGTATTTGCAATCTAGCATGTTAACTATGGCGTGTTAACGTGAAACCTTTTTTTTGGGGGGGGGGGAAGTGCCGCACATCCATAAACGTATTTCTTGGGGATCATCTGGCCATCAAATTTGAGTATTATGGGGTTTAATTATTATTAATTCTTATAAAGATATTTTCTACATTCGTACATATTCAAACTTAAGATTTCATATTTAAACAGTTAAAAAATTTTGTTGTGCTATCAAGTGGGGAAAAAAAAAAGAAAGAATCAATTTTGCTGGCGTTGATTTTGGTCACAAGAAAAACACAGCAGTCCCGTCACTATCAGAGAGAGAATGTGGTGAGCGAGCTCGAAAGCAGCTTTTTGAAAGGAACAAAGTTGACGCATTTATTTTACTTGAACTGAATTATGTTGACAGCTTTTTACTATTGTTGTTGAAACAAGGACCTGTTTGAGTGACGCTCAAAACTATGGTTTGGGAGGCAAAACAATGATTTTGGTGAGATGTCATCCAAACAACATCAATTTTGAGCCAATAATTTGAAACCATGGTTTGGGTCAAAACCATGGTTTCAGAAGAAGTGAATTTATTCTGCTTCTGGCTCAAATTGGAGAGATGATTGTGTATGTCAGAGTAGATCTCAATAATAATATGACTTTAATATTTCTCAATTATTTTTTATAAACATATTTAACCTTATATCTTATAAACATATATACACATATTAATTATTTATTAATTATATTATCTTATGTATTATTAATTATGTTGGTAAAAACTATATTATTAACAATTTTATTCCTTCAAATTAAAATATATCATAAAATTTATCTTGTATATAATTATCATATTAACTTATGTGTTTTTAGTAATTTGTATATATAAAAAGTACTTCTGATAACAACTATCCAAACACTCTCACTTCTCAAAATCATTTTTTTACAAAATCTATTTTTCACAGAATCTATTCTCTAAATCATGGTTTGGTTTCATCCAAACACACTCTAAGACGATAAAAACCAACGGGGGAGAGAGCATTGGGAAATGACCACACTAAACTTTTCTAAAAAGAGATGTGGCTTCGTTCATAGTTTATAATAAAACACAGAATCTTCTGATACTTGCTAATTTTAAGTTAAAATAAGAAGCAGGAATGGAACAAAAGAAGTTACTTTAACAGAGTAGGTGAGAATTTTCACTGGAGACGACGAAGACCTACGGAAATCCAAGCATTTGACCCCCCACGAGACATTCTCTTTGCCTTTTGGCGTTTGCCATTGGTCTTTGCAAACCGCACCTTATTACTCAACACAACCACTCATTACATTTGCTACTTCCTGTAACAACAATCAGTAACAATGGAAAACAGGCTCTTTAGGTTCAATGAAACCGACCCATTTTCTATTCTTTCATCTTTTAATTAATTCTATTATCATGCATGCTTCTGGAGTCCAAGTGACAGCCAAAAAAATATGCATTCTTATCATCACACGCCGTGGAAAAAGTGTCCAACCACTCAGCGAGAGAATAACTCACAGTTTGAGAGAACCCTTGACCCTAATAATAACCAGAAACCGCATTCATGTGGACGAAGCGAAGTTGAACCCTTGTTCTGGCCACATGCCTGTAACCATTTCAGGTGACTCAGTTCATGCAAGACAAAACAGTTATGTTGCACCTAATGCACTGCTACCTCCCATACCAAATGTAAGAGTTAGACAAAAAAGTTACTTCGATACTCAACATAATATCTCAATTTATTTTATTTCCTAAATTTGTTATTTTTTTCTTCAAAGTATCCCTATTGCACATAGTAAAGAGGTTCTAATCAGCAGGCAGTTACAATGTATATATGATTAGAAAAAGTATTTTAGGAAAACTAATATATATTTGTTATGAATAACTAATTTAACTAATCTTCTTAATATTAGCAAATTAGTTATCTAGATAACAGAAGGAGTAGGATATGGTAGCAGCAATTCAATCCTTGGGTGAAAAGTGGTGAAAAGTGAAAACAAGAAATGAGTACATGATGAGGCAGCACTTTGTGAAAGCAGTAGTTTCCATTAACTACATGCTTAACAAGATGCTGTGCTTGCCACAATTGGCAAGTTGTGATCTATTTACGCTTTTTTACCATTTCCATAGCTTGGATTTTTACTGTTGAATCACCATTAATGGATTCTCCACCCAAGTTTTCACCCTTTCCAGTCTTAACCCAGACAAAAAGCTCCACCCTCAATAACATGACCTCCTTTCTTGTCTCCCGATTGACAAATATTTTATGATACTTGGCCTCTCCACTAGACGATCCCACCACACCATTCGTGTGCAAAACACTAAACACACATAAAAGCAAGATTTTTCTGGTTTGATTATTGTTCATCAAAATATTGTTCTGCATGATGTACCAATCAGGAGGCTTTCCATGGACAGAACAAAAGGACAGGTCCAGTGGCAACTTTCTTGAGCATTTATTTTCTGGTTTAAGATATCATTACTGTGGAATATATATAATTAAGCCTAGCCTAGCCTGAGGGAACACTTGAGTAATCTATAGCATTGCAATGATAGGACGTTGAAGTAGTTTTAAAATATGAATTGTTGCGATGTTGTGTTGGTCAAAAGTGGGCTTCTGGCATCATTTTAGATGCTTACATTAAATTTTTATAAGCATTCTTTTCTTTACTGCTCTTTCCATTACTTGCATTATATTGTCTCTCTCTCTCTCGTTCTCTCTCTCTTCCTTCTCTATCACTTCCTTATCATAACAGGAAATTACTTGATTCCTGTTTAACTGTGATAGATATCAGAAAGAGAATATGGGGTGCTGTATGTAGAAGAGATTCGGTCTTTGCATCTCTTGTTCGTGCTGCCTTATTCAATACTACTATTATCTTCTCATTATTTTTTTATTTCATTGTCCTTGAGTCTCCATTTCTTTATTCAATAATCAATTACTATCTGGACTATATACGTTTTCGGCATGGAAATCTGGTTCTTATCTGAGGCTCCCCATGACTCAGAAACCTTCATCTTTTCCTTTAAAGTACGCGATCCTATTGTCAAAATTGTGCAGGAAAGATGCGAAGCTTCAATAACAAGAACGTTATCACATATATCATACCACAAAAAGTTTTAAAGGAAGCTTGCAGTAACCTTTACAATCAGCAGCATCTCTTTCAATCAGAAATATATATATGCTTGTTTATATGTATGTATGTACATATATGTGTGTGTGTTGAAGAAGACAATCTGTGGAGTCAGTACTGGCATCTGATTTTCAATTTTCAGTAAAAGTGGGAGCATTCCTCCCACTGTATATATATTGACATGAATATAATTATGCTATTCGATCGGGTTGTTGCTGACAAAATGGTAGGTTGACACATGGTATCTTGCTTTATGCGATCATTTAATATAGTTGTAGCTTTAATCGCAGCATTATAATCTGGACGTTTTTTAAGTCAGAAGCCAGTTCGCGCCTTTATGCTCTCTGAAACCCATAAAGTCTGCATTTTTTCTGTTGCTTTTTGCTGAAACTGTAACTAAGTTGGAAATCACAAATAATAATCCTATCCCTTTATTACACTCTTTTATGAGTTTTCTCTCTTCTCTTTTTGAGTTCCATTTACTACTGTTTTACTTTCTATAGTCAGAATCACACACTTCCACTTTGAATGGATGTTATCTGATGAGATTACTCAGTTGCAGACCAAGAAGATAGGAAAAGTTGGGGTTTGAGGACGAAACTAATCATGATTAGCCCACTCCTCTTAATGATAATGCTGCTTAAAAGAACTTAAATAATACGAGATGATAATCATTTCCAGAGTTTTTAAATAATTCAATTAGCCAGCAACAGCAGCAAGCAAATTAAGGGCAATTTAACTTGAGTTCATCATCTGACAGCGTGCTTAGCAGAGAAAATATATTTAAAACCGTGATGGTTAGACTCAAGAAGAGTAGGGTTAACGCATGATTAAGAGTTAATCAAGAATTAATGATTTGACATCACTAGAGCGTGGAGTCATAACCTAGTTATTCAGAAGCATCTGTGCGTGGAATTTCACGAATTTTGACTCATGATTGATTGGAGGAGAAAAGTCCCACTCCAGAAAATTTACTTTGAGAGAATTATATTATATTTGCCACTTGAGAAGCCATCAAAGCAGAATGAAAATCTTTTCTTGTTTACATTGATGCGCCCCCCAATTTAGGCATCCTACAGTCTCAGAAAGGAAAGTAGAAACAGTAACAAACAAAGCCAACCATCTTTTTTTTTTTTTCCTTCCCAATTTTTGTTTTGTTATAGCTCTATATGACCAATTTGTGCGGGCAAGCATGAATTTGATCGTAATGAAGACGAGCCAAGTTGACAAATTGGCTGAGTTTAAAAGCTAGCAAGTGAAGAAACTAGAGCATATTCCCCGCCTTGATTGATATATCTTTGCTTCTGGCAGCCATTTCGATTTTTGTTATATGGACTTGGAAACTGTGGTTCAATACAAATCATTGCATATATCTTACATTTCTTAATCAACCTTGCTTTTGTTTCTTTATAAATCCTCAGGTCATTTTGAGTTTGAGACTAATCTGTGTCCAAATATGTTTTCGTGATTCAAACTTATATCCTCCTACTTAAGGGTTGAGACTACTTACCATTTTTGATATCAATATGTGAAATCTCTTAATTTACACGCATATATTATATAAAACCAATTTTAAAAAAAATTAAAAGTGAAAACATAACCTTCAATTGGATCTCGACAAATGAGACCAAGTTGTTTTAACATAAAAATTAAAAAATTACTCATCCATCAACAAATCAGCCTTTTGAGCTCGAATTATTTATCACAAGGAATTTTTTTTTATTTTCTTGAGTTCAAATGTTGTGGTCATTTATAATTTTTTTTATAATTAATTCCTTCATTATTTATAATTTTATAGCAACACGAATAAAGATTAAAGGTGAGAATATATTTAACGGGAAAAACAAACGACAGACTGGCTCCCCACAACTAAAGAGGAGGGAAAAAAAACGAATTCTAAACTGATGATCCAATATTCGTTGATTCTTATCTGCTCTATGCCCTCATAATTTTATTTTAATATGTATCGTACGTATAGGGTAATGTTTATTATGTTTGTGAAAGTTAGAAGCAGCATGCGATGCTCTTTCTTTCCCTTTTTGTTTTGTTCTCATTTTTTGTATATATTATTGCATTCTTTTTTTTTTTCCGGGACATTTCACGAACATACTTTGATTGATCATAATCTTATCTCCAAGTATAATTCTTTGTATAGCTATAACAAAGATATTTTCTATAATTTAATTATTTAAATTTGTTGAATGCGAAGATTTACTGTATTATTTTTAACTCATAAATATACAATAGAATTCGTTCAAAATCTTATATTAATATATTGATAATTAGATTTATAAAAAACTAATTTAAACTATCTTCACTTATGAATTTGGAGCTAATGATTTTTTTAAAGATAAGAATAAGATGCAGTGAAAACTGATAATAAATAAGATTATTATATATCTCACAAAAATCATAAAATCTACTTGTTGATAGAATATTTGGTATTAATATTTTTATTATTTTAATATTTAACTTAATCTTAAATTTAATTTGTAGTCCTTCTTTATTAAATTTAAATGAGTATTGCGCTTTGAAGCACATGAACTAAATATACCACCAGCTTAAGATTGCAAAAGGTACTGATACTTACATAATTGAGGGGAAAAATCCCTAAGAGAGAATCATATACTGAATTCATGTACATAAATTATATGAAAAATCAATAAGGGTAAATGAAGGAGGGTGAAACCTTGGGGGGGCGAGTGAATACCAAACCTCTATTTTTTTATTACTATTATTATTAGTCTTTATAATTTGATCGAATTTTGGTTTTGATTATTGTAGTTTTAAATAGTTGGTTTTGATCCTCATAATTTTGATAAGAATTTGATTTAAATTTAACGAATAATCTTTATACTTTTGACAAGTTTTGTTCTTGGTCCCTATACTTAATCTTATGCCTGGTTTTTATGAAATTATAAAGACTAAAACCAATTATTTAAAATTATAAGAATCAAAACTAAAATTACATCAAACTATAAGTATCAAGAATAATATTAACTTTTTTCATTTATTCTTGTATTTTCTCACTCATATCTACTTCATCCCCACTACATATCTATGCCAAGAAATTTAAAAAAAAATAAATCCCACACTACATATCACCAATAATAATAAGTGTGAATAAATGTAAATGTAAAATAAAAGAGCTGGTGGAAGGCCTTTTGGAGTAGGATTAGCTAAGCGAGCAAGGGGCCTTTTCTTGTTCTGACGCTGCCAATTGATGATGCTTTTGCTTCTAATTCCCATCTCAATCTCAAAAGCTATGGTATTGGAAATGAGGATCTCCAAAACTGTTCAAGTATTGTCCTCCTATCATTCTCAACGTCATCGATTCTTGTTCTTCATGCAACCCTTCGAACTGCAATCCACATTCGTCAACTAAATCAAAAACTTGCTTCTTCTTCAATCCCACTGATAATAAATGCTAATCACACTGTGTTCTGTAATAAAAACTTGAAAAGCAACAGTTTTTAATGCTTACCCAATACTCGTCGTCTTCTTCGTTTCTGGTTGAACATGAAACCCTGGAATTCTCGCCGGTCTCGTCGTTTCGTGCGAATCTGCCACGTATGCGTGGCCGATTGTCTGCCAGTGTCTTCCGGCAAGCATACTGGTGCCAAGTAAAACAGAGCAACCTCCGCATTCAGAACTTTATATATAGAAGTAAATAAAAGGGTGTTCTGGCCTCTGGCCTTGTAATTTTTTGTGCTTAAATTTACCTTAATCGTCTTGTTGAAGTTCCTCTGGCCTCGCTTGGCTCTGTACTTCGAGATTTTCTCTTTTCTTTCTTCGGCACTGTAACGCCCCACTTTGAAGTTTGCTTCCTCTAAGAACGAGCCTTCCCTGTGGTTCGTTTGAGTAGAGCCCATGTTCTGATGATAGAGAAACAAAACCATATTTATGGGAACTGAATATAAAGGAACCGGGCACTAGTTGGCAATCCAGAAGAAAGATCAGAGACTAAATTAACCTGCAAGTCTCCTGTACTGCACACTCTTCTTACTTGATCGTTTTCAGGAGAATTCACGGTCTGGCCTTGAAAGTTTGAGGAATCTATGAGAGTATCATAGTGGGGTTGAAAGAGAAAACCAGGCTTCCCATCAAAACAGTTGCTGCTGTAACTCCTTTGAATGGACTTGTGTGCATTTTCAGAACCATTGTAACTGGGAGGAACAAAGTTCTGGTTGCCGTTGTAATCAGCACCCATTTGTAAATCTTCACTCTTCACAGAGACATTTCCAAACTCAGCTCCTAAATTTGTTGCAGTTGATGAAAGATGCTGCTGATAAAGGCTCAGGTTTTCCAGGTGGGTGCTTGGAGGAGAAAAGGAAAAGAAAGAAGAGGAAAAGGGGTCAAGAGAAGAAGAAAATTCGTCCAGTTTGTGTTGTTGGTATGTTTCGTTGTCTGGAATCTGATGAACGACGTCTGTGGGGCTGAAGAAAGGGAAAGGAAGAGGGTCAGAGAAGAAAAGGTCTCCGCCTTCATCAAAGGAGGCCATGTCTGAGCTCGAATGTCTGAGAAGAGAAGAATCAAAAGCGTAGGCATTTGAAGACATTGAAGCAGAATTCATGAGTGACAGAAATGAAATGAAGCTCTGAACTCTGAAGTCCTGAATCCACGAGAGCGACTGACAGAAGCTGTTTGTTTGATACGATGAAGATAAAAAAATTAACTTTGGTTGGCAAGGAGTACTGTTTTGTCTGTAAGGGTTTGGTCTTTGAATAATTTATGCCGAGGCCTGCTATTCATGGAACAACAAGACATTCAATCCCAATCATCTCTTTTCTCTCTTCCCCTCCTATGGACGTTATCGAACAGCACAAGGAGAGACCAGTCCCAGCTCCGGTTTATATAGGAGTTGTCTTTGCAAATTTGCCCCTCTACTTTTGATATTCTCGAAATTCTTGCTCCGCCTCCTGGTCCTTTTCAAATGATTCCCCGTGGGCGTAGAAACTTACGTCCATTTTTTGTTTTTGTTTTTGTTTTATTTCTTTCATTCTTACCAAAACAGCTACGGAAAGTTTTGTTTTTGGCCATCAATGTTAAATCAAATGTCACTGTTCGAGCCAAAAATATAAGGGAGAATGACATTGAGGTCCCACAGAAGCCAAAATACAGCAAAAAGGTCCCCTGAAATGTCATAATTTTTCTGAAGTCCCAAAGGGACTTAGATGCAATTTTCAGAATCTGTAAATTACTCTCTTGCCCTGCCCTAAGCCATCAGAAACGAAGCAGCAGCGTTTCATTTTGGGTGAGACTTCCCGCGCAATATGCTTGAGAAAGAAGACATTGGGAAAGAGGGAAGCAGCCATTGATGATGAAATATCCTCTCTATTACCATTAGTGAGCTCCAAAGAGCTTCCATGTGAATCTCCACAAACTTTCAGGTGTGAAACTTTCTTTCCTCTTCTCTCCTACTTTCTTGACAGATTGTGCTTTTGTTTGGAAATGGGGAATGAAAAAATCGTTTTTGTGTTTTTGGGTTGCTTGTGGGTGGTTTTGGAAATGGGATTCACAAGTTAATCAATAGAAAAGCTATGTTTTTGGTTGGTGTGTGTTGGTGATTTAAGTTGGGTGTGTAGGATAATCATAGGTGCTCTGTTTTTGAGTTGCTTGTGGGTGGTTTTGCTCTGTTCTGATGCTAGTTCAGTGGCAAAGGAAGAAAAAGATGAAGGTTAGTGAGGGTAGAAACCCTTAGCACGAAATGGGACTGTGTTGTCAATCAGGCCGCGATTGTTGTCAATGTGTGCCGCTACACTTGTCAATGTAGCTCCTTAAGTTGTCAATGACAGTTGCGTGCTGGTTGATGCAAGTTTCAGTTACTGATGGTATTTCAAAGCTTTTGTTTTTGGTTTAGGATTCAGATGTTAATGAATGGAAAAGCTGTGTTTTTGGTTGGTGTGTGTTGTGATTTAAGTTGGGTGTGTAGAATGATAATGGGTGCTCTGTTTTTGGGTTGTTTTTGGGTGGTTTTCCTCTGTTCTGATGCTAGTTCAGTGGCAAAGGAAGAAAAAGATGAAGGTTAGTGAGGGTAGAAACCCTTAGCAGGAAATGGGACTGTGTTGTCAATCAGGCCGCGATTGTTGTCAATGTGTGCCGCTACACTTGTCAATGTAGCTCCTTAAGTTGTCAATGACAGTTGCGTGCTGGTTGATGCAGGTTTCAGTTACTGATGGCGACTACGTCTGGAAAACATCTATTTTGCTTTGTTCACATAGGGGGAAAGTTTATAAATGATGGAGAAGATAATATGAGATATGTGGGAGGTAGTGTAAGAACAACCAATGTAAAGGAGGGCACAAGTTATGAAGAATTGAAAGAAATTATATCATCAATTGCTGGAAAAGAAAGCAACTCATTTCTTCTGAAATTCTCTGTTGTGTTTGATAAAAAAACTTTTGTGGAGTTGGTAGATGATGATGGGGTGGAACATTTGATAAAGTTTAATGAAGAAAGTGGTCATGTGTATGTCGAAGAAAATGAAAATGAGGACCACATAGAAGCAACAAGAGATAATACAATGGAGGAGCAAGATGTGTAAGTATAGTTTAAGAAAACTGTTATTGTGATTTCTTAGTATGTCAGTTGTTACTGTATTGCTACCAACTTGTCAATACATGCACCCTGACTTGTCATTTTTTGCAGGATTGATCAATCATTTGGAGGTGTCAATGAATTGTCTATGTCTCCACCTACCTTATTTGATGTGATTGGAGAGCCACAATCAATTCCTTGTGCTGTTGAAATGATCCCAACACCTACACCACAAATGAATTCCACAAAATGGAAGGATTTGATTATTGGAGAAGGACAAATATTTCCAAATGCCACTACTCTCCGGAAAACATTATACAAGTACAGCTTATGCCAGAAGTTTTCGTACGTTTTCATTAAGAATAATCAGCAAAAGATCATTGTGAAGTGCAAGGTTGATGGTTGTCCATGGTATATGGGTGCATATTCAATGGGAGCACATCAAGATACTGAGTTTTTAACTATCAGAACGTACAAAAGTGAACACATTCATCATGCACAGGACAACTTAATTGTACCTCACTCAGGAAGGTCAAACTTAGCTGCTTCGATTGTGATTGATGACTTGAGGTGCAATGTTGACAAGAGTCCTAATGAAATCAGAAAGGACTTGTATAAAGAATATGGAGTGCAATTGAACTATACTCAAGCATATAGGGTTAGGAAGAGAGCACTAATGGAATTACATGGTCGAGTAGAAGATTCTTATAAGGTAATCCCTTGGATGTGTGAGAGACTCATGGAAACTGATCCTGACACAGTTGCAAGATGGGAAGGCTCAGATAGCAACCGATTTGAGAGGCTATTCATTGCATATGGATGCTCAATTAAAGGCTTTGTGGAAGGTTGCAGACCAATTATTTATATAGATGGATGTCATTTGAGTGGTCCTTACAAAGGAACTTTATTATCAGCTTGTGCATTTGATGCAGACAATGAGTTGTTTCCTTTAGCATATGGTATTGTTAGCGGGGAAACAAATGATGAATGGACTTGGTATCTACAGAATCTGAAAGAGATAACCAGATCAGCACAAGTGACAATTGTCTCAGATCGGAGTAATGCTATTATCGGTGCTGTCAAGACAGTATTTGATGGTGATAGACATGCTTTTTGCTATCGACATGTGAAAGAAAATTATAGTGCGCAGTATGTGAAAATCAATAGAGGTGTGAGACGGACCTCAGAAAATAACAAGGAGAATGCACTTAATTTACTTGATGGAATTGCATATGCAAGGCATGATAATGAGTTTAATGTTGCAATGGGAAATTTAAGATTGTTTTGTCCTCAATTGGCACAATGGGTTGAATCTCATGGGGATGTGGATAGATGGGCGCAAAGTAAATTTCCTTTTAAGAGATGGGATAACATCACCAATAATCTTGCTGAGTCTTTTAATGCATGGATGTTGAAAGAAAGGAAGCACGCCTTGCCGGTTTTGATACAAGAGCATCAAGAGAAGTTGGCCAAGAAGATGGTTGCTAGCAAAATGGGGATGAAAAGCTGGAAAAATGGTGTAGGACCCAATATTGAATCAAAGTTGTCGGAACAAATAGCAAGAGGTGCGTGTATGGAGGCAACATATTATGGTGATGACCATATTTCGGTGCAGACAATACGTGAGGGACGCATCATCTATGTTGCTGTTGATCTGATTTCTCACAGATGCACATGTTTGGCATGGCAAATGAGTGGAATACCTTGTCCACATGCTTGTGCAGCAATCAAACTAGTTCACCGTAGTGTGTATGATTATGTAGATGATTGTTACAAATTGTCCACACAGGAGAAAATATATGCAAATAGCATGAGGCCAATTGCAACACATGATTGCCCACAGCCTGATGCACCTACTGTGAGTCATATGCTGACCCAAACATTCTTGCATCCACCGATAACCAAAAGGCCTCCAGGAAGGCCAAGGATTAATAGGATAGAATCTCAGTTCCAAAATAAGAAGGTTTATCATTGTGGAAGATGCAAAGAGCCTGGACACACTGCCAAGACATGCAAGAACCCAAATCCCAGCTGAGAACATATTGAAGTCAGCTATTTTTTGTATATGGATGTGAAGAGAATATTTTGTAAATGGGTGTGAAGGAAATTTTTTGTAAATGGATACACACCACTGGTTAGTTTCATTATGACATGCAACCCCTATATTTTTTTTGGGATGGGTTGTGAAATAGGTGTAGTTTCATGTATATGAAGGTGTAAATGAAAGTTGGCTATGAATTGGCATGTTACATTGTACTGTCATTTTAGTTGTCATTACCTGCACCCTGAGTTGTCACTAGACCTGTAATGACTTGTCAATCATTGCACTACGACTTGTCAATGAATTTGCTGATGTAAGTTGTCAACAACATGAATTCAAGTAACATAACCTTTTTTACCATGAAATGATATTTACAATCACTTTGTCATATTATATTTTGGTTGTATGGTCATATATAATCATTATTAATGAAGTGTCAAAAACTTACCTCTCCCTTGTCCCCTGTCAGTGGTGGCTCTGTGACAACACTGTCACATGTCAATGGCGCACTGTTGCTTGTCAATGACAACACTGTCCCTTGTCAATGGTTTATCCGGTAACTTGTCAATGGAGCTCTGTGACTTGTCAATGGGGCACTGTGACTTGTTAATGGCTTCACTGTCCCTTGTCATGGTTGCACTATGACTTGTCAATAGGGCACCATGACCTGTCAATGGGGCACTATGACTTGTCAATGGAGCACTGTGACTTGTTTGTGTGAACACTGTCCCTTGTCAATGGTCGCTGTCAAGAGAGCATTGTGACTTGTCAATGGAGTACCGTGACTTGTCAATGGTTGCACTATGACTTGTCAATAGGGCACTATGACTTGTCAATAGGGCACCATGACCTGTCAATGGGGCACTGTGACTTGTCAATGGAGCACTGTGACTTGTTTGTGTGAACACTGTCCCTTGTCAATGGTCGCTGTCAAGAGAGCATTGTGACTTGTCAATGGAGTACCGTGACTTGTCAATGGTTGCACTATGACTTGTCAATAGGGCACCATGACCTGTCAATGGGGCACTGTGACTTGTCAATGGAGCACTGTGACTTGTTTGGTGAACACTGTCCCTTGTCAATGGTCGCTGTCAAGAGAGCATTGTGACTTGTCAATGGAGTACCATGACTTGTCAATGGTTGCACTATGACTTGTCAATAGGGCACCATGACCTGTCAATAGGGCACCATGACCTGTCAATGGGGCACTGTGACTTGTCAATGGAGCACTGTGACTTGTTTTGAAATTCTCATATCACTTGTCATTAACTCCTGTTATATTAGTTGTTATTTTGGATAACTGACGTTGTTAATTTCATAACCAACCATAATATCTCTGCACATATATAATAGAAATATAATTAACAATGTAATAAAACCCTAACAAATTAGTATTACAATGTGATGACAAAGGTAATAATATTATAAACATAACCTGATCAGTTTGTTACAAAATGACCTATTTGCTAATCATCTTAACAACACATATCATGGGCAAGAGAACAAAAAATTCATAGACTACTCTATCTCCTCTTCTTGGTCTTGTTGTAGTCCGATAGCATCGACATCACTTCACTCCCATGTTCATTACTTGGATGGGTTACCAACCACCACAAACAGCCAACCTTCAAATCTTGTAGCTCATCATTAGAGTATCGTGGCATTGTATATCCTGCATCATCCCGAACGGTGCCATCCCACTCTTGTAGCCAAGAGATAACATGAACTCCACATGAATCACTACCAAGCAAATTGAATATGTTAGTACCTTGCAATTGTTATTGTGAACAAAAACAACATAACACAATCGAACAGAACATCTACACTTACGTATCATTCTGCACATAGACTTTAGCCCATTTCACTTCGTTGTCAATTTTGTCCTCATTGACAAACAATTCTGGCTTAACAGCACGTAGCATTAAATGGAAACAGTTCATCTGCAAAAAAAACACACACGCATAATGAACATGCAGTGACGAGGGACAGAACATCCAGTGACAACTCACAGAGCATGTAGTGACAAGGGACAGAGCATCCAGTGACAACTAACAGAGCATCTGGTGACAACTAACAGGGCATCCAGTGGCAACTAATATATCATCCAGTGACAAGTAACAGATCATTAAGTGACAACTAACAACTAATATATCATCCAGTGACAATTAACAAATGATCCACTGACACCGAGCACAACATCCAGTGACAACTACCAGAGCATGCAATGACAACTAGCCCAGCATCCAGTGACAACTACGACAGCATATAGTGACAAGGGACAGAGCATACAGTGACAACTAGCATGGCATCCAGTGACAAGTAACAAATCATCCGGTGACAACTAGCACAGCATCCAGTGACAACTACGAAGCATATAGTGACAAGGGACAGAGCATACAGTGACAACTAGCATGGCATCCAGTGACAAGTAACAAATCATCCGGTGACAACTAGCACAGCATCCAGTGACAACTACGACAGCATATAGTGACAAGGGACAGAGCATACAGTGACAACTAGCATGGCATCCAGTGATAAGTAACAGATCATCCGGTGACAACTAGTACAGCTTCCAGTGACAACTACCAGAGCATGTAATGAGAACTATGCAGACTGCTACTAACAATTATAATAGTCATTGACAAGTGTAAAAGCTGTAAATAACTACTCACAGTTTGTGTTGCCATGAACTGTTTGGGGTCGAACTGCCTTTTACTTGTCCTTTTCTTCTTCTTCTTTGCGTCATGTTGCTCACCCCCTTCTTCTTTGCTTCTTCTTCCTCGGCTTGTAATCTTATGAATGTGATGCTATCAACCAACGAGTCAAGGGCGTGGAAGGTCATGGTCTTTGTCTCAAAAACATAACAAAACCAATGATCTTCAAATAGAGTAGGACCAAAAATGAAATCGCAATCCCCGATATTGTATCCAATATATTCAGGTAATATTTCTCTTTGATGGTCCTCCCATTTCCACCTTAAAGGATTCGCCACCATTTTCTGCATGAAATCTGCAGAAAATATATGACGGTTGACTCGCCCATCTTTTTCCTTTTGATCTCCAACGAATGTCTTCGCCACCATAGTCATAAACTGAAATTGCAAATACAAACAAATTACAACTACTTAGCATGCAATAACTCACTATATTATTAACTATGTACGTGTGACTCACCCTGTCGTTTATCCATCTTCTACGTTGGAGACATTGCAACTCACCACGGGTTAGGAAGTATCCATACATCGATACAAAGTATCTAACACAAATGAAACAATTATAAAGTTAGTAAATTCAGTAAATTCTGTAACATAATACAAAATTGGTCACCAAAACATAATACTTACTTCTCTTGCTCCTCTTGGCTACACCTTGCTGTACACATGTCAAATAAAGCTTGCCTGTCATCAATTGTTCTCTTTTTCCCAGCTTTGCTTTTAAATTCCAGAAATGGAGACCTAAGAGCTTTCCCCTTACTTATCACCCTTGTAGATTTCCTCACATGTTCACTCCCTTCCCCTTGGGTGGCCTCATCCACTTCTTTGTCCTCTTCATCTTCTTCTCCTCTTTTATCTTCTTCTTCATCTTCTTTCTCCTCATTTCCCTTCTCTTTTTCCTCTTCATCCTCTTCTTTTTCCTTGTCATGTGATTCTTGTCCACCCATCTCCTTTTCTGATTGAGCTTCTTGCTCTTCTTCTTCATTTCTATCATCTTGTGATTCAGATCCTTCTTCTTCATTTCTGTCATCTTCTTCCTCATCCTCTGAATCACTTCCTTTCTCAACTTTTTCCTCTTCTGCTTCAGATTCTTCTTCCTCATCTTTGTCCTCTTCACTTACATTGCCACTACCCTCCATTAGTCTTGACTGAAGGGCCATCATTTCCTCCCCCAGCATAGACACTAATCGAGTATATGTCTTTTTTATCTCCTATACAAATAAAATTCAGAACAGTAAGCAATAGTAGAAAAACAAAAAATTAATCATTAAGCCCACAAGTCCACATACCGGGTGAGTTAAATTTTCAGGATCAAATTTGGTGGATTGCTTTGCCGGATGCAAGAGTCCTCGATTGCTTTCCTTCTCCTCCTTAACTCTTTGCTGCACTTTCTTTTCATCCCAATATGCAACAGCATCCTTTACATGTGCAGCTTTTGTTTCTCCCAATGGAAAATTTTGTAGACAATATAACTGCATGTGACATGAATGATAAGTTAACAGCAACCATTGACAACATTCACACCATCAAATGACAACAGAAATATACAAATTATTGTAGCACTTACCATTAGGAAGTATAGACAACCTGGCACATTCTTCTTCTTCTCAGTCAACTTGCCTTTTTCCAATTGTTTCTTGTACACTCCAATCCCCTTATATAGTTCATGCAACACATAAGAGGACCAATCAAACTTATCCAATCTATCCTTTGTTGATAGTATTACCTTCAACAAATAATCACCGACACAAATACTTGCATTAGGACATAACAATGTTCCCAATGCATACATGACAAACAGCACCTCAAAATTTTCATCTTGGTTCTCCTCACTCAACAATGATGCTATCTTCTTGTATGGAATATTGCCATACACACTCCTCCACTGCTTGAACACTTCATCTTCATTATTCACAACTACTTTAATCTCTTCTCCATCAAATGGTAGCCCCAAAAATTCATGCACATCTTTTGTCCTCATTTCCCTTCTCTTCCCTCTTATTGAAATGTTTTTTGATGCAAGATCCAATGCAGACATAAACTCTCCACACAATTCTCTTTGAATTGTGTGGCAACATACTTCCACTAGCTTGTCAAAACCTATCTTCTTCAGCCTGTCCATTAGATCCTTCCTTTCTTTGATTATCTTGCAAACTTGCATAAATTGTTTTGGTGCACATCTAGTGTAGAAAGGAACTATATACTTCTTGGACTTTGTGGGAGCTCTTTGTTCCTTAGCTCTGTTACAATACTCCTCTTTTTGCTGTTTAGATAATTTGTCCCAAGCATTTCTCACATGTTCATTCCTAGATTCAAGTGATTTGTATTTCCTTGAGCCTTTCCTATGGAATTCCTCTGTGAATAATGCATACCCAGAAAAATTACAGCTTCTTTGTTGTGCACTTTTGTTGGTTCCATCCTTCCCCATCTTTTTAAAAGCACTACGAAACAAAGAAAAAAAATTCTGACACTTTTTTGATGATGTGGCATGATAACAAATGATGAATCAAATTAAAGGTTATGGATCAAACAGCACTAAATCCATTTCTGTAAATAAAACCATCAATCATGCCAAAATTATTTCTTTTAAGAGGCTATTTTTCAATACTATCAATTCACTAATTAAATGGTATACAAATTTATTGTGTCCGTGCCCTGCATATTCATTGTTGTTGTTCAAAGTGGAGGGTAATATTTGTTTAATACAAGGATCTAAAAACACAGACATAAAGGCGGGTGGGTGAATAACGGCTGGATTTTCCCTGGTATTTCATCATACAACCTAATGCATGTGCCCTGTAATTTGTATCGTAAGGTTACCGAACAACAAAGTTCCACATATAAAGCCATCACAGAGGTTCAAATAATCAGTTATCCAATTTGAAGTAATTCTATTTTTCAATCATTATGGCTCCTGAAAGTTTCAACATTGCCGAACAGAGCTACAACAACGAACAATGACCAAATACCAAACTCAAACACAAAAATCCATTGCTTTACTGCTTACCGTGACAACAATGATTCCAACCTCCGACGATGCTTTCAGACTTCGGTTTCGGTCTTCACTACAATGATTCCGACCTCTGACGACGATGATGATTCCAACCTCGGTTTCGGTCTTCAATACAGGGAGACGCCAGCACTTCACTTCAAACACCAGGACGACCTCCACTTTGCTTCAAACACTGATGAACGGAGACGCCAGCACTTTGCTCCGCTTCCCTTCCAAAACCGGGACTTCGCTCCGCTGCGCTTCGCTCCGCCACGCCAAAACAGAGCCACCACGGCAGGCTTTCAAGGACTTCGGTCACGATTTCCGGTGGGTTGTGAGTAGATTTGAAGCAGCACGGTGGGTTGTGGCCGAATTCTCAGCACGAAGGATTTCGGACAGGACGAAGGCGCCAGACGATTTCTTCGGTCGGGGTTTCAAATTCACTCAGCAATTTCGAATGGTCCGTCCAAAAAAATTCGAATGGGAAATCATGAGTAAGGGCAAATAAGTCATTTGAAGATTCTAAAAATTGCATCCAAGTCCCTTTGGGACTTCAAAAAAATTATCAGATTTCAGGGGACCAATTTGATGTATTTTGTTCTCCATGGGACCTCAATGTCATTCTCCCAAAATATAACCAATTATGATCATTCCAATTTTTTTTTTTTTGAAAAAATCAGTTGTGAAAGTTCGAAACAAAGAAAATGATAACTTTGGAGGCAATAATTAGTTAAAAATGATTTTTTCAGGCTAAAATTATACTCCTTCAATCCTATTTTATAAACAACAACTACCATATCTCTTTTGTTCCTAAATATAATCAACATTTATAAGTTGTCTTAAATTTTTGTAGAGAATTTCTTATTTTGCCCTCATTAATTACTTATTTTAATATTCAATATATTTATTATCTTATTTCGCAAACTATCATCTCTCCATTACACATTCTCTTTCTTCTATAATTCTTTTTATTATAATAATTTTTTTATTATCTCTTTTATACTCTTCCTCTTAGATATTTTATAGAAAAAATTTTATTTTTATATATTTATTATTTTTAACTAACTTTAATTAGTATTTTGATTTGCATGATCAGCTCGGATGTTACTATTAAAAAAAAAAAAATCAGAGGAGTGATTATTAATGAATTAAAAATTAATAATATAAAAGGGGAAAAAAAATCTCGGGCCTTTACGGGTCAGCTGCGTCGTGGTCAATATGGCTGGTGGCTGAGCGAGCACGCCAATTGAGAGCTGTGCTGTTCAAGTCTCGTGGAAGCCAATTTCGAAATTCCTTGACTCTGTCTTCGATAGCCGGTTCCTTTTGTGTGTGTATATACAGTGGCATTGCATTTGCAGGATTCCCTGAAAATTATCGGTTCTACGGTTGCTTTTGGGGGGTAATAGTTTTAGTCGCTGTCAAGACCGGCGGAAGACATGGCGTCGCAGGAGCACCTTGAGAAGATGCAGCTTCGTCAGAATTATCGGAATCTCTGGCACACCGATCTCATGAGGACCATCCAGGCCGACACCCCCTGTATGAAATTTCTTCCCCTGCGAGTTTGTGACGGGGAATGTCACCCCCCCGGCCCCCACCATTATTATATTTGATTCTCTGAAACTGACTGTAAAATTAAATTTTGTGCAGATTGTTGCTTTGCGTTGTGGTGGTAAGCGATCTGGATCTTTTCGTTATCTTGCTGCACGGTTATTGATTATTAGACGATTTATTTTCCTAGAGAATGGGTGTTCGCATTCGATTCCCAGCTGTTTGTCATCGAGAGATTCAGATCTAGAATTAAGATTTTTGACTTCCATCGTCATGACTCTGCGAATTATCTATCCATAAGCCACCGATCTTTCCATATGCAATCTGGGTCTTTTGGCTACTGTATGCCTACTTTGATTTGGTCTCGTGGAGACAATGATATACGGATACAAATTACTAGACCTTGTGCCTCAAATTTTCGGAGAGAATGGAAGTTCGCTTTTGATTTCCTGCTGCTTATCATTTTAAACTTTTAAATCTTGGATTGAGAGCGACTTGCATTGACATATGTTGACTTTCGAAGTATATCTTTCCCAGTGAGTATAATATTGAAGATGGAAGGTCACGGTTGAAATTAAATCACTTTGTCGAATCCATACCTAAAAATTGTGTCTTTCATTTCTTTTCAATGCCGGTAGCTGAGTATTATTTCTTTATTTGATCATGATTGTGCTGTCGCAATGCATGTCGGGGGCGAACCAGAGGGTTCAGATTATCCCAGGAAAGGGTGGACTGTTGTTGAAATGGCTATTGGGGATCTCAGTCTTTAGCCATCGAGACGATGGGATAATAATATATAGGTCCCGAGTGAAGAGGTATCTGGTGATTGTGCCTTGGTGTATTGCGCGGTTTCCTGAGGGAACTGCTGTTAATAGCTCAAACCCCGGAGTACCGACCCTATGGATGGTGCTTCCTTTTCTTAGCAATTTCATACTCGTGATTTCTGAAACTAAATTTGACGTTTTCTGAGACTGATCGTAGACTTCTGAGAACTTACTTGTTATAATTCATGAAATTTTACTCTCCATCAGGGGATAGGATTTACGTCAATATGTATCATCATTGTAAAAAGATAAAATAGCGTCATTTATCTTCAAAGTGGATTATAGAAAACTAGTCTGTCTCTATAAGGAAACCATATTGTTACTTTGTTTTGAGGCACAGTTAGTGTCTGTCAATATTTCTTGTTCATCCAAAAGAATGGAAAGACGAAGTATATGTTGTCTTGCTTCATGAAGTGGTGTGGGTTTCCTTTGTAAAGTTCTTGTTAGATTAGATCATAGCATGTCTTCTGTGGATACTGTATACCTTGAGCATAGGAGCCATCTCTTCCATAATGTGGTCAAGGCTAAAAGTACGGACCAAATTGTCATTGACAGCGAATTCACCTTCAGGCTTTATCAGTTTATTGGAGAGTACCAGGTGTCCTTGCCGCATGACATGTTCTTTAGGCATTTTCATTAAGAAGTTTACATTCCCAAATAAGATTATGGACTTTCCAAAGTTTCTGAATGACCTGGTTGTTTCACCTGTTTCAGTATATGTGATCTTTTACTTTTGTGCTTGTCAATTCAGTCATAAAATTATAATAGTGTTTTTTATATCTCCAATAACCTCATCCGTTTGACCTTTTAAACAACAGCTGTAAAAGCATACTTGTGTATGTGTTTTGCTTCAAGAAATCTAATGATATTGTTTAATTATAGTGCACCATGCGTTTCATACCTGCTCCGCAAAAGAGCTCTCTACGATGACATGTCAAGGTAATTGTTAGCTTGATGCTGTTTCAGTTTTTTAAGCTTGTAAGCTGACTTACATAACCTGTTATTGTGATATGCTGATGTCTTTTTTGTTCCAGATACACATGTTGTGCTGGTTACTTGCCTTGTAGTGGGAGGTGTGGAGAAAGTAGATGTCCTGAATTTTGTCTTTGCACTGAGGTATGTTACTCTGTGTGTGTTTCTCACCTTAATGTACGGCAGAAGCCATGGGTGTTAAAATGGCTTTCCGCTCTGTGTTTTTTTTATAGGTTGTTGAGTTATCACTTAATTGAAAAGCTAGATTTAAAATCAAAGGTTGTGCCTGTGTGGTACTGAAGTTTATGTATCAGGTGATTTTGCTTAAAAGAAATTGACTAAAAAACAGAAAGTGACATTTAAATTGGCGGTTATGTAAATAAAGAGCATGCAATGTTTGGACATTTTCAGGATGGTCTTTTTTTTTCTTCTTTCGAGACTTGCTCTCTACTTTGACGCTCTTTGGTTAATTTACATGTGCTCTCTCTTCCTGTTAATTTTGCTATGATGCTTCCATTATTGTAGGTTTTCCTCTGCTTTGGAAATTCAGTGGCCTCAACTCGCTTTCTGTTGCAAGATGAATTTAACATCCAAACTACGCAATGTGACAATTGCATTATTGTAATCTCTCTCTCTCTCGCTCACTCACAAACGCATGCACATGAACTCTAATGCCAATATTCTGTTGGTGATATTCTGTCAGTGTTTAACTTTCCTTACATGTTTAGGGTTTTATGTTTGTCCTTCAACAAGTTGCATGCATATTTTCCATAATCGCAATGATTGTTGGAAGTGATGAAATTCAACAAGCTTCTCAGTTGCTAAACTGTCTGGCTGATATGGTGTACTGCACGTAAGGCTTCCTTTCCTTTCTCTTTCATCTTGCACTTTTATTCAAGAGGACATTTTACTGATGTATGTTAAATCTTGTATGCAGGGTCTGTGCATGCATGCAGGTGAGTTTGTTAAATAATAGGCACGACCCATTAGTGTATCTTAACATCGTGTAATGTGTTACATCACACATAGCGAATTGTATTTGCAGACTCAGCACAAGATTGAAATGGACAAGCGAGATGGCAAGTTTGGGCCTCAGCCAGTAACGGCTCCTCCTCCTATTCAACAGATGTCACGCTTTGATCAACCAGTTCCTCCTTCAGCTGGATATCCACAGCAACCTGCATACGGACAGCCCTATGGTTATCCACCTCCAGCTCAGGGCTATCCTGCACAAAATTACCCCCCTGCTGGCTATCCTCCACCGGCATATCCCCCTTCTGGTTACAGTAGGTGATCGACATTGTTATAGAATGCCTTTTCCTGCTCTCCTGTTCCGGTTGAGTTTTTCAGTGTCAAAGCATTACCATTTCAAACTTTGCCTAGTTGGGTAAACATGTGCAGGCAGTAGCATTGTGGGCCGAAATGCAATGGCTACGTTACATTTCTCTCACAGATTTAATATCTTCTGTAATGACGAGACTATTTGTAGCGTTGTTCATTCTGAGCCCTTGTGATCTCTTTAAACAATTTGGGTTTGATGATGTGCAATTAGTAGTAGTCTAATTAACGATATGTTTGCGATGTCATGGTGTGAATGTGAGGTAGATTATTAGTTTACCCATCCGACTTCAAGGATGTAATAACAATGAGCTCTGGCTTTCTTCGACAACGACAATACTAAGAAAACTTGCTTTTGGATAATTCTTTTCTGTTTTTATTCTCAATGGCTTGATATGGATATGATACCGAGTGGGAGTATGGGCTGGCATGTAATGAGTGGGTGAATAATGAGTTCAGAGCCTTTTGAAGATGAGAGGTGAGGTTATATTATGAGGATGCTTGATTGTGAGGACAACGTTCTCTACTCTTTTCTTTTCATCCTTTTTCTCTGTTTTCTCCCTAACTATGAGATCAACATTTAAACAGTTTAAATTTGATTAAATATTTTTTTTTATTGCCATTTTGAATTGTTCAGATTAGATTTTACCAATTTTGATATAATTATTTATTAAATTTGAACTACTAAAATATTGGTCTAATGGTTTTTTGGGGGGGGGGGGGACTGAAGGAAAGAGAATAGCAAGAGAAGAGAATCCTTTCCCTTAATCATGAGGTGTGAAGAAAACAATTCTCCGCCTCAATGTCCGCAAAATGATGTGTTTCAGCCATGAAAGATGTCGGGGAGAAAAAAAAAAAAGGGCTATCGAAACCGAATAAAGAGTTGCCATCATAGCAGCGGAAGTTCAATAATAGCACCAGGTGTCATGGTCTATTTATTTCATCCCCAGCCCATATTCCCATCAATGTTGGGCTTTTGTCTTACGGTTTGTCTTCGGCATTAAAATGTTTAATCACCAACTAACAAAAGTTTATTCAGTTACCAACAGGGGTTGGTCCAAATGGTAAGCGGCTTGGTACCGCTTAAGTGAGGTCTCGAATTCGAGCCTCAGCGTATGTAGAAATCTCTGTTGGGAGACTCACCCACCATAGCCAGGTGCGCGACGCGGGTCGGATCTAGATGTAGTCGGAGCAAAGCTCCGGTGAACTGGGTGGGCAACCAAAAAAAAAAAGTTTATTCAGTTAGTAAGAAATCGGCCTATAATTTATAAGGTCATGAGTTTGAATCCTACTGTCAACGTGAGAACTTTGTTGGTAGACAATCTATAAGTATCTTTGTAAACGCTCTCTGGACCTGGAGATATGACCTGGCCTTGATGAGCCCTTACGGACATGACTCACCTAAACTTTTGCATATTAAAAAAAAATGTTTAATCACCACAATGGAAGGAGTTTATTTCTTACAATATAACAAATTAATATTTGAATTCTTGCTGAGAGAGGCGTTTATATTTAATGCCTAATAATTTCTCAAACAAAATTGCTCACGGTAAAAGTATAGCTATGCCCCGGGGGCAGGAATGAAGTTTAACCGCCAGTAACTAAGTTGTGGGGAATTTGCCAAAGCTCTTGGGCTTGACGGCAGAAATCTCAGCTTTGAAACGGGTGAAAGTGCTTCCTATGGTTGACGAGAAGAGTAGAGTAGCTGCAGATGCAAGAATCTGATGATGTAAACAAAAGACTACACAAACACAACAGCTAGCAGCTTACCTGCCGGAAACAGGTTCAGTAACTTAGGCCGCATGATGAGCCATATATAGCCAAAAACCCTCACTAAGCAGAGCATGAGCCCCATCAGTAATTCACTATTAGTTTTGTCGTCATTAGTGAAAATTGATGGCTTTTATATTTCACTAGCTAGGTTTGTCGTCTTGGATATCATAACCTAGCTTGCTTTTTCTTCAACCACGTTAATTAGCATCCATCATTTTTTACTATCTGTCAAAAGTTACATTCAATAAGCTGTGGACCTGCCAAGAAAAAGAAACAGCCTTAAAGGCCAAAGAAAGAAAGAAAGAAAGAAAAAACAAGAAGTTCATCGAGTGAGGCTAAGCCAAACTGAAGTAGTGTGAGGCTATTTATATCTGATGGGAGGAGTAGTCACCGGGAAGATAATTAATCTCATGTGAGCATATCTTTAGTTGTAATTCTCTCTATCTGTTGCGTTTTACATTGCATATATAGCACTTCATTCAATTTTATTAATATATATTTGTGATTATTTTTTAAAAAATTAATCATGTGATGCTAAATTTGGAAGTTATATGATTGCGTGTAGGCCTCTATTCTATTATGGTGTCATTGTAAATTATATCAGGAGAATCAACAAAAGAACAAGCAATACTCACCAATACACTTTTTGAGTGAAGGCATTTCTTGAAGCAAGAAATAAAGCACATATGTATATATGATCCTAATCCCCCGTATAGAGGGAAACACAAACAAAAGGCTGCTCAATTCTTCTCAATACATGCCTGTGGGTTCAGAGTCCTGGATGGAGAAAAATAAAGAATGATTGAATCATTGTTCTATTTCCTTTTTTTGATGTGATTATACATTACATCCGATATTATTATTGTGTGGGGTATCATGAATCAAAAGAACATCTTTAAAGTGATTTTTTTCCCCCATTTACGAGATTCAAATGTTTGATTTGATTACAATGTCTCTTACATATAACCACTTTCTATTATTCTTTTCACCACCCTTTAGTAACTAAATTGTTGTAGGCGGAAATGATTTTCCCCGCATCTTTTTCCTTGCTTCCGACGATATCATAATTAGATCTGAATTCTCTCAGGCAATTGCGGTTCTTTGGTCTGCTTCATCTATAAAACTCAGTTTTCTGCGTTGGTTAATCAATATTAGTATATATAGTAATGTCTTCGATCTTGTGCATCTCACTTTCTTGCTTACACCTAATTGCCTGCGTTTTTTTAGCCCCAGAAAGATTGTTCACCCAATAAATTAATATGTGCTTGGCGTAGATAACAATAAAAACTAGGTTTTCTCTGTCCCCATCAACGTTAAAAATTAGTTGATATCATTATTAAAATATATTTTAGTAGGCTTGTTTACGTATACGGTTTCACATTTACCCAAAAGAGAAGGCCAAAAAAAAAAAACAGATTAAATTAAAGAAACTTGAAAAATGTAAGGTGGCGCCTGGAACCGCCCTGGAACTTACTCAGTCTTGCGTTAATCCATGGATTTGCGCCTAAAAAACACACTGAATCTCTCATCTCATTACCGGATACATCGTTTAGCGTTTCGTCTAAATCTGGTACGATGCAAGAAGAGCTCGCAGCTCTTTCAAATCTATGTAAATATGAAGTGAAATATCAAAGGCCAGAAACTGAGATCCAAAATCTGAAGCGAGAATAAACTTTACAAATTCATCTAACTACAGAGACTTCGCTTTGGATTTCTCTTTTTCTGCTGTATATATACAGATATCTCAACAGTACAATTTTCTTTTTTTTTCCCTCCTGGTTTTCTTCCCTGTAAAGCCTAAGGACTAATGAGAAAGAAGGAAGAAAAAAACCACAGAAGAGTATTTGCAGAGCTAAAAAGAAGAAAGATGAGGATATTCTTCAGAATCAGCGTAGAATTCTGGAATGCCAGAAGCAGCCCAGAGCCTATCATTGAAGGCAGCTTGCATATCGTGAGGTATGAAAGGTGTTCGACACAAGGGACACGTTCTCTGATCGTAACCCATCCACCGGTCCAGGCATCCCCGGTGATATATGTGCCTACAGTTGGTGAGCCGCCTGATCTCGTCGTCGGCCTCGAACTCGTAGAGACAGACGGCGCAGCTATCCGGCGGGTCCACCAGGTCGGAGAACTTGGCGACCGGCAGGATTTCGCGGATGAGCATGGCCGACACCGAGTGAAATTCGGGCACCGGGTGGGGCCAAACAATGTCGGGCTCGAGAAAATCGTGCAGACCCAGGTAGCGAAAGAGAATGGTGATGAGTTTTCGGATGAAACCCAGAAGAGAGAGGACGTGAAGGAATATCTTGGGGAAGACGAGATCTGTGTAGCCCACTGGGAATCCCATGAGGAAGAGACAGATATGGGAGCTTTCTCGCTTGCTTTTGTGGTTGAAGAAGAAGAGGGTGAGAAAGAGAGAGAAGGGTGGTTTATATAGAACTTTGAAGTGAGGAGGCTGAAATGACAAAAATGGGCTTCGACTTTGTGGAGAATGACAGGAGGCTACAATGTGGGAACGGGACAAATCTTCATTAAAATAAGATAAGGGTGTAATGTCTGTGAGTGATCTTTTTTCTCTTTCCTCCCCAGACCACTTTTTACTGATGTCTTATTCATGAATGTGAAAGATATGTAGCTTCCAAATTGCATGGATGCAAATCTGGGGAAATTACAAAAAAAAAGATGTAGTTTGTTCTCATAATTTTACTATGAATGAACAAAATATAACAGCATAAGAAATTCAGAGAGCTCACGTCCCTTTTCTCTTTTCCTTTTTACTTGAAAATAATTTGAGATGTTAAGATCCTATGTTAATGTGAAGGTGGGAAAGGGCGAAAGGCAAGATCTTTGGGTGGATGTTTTATAAAAGAATGGCAACAATCTCAATCATTGGTCAAAAGAGGGGTAATAAGTAAAAGCTGAAGTGATAGTGAAAATAGATAGTGAAGGGTCACAGCTTTTGAGGAAACAAAACATAGTGAAAGATGAGAAAGCAAGGGATTTGTGTCCTGTTGCATCCAGCAGTTTTCCTAAGCGTCCGCACGCAGGGCATGATCCACGGCTCTTAATCTGCTTTGTGTTACTAAATATAGTAGTTGGCTTCATCATGAAGAATCAAAATTAAACCAGAGCTCTTTATTGTAATCAACGGCTTCAATAATGGTTTCTTGGATCAGTCTCTTTCCTAATTAATTGCTTAAGCTGCGTGATTCCCAAGCTTTGTTGTTTCAGACATATTTCCTAATACTATATCTGAAAAGGGGACCAAATTTGTGAGTATTGCTACTAAATAATACACCTCGCGTTATAAATATGAATGACACTTATCTTCCTGCACTTCGATATATCGATCTGCTATAGGTATCATGCATGTTTTATATTTGTTTGCCTTCCTGATTTAATGTCTTCAATCACTTTAAGATTGAGCTCTCTTCTAAACTTGCTTTCTTTTTCATTTTCTCAAATCACTTTTTTTTTTATCAGAGTTTTCAAATTTTGTAATTGGCCTCAAAAACAGCTTAGACACTTAGTTCATTAGAACAGTATCTAGCATGATACGACGGAAAGTTGAACTTGCCAGACGTTAAGTTGTTGAAAACAAAACTGTTCATTTGGAGAAAGATAAAGGGGAAAGATAATAAAGATAGTGGCAAGATTAAAAACAACACCTCATGTATATCCAATTTGGGAAGGCATGAGAGGATGAAGAAAAGGCAAGAAATTAAAGTGGGTGATGAATTTGCAGCTACTAAATCGACCGATCGCTATCGTATCCGGAATGGGTGTGCATAATGATGAGTAGTGAGATATATTTATCAGTGGTGACGAAGGAAGTCGAGGGTTGGTTCTATTTAAGAGCACACCAACCAACTTTACCCAGCTCCGGCTCTTTCAATGATTTCCCCTTTTTTTCTGTCATCAGCTTCAGGATCTTAAATGATTTGTTTGCTTCAGTGGAGAAAGCATTCATATATACGCAAAGATAAGAGAAGATCCTATGACAATGGCCTCAACAATCTCCCATTTAATGACACTGTTCTTAGAAATAGAGCTTGTGGTGGGCTCATACATAATCTAATCAAGCAAGCTATATACTCCCTTCGTCCTTTTCATAACAACATGATAATTAAATTATATAGTTTAAAAAAGTAGTTAAAATTAGTTAAAAATAATATGTACGTAAGAAATAAACTTTTTGTTTCCAAGCAAGTTCTTATTTATAAAAGGCAAATAAGGGGAAAAAAAACGAAAGAGAACATAGTAAACCCTTTAATTAATGTAATATATAAAATTAATTAGAGACAAAAAATAGTACAAATATGATAAATGTTTAGACAATCAGAAGAAATTTTATTAAGAAAATTTAAATTTTTGGCTCTTATAAAAAATACGGGAGGGAGTATCTTGCAATTGGGTGCATCATAATATTATCGTCACTAGCGCATCTCTGCCATCAATTAATGCCTTCAATCACTTTTGAGATTTTTTTTCATCATCAGCAGCTGGAATGCTGCAATTCTTAATAAGGTCTTAAATCAAAGACCCCGGCATCAATTCTCACTTGTCTTCATTATTCTTGGGGTTCTTATTGCCAGTTTCATCCCACTCATTTTAGGGAGCGAACCTAAAGAGTCGCTTTTGTGTCACTGTTACGTTTGACTTCACATCACATTTCGATCTGGTCATCAAGTCATTGGAATTTTTTTCAAGATTGGCCGTTGAGAAAGTCCTAAATCTCCAGTTTCCCTTGACGTGATTAAGTCTTTTTATTTTTTGAAGAAAAAACATAATCTATTTCAATTTCTTAAAGTCTTGCGCTGGTGGGCAACAAACCCTAGCTTTAAAATCCAATAAAAAACTGAAACTAAACATCGAATGTCTCCGATCATCGTCCGACCCCGTAATTAAGCATTTCTGCTAATTGCCGGCCATGAATATTCAAATTTTAAGAGGGGCTTATATACATACACACGTTACGTAGTTATAGGTTTTACTCCAAAACATTAAAGAAAAAAGATTGTTAATCGTATAATCTGTAACGAGATCCCCTAGAGCATAAACTAAAGAATCCTGAGTTTGTCGTGGCGCAGCATCGACCTTGTTGACATGGTAATCTGATCTACCGGGACAAGTTAAGGCACAGCCACACACAGAGGCACCTAGTATTAATTGCCATGTTGATATGTACGTACGTCCGTCCATGACAGCTTCAGAACAACATTAAATTACACAAACTCGTTTTTCATTTCAATAAAGTGAGGTTAAGTAGAAAGATTCGTTGAAGAAGCATGAGAAGGTGGGGTTGGAAAGGAGATGAAGGTGTGAGAGAGAGTAAGAGGCTATTATAAGGTGCAACGTGTTTGACCAATACGCACCCCACATCAAGAAAAGGACTTGTAATGCTATATTGCTATGGGGGTAAATTAGCTGGTCTGACAAAGTGTCTGAAAACAGCCAAGACAACATTGGTCCACTCTCCATTTTTCCTGAATCATTCAAACCATTCATTGTCCAGTGTCCAACCTTCCCTCACTGTTATCCACGTACCCCCCCATCTTCCCTTTTGTTTCTTTCTTCCTCTATTCTCTTCACCTGACTCTCTCTCTCATCTTTGGTTATTGCGATACCCTTTCGGTTTTTCTTTTGATTTTTGTCCCTCTAGCTCTACTTTCGGTTTCTGTGTTGTCATATGCATATGCATACATATACCAGATTTCTGGCTTGTATACTGCTACGCGACTACAGTAAATCTTCCGGCATTATTATAATTATATATTATTGTTGTTACAGTGAAGTGTTTGTTGATTTGTTCAAGTGATCTGCGCCTTTACAGCCGGTTAATGAATGAGTGAGGCAGATGATTCTTTCCTTATTAATTCTGGTCAGGCTTTCTGGCATATGGCTGTATTTTTAGATAGGATTAACAGGTCATTAGGCCAGCTAAATCCAACTATGATTGCTTCTCTTTAGAATCTAAAAGTACAAATGTTTAGTTTACTTCCCTCTTCCCACTTGATTTTTTAAAGAAAGATATCTGACTCTCAGCTGACATGTGAGTCAATTCGGTCATATCTTTCAGGCAGAACGCCCCATTTGTTGGCTATTACTTCCAAAAGCTTTCATCAAGGAATCAGAAGTTGCCTGCCATTAGGTTCAAACTTGAAACTGCTAATCACATCCTATGTTAGTGGTAGGTTTGAAGATGAAATTCTATACAACCAAGCTTGTCAGATACTGTCCGTGCCTCACGACAAAGGCCTTCATTTGGTGTATCACCAGATAGTTTAATTTATGAGACAATTCGCATCGAGTTGCACATTTTTAAAGGGCATAACCAGAATGGTTCTCTGTGACTATTATGTGATATTATCTCTCTGCTGCTTAATCAGACATGTGAGAGCACGTTGATGTGGACAGAGAATGTTCAAAACTCAGCAAGAAACAAGAAAATAACACAAGACACGCGAGGTTGGAAGGCAGAGAGAAGAAGAGAGGACCATATGCGCACTTTCTTCTTTCCGTATGTCCTTTGTTTTTTTTATTTTATTTTCCTTGAATCTTTGGAGTATTGAAACGCTAATCATTGAGCCTCATACACAGGAAACGTTTCATTTCGATGTCTCTCCTTCGTATTGCGAAGCAGCTATGCCGTTATATCCATCGATCTCACCTCAAATTTCGTTTCCATCTTGTTACGCAATAAATGCAGGCGTGCACTTCTGACATAGCCTGAATGATAAAGAAATAATATGAGAGAGAGAGAGAGGCAAGCAAGCAAGCTAGCTAGCTAGTACTGTACGTATTCAATCTGATCCAGAGAATAGAGAAGCAGTGCACATGAGGGTACCACAGTCTGAAAATGAGAAGTCCCGTATAGGTATACCGTAAAGACCAGGGGGATCGATAGTGGAAAATCAATTAAAGAAACAGGCAGTACAATCCGGTGTATGGCTCCGAATGAGTAATGATGCGTCCCCACGTTTGTTTTGAAAGCCGTGAGAATTAAGGTGGAATAATCACACTGGGTATGGGTATGGTTAAGCTGTAATATCTGGTTTTTGCTTGGCTTGGTGGTGAAGCATATATAGTGTTTGAATGAGATATATATATATATATATATATATATAATGATAATGGAGAGGAAAGGGAAGAGGAGGATGGGGAGGGGTAAAAGAGGAGAAGGAGACAAGGGTAGGGACAGGTTGGCACGTGGGGTGTCTGCCGTTTTGGAGAATCTAAATGTGCTTTCACCTCCTGTGTCTCCAAACACTCATGTGAATTCCCACGGATTCCCACTTGCCTATGTTTCCGTATTTTATGTATCATCTCTCTCTACGTACAGTATCATTTCTATCACTACTGCATGTGTTTGTATCAATGGATGCTTGTTGAGATCCAAACGACACCAATCCTCTAATTATTTGATCTCAATTCTTGTTACTTCCCATCTGTTCTTCTTTAATATAATATATATATATATATAATGAGCCACGTTTCTTGTTGTTCTTTGGGGTCCTCTTGGATTTATTTGAAGTTTTATAAACTTTGATTCTTACTGTGAAATAAGGGATTTGATTTTTTATTTCGTAAAACCAGTCTTGAGTCATTGTTAACTCTCTTGCGTTGTTTAGTTCCAAAAAGCATGTAATTGATTGAAAATGCTTAAATAAAAATCCTTAAAAAAATTATGAAGAGCAAGTATTCTTCTTATTACTGAAAAGAAATTTCGGGTGGACCTAACAGCCTCTAGAGTTGTATCCATTTAATTGAAGCTCTTATTTGGGTGCATGGATGGTAAATCTAGTTTTTGAACTCCACCTAATTGGGCCGAAAATGAAAAGACGCCGACCCACCATCCTTTATTTTATCCTATTCAAATAATGAAAGATCCAAAGACTTGTGGGCCTATAAGCCCAACTTATTCCGTCAAACAAACCAATCCACTAGTGGCAGGCTAACTCTGCCATTTGCCTGTGTGAAACAATGCCCTTTATGTCAGCAAAATAAATTAGTACAAGAGCACAGCACTGCACTTTCCGCATTCTGCTCTCCTGTTCTAGTGGGTTAAGAGGTGCATATTAAATTAATGGGCCAGCAATAGTACCCCATGATCAGGTCTTTTAATTATTGAGAGATGGGACCCCAAATTCACGAGGGAGACCAGCCAAGAAGACAGCTTTGTTGTTAAAGCTTGGAATGACAGATGCTTACCCCTCAACATAGAAGAACAGGACAAATGCTCGTTTCTCCCCCTTTTTCTTAATTGATATATTTGGCCTCTTGTCCATATAGTTCAATATAATAAGCCACATTTAGGATCAAGTAAAGTATTTGTGCCCCACTCTGAGAAAAAGAGCAACCAGGCACACAAAAGCGAGCTCGATCGTAACCCAATTCACTTCGTCAGCGAGACCCATATCATAAAACAAAGACACAAGCATTGGTTTGCTGGAATCAGCAAGCAGCCAAGACGTGGAAAACTACTGAGGGCGTCATTTTTTAACAGCTTGAAATTGGCATGATGCTTGTGTTTACAGCAATTATAGTTTTCCTTCGAGTGAAGTAAAGCAGTGCGTATAAGATCCTTTGCTGAACTTGTCGGATCCTTCAGAAAGTCTTTTTGGACACATTTAATCCATAGCCACCGACTCAAATAACAGTGTCTGTAGTGGAATATTGAGCATGTGAAGCCACACAGCTATATGTATATCCTGCCGAACGGGTTGTGAAAGGGATCTAAGGAGGGGTCCATATCTGAACCAACTCACCATGTTGCCTAATTACCCAGAGCCCCCTTCATATCAAAATCAAACTTTCTGGTATCTTGCAGTCCATCCTTCTTAGGATCTTCCATACACAGTAAAACCCAACCACAGTTCCCAATAGGAAAGAAAAGACCCAAGACCCTAACAGGTAAAACCAGCTCTTGTTTCTTGTCATGGCCAAGTTCCAATTCCATCAGACACTGAGTGCGTCGTTCTGTCGTGGAGAAAAGTAGTTAAGCAAAGGAGATTGAATGGAATGCTGCAGCAATGGAAGGGCTGCATGGGGCCACTGGCCTTGAGAGAAAGTATGGAACTGAAAGTGGGAGAGGAACACATGTCACGTTTGATGATGGAAAATAATAACTTGAGGCGTACATATTCCTTGGAAGAAAAGAAAGCTGGGGCACGCATGTATGAATAAACAAATGATGGTTAACTCTCAGGATGGAGACGACACAATGATAAATGATAAAATGCCCTCCCAAAAAATAAAACAAAGAGTGCAAGTAACGGTTTTGAATACTGAATTGGAAAATGAATGGTGGAAAAAAACAAAGGGGGAAGCCCGCGCCCTGCTGTCTCAGCGTCTCATTCACGACGCTAACAATTTCCTTATTACCTGAGCTGAGCGTTACTGGAGATTTGGACTCTAGTCTCCATATGAGGACCATGCTCCTAAAACCCTCTTCACTACAAGACACTTGATTTGCCAATCTCTCTTTCTCTCTTAATTTAATGGCCTTTTCTCAGTCACCCTGCGATGTTCTCATGTCTTTTACTTGTATCTGACTGACTCCTTCCTGCTCCCTCCATCATCTCGTTTCCATCGCCATTTAATCCCCCCCCCCCCCCCTCTGTGCCCTAAAGGACAACAAAACGGAATTCTTGGACATTTCATGGCAGCCACGACAACTACAACAACCACCACTACTGCTTTCCTCAAGGTCCAAAACCAACCCTCCAAGCCCAAGCGTCGCAAGCATCGCGAAACCACTATCTCCGCCCCTGCTTCTTCCTCCGCTCCCAACGACGCCGTTTCCTCTTCCTCTTCCTCTTCTTCTCGCTACCCTGATCCTCCCACTGTTGTTTCCCCCAACCAGTCTTGGTGCTGCCCCGCCTCTAAACCCATCCCTGCTCCCTCCGACCACCCTCGCCGTCTTATAAATTCTCCTGAAGCTTCCTCATTCGGCCGTTCCACATTGCCTTCTTCGCCTTCGGATTCGCCGTCCACCTACAGGATTCGGTTCTCGCCTGGTAGGTTTTCCCCGACCATGGATTTTAGCTACTCGGGGAGCCCCGCCAATGGGCACTCTTCTCAAGAATCTTTCCCTTCTGGCTTTACCAAATTCAACTCCGCCCTCACCGCGGGGTTGCTGAATCCAATGTCGCCGCCGCCCCCTTCCGATAAAGCTCGATCGAGCCCCACCCTTTTTGAAATGATGGCCAGCGAGCCCGACGTCCATTCCAGAACTCAGATCCCCCAAAACAATATTCCTTCCTCCGCGCAAAAGCCCCAAATTCTAGTGCAGGATAGGCAGGCTCTAATGATGCAACGGATATCGGACATACTGGCCACCCGCAGCCCTGGTAACCAGTTCAACGATCCCTCCTCCAGTGATATCAAGCTCACACTCAGTTCCAGAGATGGAATCAGCGTTTCCATGAACGTTCACCGACAAATTCTTGTTGCCCATAGCAGATTCTTCTCCGTCAAGCTCTCTGATCGCTGGGCGAAGCAGCAGCGGCAGACGCTGCCGCACATTGTTGAAATCGCTGACTGCGATGACGTTGAAATTTACATTGAGACGTTGAGGTTGATGTACTGTAAGGATCTTAGGAAGAAGCTAATGAAGGAGGATGTTTCCAGAGTTCTTGGTATCTTGAAGGTAACCCGATTCTTAATGTCTTAGATTTCGTTTTTCTTTTAGGTGGTGCTATAAGCTGTGATTGGGTAGATTATGGAAGTTTGAATTTGAGGTGTCAACTGTTTATGCCACTAAGGAAGAAAAGTGCTACCAAACTCAGTGGGGTAGAGATTCTAATGTTCAAGTTTTTACATCGTGAGTTTGTGTATGTCACATAAAAATTATTTTATAATTCTAAGTCTGTTCTTTTTTCCCCCCCTTTTCAATAGTTCCTTCAAATTTTCCTTGTTTATGGTTGTCTGATTGACGTACATAGAACGCATTGCTGCTGTTGTGGTCTGTTAGGTTTCTGCGGCCATCGGGTTTGATGCTGGGGTTCTGTCTTGTTTGGAATACTTGGAAGCAGCCCCGTGGGCAGAGGACGAAGAAGAGAAAGTGGCCTCACTTCTATCCGAGCTTCGTCTTGAAGCTGCCGGGGAAGTTTTGAAGAGGGTTTCAACAGAAGTTACTGATGGAAATGAAGAGGCAAATGATAGTGAGGAAGTACTGCTAAAACTTATTCGTGTGGTACTTGAAGGAAAAGATGAAAAGGCCAGGCGTGAAATGAAAGGGTTAGTGTCAAAGATGCTTCGTGAGAATTCATCTCAAAATGATCTTCGCAAAGAGTCCTTATACTTGGCTTGTGATGATTGTCTGCAACTGCTCAGTCACCATTTTTTGCGAGCTGCAGCTTCTGACTTGGAAGATGTGGGTCAAATTGCCCGACAAGCAGATAATTTGTACTGGATTTTGGATATTTTAATTGATAGGCAGATTGCTGAGGATTTCCTGAAAACGTGGGCATCTCAATCTGAATTGTCTGAAGCTCATTCTAAAGTGCCTGCAGTTCATAGGTTTGAGGTTAGCAGGGTTACAGCAAGATTGTTTGTTGGGATTGGGAAGGGACAACTATTAGCTTCTAAAGATGTCAGGTGTTTACTACTAAAAACATGGTTGGTGCCATTCTATGATGATTTTGGTTGGATGAGGAGGGGATCCAAAGGCCTTGATCGTCACCTAATTGAGGATGGCCTTAGCAACACCATCCTCACTCTACCACTCTCCTGGCAACAGGAAATCCTGCTTGCTTGGTTTAACCGTTTCTTGAATTCTGGGGAAGACTGCCCAAACATACAAAGAGGTTTCGAAATTTGGTGGAGACGGGCTTTTTGGAAGCGAAATGGAGAGCAAGAACGGGCACAGCATCTACGAATTACAACTGCCACAATAGACAACCCTTGAAGACCGATGATCTCGGGGTGCAAGAATTATCACATCACAATGTTTTTAACTGGGTCTGTCTCCTTATACATTCTCATGATCTTCTCTACTATGTTTACTCCATGATGGTTAGTATTTAAATCTTCTTCCTTTTAAAACCAAGCTAAATAGAGTGCCTGGGGACTTTAGTTGGTTGAAGTGTGTTAGACTTGATGTCTTCAGTTTCTATGGCGGAAAAAATCAGTTATCATTACGCAGCTTCTATCCTGTTGGAAGTAATCGCTGTTATGGGTTGACTGGAAGCTTAGAATCATTTTGGTTCTCTCTTTGTCGCTGCTCTATTTGATTTGCACTCATGTTAAATCATGAAGTCTGTCTTGTTAGGTGAATGGAAGACACTCTCTAAGAAGGATAAATTTGAGTAAATAACACATTACTAGCTGAGCAGTAAAAATTCAGGTTCCAACTCCTAACACACCCATGAAACAGGTGAACAGCTTATCAATCAGTATCGTACACCTTCAAATAAACTACATTTGGTGTGCAATACTTGTTGGTAGATGTTTAGAGCATACTGCTTATTGTTACACCTATATACTGCTAACTAGTCGATTATTCCGGAGCAAACCATCTAGGTTTTGTCCGGCGCTTCATTTGAATCATAAAGTTGCTTGATATTATATGCACTGACTTGTAGTATTTTTTTGTGTTCTTTCCGTTACTGTCCGCTTTGATTGGAAGTTGCTAAATTAGCCAGCTACTACCGTCATGCTAGCTCTTTTGGTTCTCTTGTTTTTTGTCAGAATGTTGCGTCTTTCTTTTCTGAATTCTGAACTGCATTAATATTTGCAGTCGCATGCCTTTGACTGCCATGTTCTGTACTGCTACCTACCACCTGCTAGTCCTTCCTAAAATATCTGTTTTGATATGATTTTTCGTTTCTTTACAGTTTATTGATGATAATGAGTTTGTGATGGATGGACACGAAAACTGCAGAAGAGGGCATGGTAGTGAAGGCAGGGTTGGTCCTTCGTTAAAATGTAACAAACACAGCAGCTCTTGGCAGGTAAAGAGAGGATGGTGAGGCGGATCTCTTTAATGGGATCAGCATCCGTTAGCTTTGGAGCCAAGAAAGGTCTTGATGGAGATATACTTGTATTTCCTTGCAGAGTAGTCTATGTTGATCCTTAAATATGGGCATGTGTCTCAATATATTGAACCGATTTTGCTTGTATAGGAATAACTTCTATGGAAGTTTAGCTGCGGGGAATATAATCACTTGTGACACCTAAGAATATGATTTTTTTTCTTTAATTACCGATGAGTCTTTTTTCCCCTTTCCTTTTTCCTAGCTGGAGGGGTGGGAAAGTTTGAGCTTGGTTTGTGTGGTGTATCGAACCGGAAGACACGAAATTTATGGTCTATATTCTATAATTTCGTTGAGTGAAAATTACAACCTGGAATCGTGATGCTAGCACTGTGGAAGTCGCAATTAAGTTGATCATGGCGGGCAGCGCTGGCGCGGGAAAGTGAGAAACAGCCATTCCAATTAATTTAGCAGGATGGAAAAAATAAAAAATCATGGACTATTTTGCGGCCTACCATTCTAAACTATTCTGTGATTGGGATCGTGGGTTGTTAGACTTTTTCTGCTTCCCCTCCCCCGCCCCCTCCCCCCCTCCCCCCAATGATGTGGGCTAAAGTATTACGTTGACATTGGGAGATGAGTTGTACTTTATATGAATCATGAATAATGTGCGGGGTTTACAATGATGATTTTGTGAAGAAATAACTTGAAAGTGAATTTAGTAAATCATTGGTCGGACTCGGAGTCATTTACTGGGCAAGTGCGCAGTGATTTTTTGTGTTGGGGATTTAGCATGCCAGATGTCCGGTGACCGGCCTCCCTTCCCCCTCCTTTTTCTTTTTAAAAAAAAAACTCCTCTTGTTAATTCACATCCATTCTTATTTTCGACCCACAAAGTTGTTGGGAAAAAATATCCAAAAAGCTTTTGGCACTGGAAACATGAACGTCAACTCCCTTTTTTTTTTTTTGCCAACCCATGTATATGCACAGTAAAAGGAAGGCGTACGATCATTTTTCATGCTAGTGCAAGATATCACTACAGGTGAAAATGAAGGATAACCCGCCTGTCATGCTTCTTGGCTTCTGCTCAGTTCTTCACTAAGACTTGGGAAGAAGGAACTGAGAATTGGACAGTCATAGTTCAAATCAGAACGTCTCGAAAAGTTTTGCCTTCATCCATCAGCATTTAGCAACCCCCAAACACGTCAATTTGAGCAGCAGTGACAGCTAGTTGTAAAATCAGAAGCAGCAAAAAGGATATGGTCATGTTCATATTGTTACCATTCCTGATCAATGAGCATTTCATCTGTCAATCCAAACTCTCTCAGCTCTTCTTCACTGTCATCAGTAATGGTAAACTGCAGTTTGTTCATGAGTTTATCGATAAAGTTGAGATTTCCATACCAACACTGACTTATAGATATGATGATTAAGAAGACTTATACTTTCCCCCATGAACCTTTCCTATGACAAGCTGCTGTCCGTTGCCAAACTTGATGAAAATGTGGGGGGGAAAATCACAAGCGTTCCAAAAGGAAGAGCCGCTGGGTGCATGAGGGTAGTTTATGAATGGTTCTTGCAGATGGGAGAAGGTTGACAATTGGAAGGTTTGTTCGATGCTGACAAAGGACGATGCTTGTAGATGAGGGTTAAGAGTTAGGAAAGATCTCTGCTTGGTTGACGATCACGCACACAATATGTTTGATCTCTCTCAGGAAAAACTTCTCAATTGATAAAGAAACTACCTCACTGCAAATGATCATTCAAAAGAGACTATTATTAACATTCCATGATTATTTCGATTATGAAAGTTAGAGTTCCTAAACGTTTAATCGATTACAACAAAGAAGTAGTAAATTGGCAGTGGAAACTTAAATCCTGATTCCCATGTATATGTTTACAGTAAGTAGGAAGAAGAGGGTTAATATGATCATTTCTCATGCTACTACAAGATTTAACTGCCTCTGAGAAGGAAGGATAACATCTGCCTATCACGCTTCTTATGTCCTGCTTAATTCTTCATTGAGATGCGGGAAGAAGTAATTGACCATTGGGCACTCATAGTTCAAATCAGCTGGTTTTGCGAACTTTTGCCTTCACCAACCACAAATACTCTGTTTCAGCCACAACGACAATCAAAGCAAATAATATCGGGTCATGTTTGTGTTCTTACCATTCCTGATCAATTAGCATTTCATCTGTCAATCCAAACTCTCTTAGCTCTTCTTCACTGTGGTGCATCAGTAAGCTGTACCTGTTTGTTCATAAGTGTATACAGTTCAGATTTCCATAGAACAATACTACTGATAGATGATTCAGAAAAGTTACTACCTTCCACCATAGCCTTTTTCCATGACGAGCATATGTCCGTTGCCCATGTTGTTGAGTCCCTCGAATTGTTGGACGGTCCACTTGTACCATCTCATGAGGAATACTCGAAGTGTGAGACCATGCGACACAAGGACTAGGTTCATGTCTATCTTCTCTTCAGCAGGCGGCTGAAACCTCCCAATGTTAATATCCGTTCTCAGAGTTTCCCTGAATCCTGTTTGGCGTTTTCCCAACGTGCCAACAATAATAAGCTCCTACTTTCAATGATCATATATAAATTATTTTGAGGATTATCTAACCTGTGATTCTATCATAGACATCAGCCGCGGATTCTCCGTTGGGAAATCGGTAAAAGAAACGACCATAAAGCATGCGCATTTGTTTTTCCTTTCGCATCCTCTCTCTATTCTGAAAATTCCCTTCACGATCGTAGACAAAGAACATGAATATACAGCTGAAGAAATCAGTACCGTAAAAGAGCAGAGAAGCTACCAAAATCTTGCTCTCTGAGACGGGGCTCTTCTCTCAGTCCTGCAATTCTGGAACGTTCAAATGGACGAGCCAGGCATTGCAAGGTTTCGAGAGTCCTTCTGTAAGGGGACACATAGAAGTAAAGTTTCCAATTTTCAGCGCCGTCTTTGATAAGCAAGTCTCTGATTCTGTATCCGCATTCCTCTGCTTGAGCCTTGCCTTTCTCGGTGAGAGCAATCTTGGGATCAGCGACCCTGGTATAGACAGCCTCGTCGACATTCCCTTCGCTCTGTCCATGTCGTACCAGGATGATCCTTCGAGGCCTCGGAGGTGGTGCTATGGAAGATGGATGGATCAGAACGTTCTTCTCAGGAAATCTCGCCCCTCCATTGTTGTTGTTGGGTAGCTTCGTGGTCTGTCCTAAGTCGTTGCAGCATTGGATCCGATTGAAATTCCGAGCAACTGGAAAAATAGAGGTGAAGGTAAGAGCAGACATGAGTTGACTGTTATCAAGTGTGCATTAAAAGACAACCAAACAAGTTCCCAGAGTTTGTGATTCCTACAGTTTTGCCTCTTTTCCTCCTGGTAAAATCTGGTGGCCTAGCTTTGGGCAGCAATGAGAACCTTGTGAAAAGTCGAAATTGGCCAAAAAATTGAGGTGGAAATGGATCAAATGACTGTGAGAGATGAGTGATGACAAGGACGACATTGGAAAGAGGCTTGAAAGTAGGTCCCATTAAGGTGTGAAGGGGTCATGTCATAATACAAATCCAATTGTCAATTTACGACGTTTTGTATTTATTCTCCCTTGTTTGAGTTCACTGATCAGACGGCACAGAGCCAGCCACGGCACACGCGAAAGGCTAACTCATCGTTGTGGGTATTCTCCGGGCTTCGTGATCCACTGTTGTACATGGGCTTCACCTTCATGTGTCAATTACTGTCCACACTGATGTCTTTCTGTTTTACTACAAAAACTGCACATGATATGATTCCCCGTTTCAAAAAGGTCTCATCCACTTGGGCCCATGGACAATGTGCCCGCAGCTTCTCAAAAATTATCCAAAAGGAGTTATTCTTTTTTTTTTTTTTGCTTGTTTAATAAATGTGACTTGTTGTAGGCTGGATATTATCAGCTTAAAAATCATAGCATTAGAATAAGTGCAATAATTAAAGGACGTAATGTGCATTTTTACTTTAATCAATATCCCTTCTGTCTTTTTTTATAAACAACAACTACTGTCTTCTTCTTGTATTTAAATATAAATAACATTTGTAAGTTGTCTTAAATTTTTATAGCAAATTTTCTATCTTACACCTATTAATTAATTATTTTACTACTAAATATATTTATTATCTTATCTTTCAAATCATCATATCTCTCCATCACACATTCTCTTTCTTTCATAATTTTTATTATTATAATAATTTTCTTTTTCTTATACTCTTTTTATCCTATAAATAAGAGTATTTTTGAAGAAAAACTTTCAATTTCTATCTATTATTGTCTTTAACTAATTTTAAATAATTTTTTGATCTACGTGATGGAGTTTAAGATCGCTTATAAGAAAAAGACGGAGGGATTATCTAATAAGTAATCAATGCCTAATAATTGTTCATAAATCATGGCCTCTAATGGGATTAGCATCATCAAGAGACTGAAGCACATACGAAGGTTTTTTTTTTTTGTTTTTTATGGGAACATACGAAGGTAATTAATTCCCCCGTTTTCCCGCCTTTTTGGTCAGTATGGTGTTTAGCTTCACCGACACGTTGTCCTCTCCACCTCTCTCTACCGATGAATGAGTGCCCTGTCAGCATCAAACTGTCAAAAAGGACAACTAAAATTTAATTGTAGAGTTATGATTCGGAATTACGCTGAAAAAATATATTTTTTAATTTAATTCTAAATATAATATCTTAATTTATTTTATCTCTTATTTATTTTTTTTAAGGTAATCCTTATTCTAATTACACATATTAAATATTTCATCAAATGTTAATGCTAATATACTTGATTAACAAAAATATTTTTAAGAAAGACAGCACCTATATATTATAAATAACTAACTTAACAAATTTTCTTGATATAATTAAATTAGTTAATTAACTCTTATGTATCCTAATTCGGTGTTAATGGTTTGTGGTCCCCAGTTCACATTCCATACCCTTCAAGATAACATAATATCTATCGAGCCAATCACGGTTAGTTGCTTTGCGTCCTTATGTTAGAAATGTTTTTTCATCATGTTATTCGCATTTGGTGGGGGATTGTGCTGGGGGAAAAAAAAGAGAGTAAATAGTTGGTTAAACCACGTCACAAAAAAATCATAGAGCGTTAGAGTTGTGTTTGAAACCACATGTCATTGTCCCAAACTGATTTTGCGGCTCTCAACCTATTTCGATCTCATAACTCATGTTTGGTATTGCGTTTTGTACAACTAACTTCTGCCCCTAAATTAACTTTAAAATTAAAGCAATTTTTTTTTTTGTTGCTCTTCACCTTAGGTGGAAAACAGTAGTTATGCTGTTCCTTTGGGCAGACCATTGATATTATTAGGCCTGTTTAGAATAATTTATAAATAATTTTTTAATCATAATTTATAAAATATGAAAGAAATATATGAGCAAAATTTTATCTGAATTTATATAAAATACTCGTATATTTATAAGTGCTTTATGAGGTCCTGCCAAATAGGGTTGTTACTGCTCATTAAAAGAAAACCTCTGAGAAGGACGAAAAGCCCAAAAGGAAGGGGCCAGCACAGGAGAATGAACCCCCACGTAGCCCCTATTTTGTGGGTTGGTTGGTCACAACACATCATTTTTCCTTGACCCGGGTTACAACACACTGAATTAAATAGTTTTTGCTTGTTTATTTTTTTTAACACTAGAGGTTTTTAATGTGATTTTAATACTAAATGGCGTCAAAATAATTTAGTGGCAATAAGGATAATTAATTATTAGTGAGAGACATAATTAATATTGTAATGATTGTTGATAATCATAACTGTTATATAGCCATAGGCGCCGCTGACTTAGGCACTCTTTATCGCTCATGAATTATTTTCATTTTTCTTGGAGTAAAGGCAAACAAGTCGGGAATCAAATCACATCATGATGGGGGAAAAGGGGGGGAAGAAATGCGTGTTCCCTATATTTGGTATATGAGTGTCATTTAAGATTTAACCCATGCTTCCATTAAATTAACAAACCAGGCTTTCTGCACATGACCAATAGAAAAGGGATTGTTTCTATTGAGAGAGGATCAAGTTTGCCGTGTTTGTGGGAAATATAGGATCGGTTTTTCTTTAATTTTTTTAAAAATACATATTAGTCTGTCATTTAAGTATATTTTTCGCTTAGTTTAATTATAAAAACAAGTTAAAAACAAATTAATCATAACACATCTCTGTATCTAATTCATCTCAAAAATATTTTTCCCAATTCCTCTTTACTTCGCTCCCACTCTCCCAACTAAGATCACCTTTTCTTTTTAAAATAAATCGATAAATAAACTCCCCCTTAATATATTTTATATTTTATATTGGATGTTTTAATAAATATTAATGACATGGATGACGGGGGGACGGAAGAAGGGAGAGGAGGGGTGATAAATCAATAAATGATAAATGGGGAGGTTCAGTGATAATTAAATGAAAGTTGAAAATAATTGGGAAGACAATCCTAGTCATTACGCACGTCATTGAAATAGTGACATCTCTGGCCAGCTTACGCAGTCTTGTCAAATGTCTCCCTCCAATCCTCCCTCCCTCCCTCTCTCTCTCTCTGCATTCATGTATTGTGGAGTCCCTATTTATTAGTAGTAGTATATTGTTGAGATTGCAAATTAGAAGTTTCAGATCATAATCCTCATGTAACATCAAAAAAGTTCTGAAGGAAAAATGAGGCGGGAAAGAACCAGATACGTTGGCTACCTGGTTAATATTGCTTTCTCAAACAGATCTCTCATAATCAATTTTCCTACGACACTTATAATGTCTAATGAAAGGTAACTTAACAATCAATTTTTATCACATGATTTTCCAGAACTAAACACAAAATTAAGGTACATGAATCATTAATGATATATGATGTTTTGTAAGCGAAATATTAACAAAGTGATTATTTGCACAAATTTAGAAATTTATGGAGATTTCTCATCGAATTTTAGAAGTTAAGCGATAATGCAATTCAGCCTATGTTAATAAAAGGACATCATTGATTGGAACCCTGTCCTTCCTGAATTTTTAGCAGAGACACAAGGGTCCAATGCGTTTGGACGAGCGTCGGGGATTATAGATTTATTTATTGGTCATTACCTACCCTAGAACGACCCGGCACCGTTGAAAAGGGAAAATAACACCTCTTTCCTTTTCGTTGTCCCTTTCATTTTCGGAAAAGGCAATCACCTGCCACCGACGCTCTCTAACACCGATGCGGACCCCTCTAATTGTTGCATCAAATTCAATCATTTACCTTTCCTCCAAAATGACAGCAATTATCCCCCCACTCAATGATTAAAGAACCGGACCGAACCGGACGGTCGGACCGGTTGAACCATCACCCGGACTCGTTAACGGCTCGGTTTGGACCAAAAAACCGTTCACATAGTTGAGCCGGATTGGACCGGAGTTGAGCCGTTATTAAGCCGGAAACCGGAACGGTTTTCAGAAAACCGGATGGTTTTTTAGCCTGACTTAAAAATACTAAAAAAATTTTAAAAAATAGAAGAAAAATAAAAAATTGATCCCCTTAAATATCCTAATATATTTTTAGACTATTTATAACCATATAGTATTATTTCATTGAAAATTTCATATATTGTGGTGTTAAAATCGTGAGTCGCTAGTCTTTTTATTTCGATATTTGGTCTATCTTTTAAAAAATATTTTGATTTGAATGAATTGATAATTTGTAATATCATTAAATATTTTAAACATACATAAATTTAAATATATAAGGTTTTAGTCCATTTTCAATGATTTCATTATAATTTTAGATTATTTAAATACATTTCTAAATTATTTAATAATTTGATATTTTTCGTATATACTAATTATATGTATATAATATTGTTTTAAATTAATTATTGCGTCACCGGTCTAACCGAACGGTCCAACCGATCCGACCGATTGAACCATGACCCGTTGATCTTTCCGGTTTGATTTCCGGTCCGGCTTTTAAAACATTGCCCCCACTACAGAGTTCACTGTATTCACAGTCCAAACATGGAAAGCACAACAGTTCAGAATCACAGACCAGTTTTTATGTGCTCACCACTCACCAGTTTAAAAATAGCCTCCCTCCTCAGAGGAGATGGTGTAATAAAATTACAAATTAAATTAAACTTATAGGGAGTCAATATAATAGAACCTGTTTAAACTACAAATCTTTTTGTACATTGACCTTCCCCCCCAATCTCTCCCTTTTAAATAATTGCGTGGCAGTTGACTTAACCCGGAGGAAAATTGCAAAATTTTTTGCTGACTCGACTTGAGGAACAAAAAATTAAACAAATAAGCTAAGGATCTAAACAAGGAAAAAAAAAAAAAAGATTTTCCCTATTAATAGAGTAGTCATCACAAGATTTCACTGACCTCCCCTTCCCTACATACACCCACATCTATTACCATTGTTCCTGACTTCTTTGACTTCATCACCCTGCAACAGTTCCTCCTGGGAGCCTGCAAAAACAGACGCAAAACCGATCCGCATCAATCTCTGACCAATTCCACCACCAAGATTCAAAACAAAGAAAACTCCAAATCCATAGACATTCATCAAGCTGTGAGTACTTACTCTATTCCAGAGATAAGGATCAGGCTTCTTATATACCTCCACCTTGTCAAAAGTCGAAGGATCAATCATCTTCCACCTGCATTCAGGGTGGGGGACACGATGCCGATCATATTCACTCACTATCTGCTGCTTTGTAGAATTGAATTTTGCCTTTGAAAAGTAAAACACAAAAGGCTTTTGGCATGGGTTTCGGCTAACCGGGCGCGTGTTGAATGCATAGGCAGTGTAATCCGCTCTTCTGTACCAATTTAAGAATGTTCTCGAAGGCATTTCTATCTCCCGTGGTGAAAACACACCACGAAAGATTTGGACAGCAAAACCCCATGAAACTGATATGGTCCAGCTTCTTTTTTTGTCATAGCAGATGGATTGCTGTATCAGACCTGCTGAGTCCAACTTCATTGGTACAGTAAGCCGTTTAAGGGCTTCCAATCGAGTCACATTGGGGAAGATTGGCTCAACAACATCAAGGTGGTGCAGTGAAACAAGTGGGGTCACAGGATGAGCTGCAAGAAGCCCAAACAGGTTCCCGTACACATCATACTGGTTTCAATTAAACAAGAAGTACATGTTAGTAGTAAAACTAAGACATCACCAAGCATGACTACATTAATTATGGTTTTGAAAAAGAAAAAACTGCAGCTCCATTTTATTAGTTCATTGAGCAAACAAAAGAAGAACAACAGAGTTCCCCCTCTCAGAGACCACCGAGGGGTCAATGACAGCATGATTATATTTCAATTCTTCATGCCTGAGCACAACAAGTTACCAATGCATTAGGAGGCAAGACATAAACCATCATCGTTTTATGTTCCCTTTCCGCGGCTACAAGGGCACAAGGAACAAATAAAAGACCTGAATTGTGAAAGTCCAAATCTAGAACACTTAACTATCTACGGCAAATGGAGTTATAGCACGCCAATAATTATGTAACAAAGCAAAATTCTTCATACTCATGTCGTTTGAGAGATAAGGGGCCCAACAGGACAGAGCATTCCCTCCAACCATTCACAAAAATGTGGGAGTCTATGCAATGACGTTCGCTGGCGGGTCAAATGTTCAACATCAAAAAAATTGATTTCAGGAACTAGTATATCTGTTTTATTGAATTTTCTAAAAGGTATTACTAACTGAAGCATATAAGTAGACATATTTTGAAGAAAACCTAATGATTTCTTGCACATCATAAATCTTGCATTTCGAGAGGATCCAAACCTGGTTCAATCCCCCTCCAAATAAGCTGCGAGGTTTCACTAAGGAAAGTGAAATAGAACTTTCACCAACATGTAAGACTTAGACAGGACCCCTGCTAAGTCCATTCCTCTCCTCAGTCATTTTGAAGCGTAAGGTTATCAGTAAAGCATACAGAGTCCACAAAATGCCTTTCACGGTTCACAGTTAAAAAAATGGTAACGTTTCGCCTCAATTTTTTCCCATACAAAAAGTGAATGCAGCGGGTGTCAATGTGTCATAAAAGACGGACCTCAATGTTTGTTTTTATTATTGTCTGTTTAGGAAATTATTCGCACAAGATGAATCCGCATTTTCTTTAACATTGAACAGCACCAGCAAGGAGACAGAGAATAATTAAATTCCACTATAGAGAAATTAATTGCGGAAGAGAGAAGTCTTTTGCTTTAAGAAAAACCAAAATAAATTGATCGCAAAATCCACCGACACAACGCCATTGCTTACACTCGTCGTATAGGGACCAAAAACCAGTAAGGAGAGTAACATTGAAATGGAAAGTTCTAGCTTTAACCACCGTACAAGGGTCACTAAGACCGTAAAAGCCAACACTGTATTAGGGAATGAAATTACGAATAAGGCAAATCAAAGAGATGCACACAAACATGGCCGACAATAATTGAGTAAAATTAGTCATTCAATAATGATAGAGAAACAGAGTGACAATAACAGAAGCAGATGAGAGCGTATCAAGGAACCTGACCTGGTGAAAACCGACTTCTTTGGTGAGTGGAACACCGAGTTCGGCCATACACGCTTGCATTCGGTCATCGGAGCCGTAGAGTCCTGGATACCTGTGAATACAGCGGTCCTGCATTTTCACCAGAGCTTTGGCCAATGGGTAGCTAATGGCGAAGCCGCCACCGCCATACGCCATGTTATACGAAAAGAAGATGTTTTGCAGATGGCTTTCCGATAAGCTACCAATGTAATAGAATTGGTTGTGATCGTATTTCCTTAAAACCCTGAGGAGGTTGTCGGTGACGAAAACGGTGTCATCGTCCCCCATCACGAACCATCTCACATCCTTAAGCCCCAATCGTAGAGTCTCGGAGACAATGCGAGAGATCCGAATAGCGGACCGGTGACCTTGCCGGTTCTTGTAGGGGAAATTTGAAGTGTCACCAGATATCTTAATCGGCGGGAGGCCGTCGTTGTCATAGGTCTTAACTCGTTCATCGAGCCACACTATGCCCCTCATTTCCTTGGGCTTATACCACAGCTTGATGTAGTTCTTTCTTTGATGCCAGAGCTTAGCGGAGGCGGCAATTCCGAACACCACGTGGCGGAGCTCCGTTTGGTTGTTGATTTCTTGAGATTCTCGACTCACAGCTATGGACGTTGGATTTCGAATCGGCCTGGAGGCAGTGACATTGATTCTGATTCTGGGCACAGTGTTAAGCGTGGCGGCAGAGGATGAAGAGAGGCGGTCGGTAGAGAAGGGTCCATCATCGCAAGCGCGTGATGTGGAAACGAGCTTGAGCGTGTAAACAATATAGGTGACAGAAACGAAGAGGATGAGCCACACAAGCAGCTTGGGTAAGGTTCGCGAATGCGTGGCAGCTCCTGCCATAGGGGAAGCGGAGGGGCTTCTCGTCTCATCCCAAATTAACTTTTGCGAATCTTTCTGGGTCGCTTTCATTTCCCGAGTATCTCAAATCTTCAGTGAATTCTTCGTATAAAGAGGAAGAAAAAGAAGAAATCAGAACAAATGCATTGCTGAAAAGCCCTAAATTTTGGTAAGAACTACCAGATTGACGAGAGCCAGATCCGATAGAAGGGGGCACAAAATACAACGAAGGCGACCTCCATTCAGAAAAAGAAATGTGAACAGAGGAGTGAGATCAGAGCGAAAACAATACAATGGAAGTAAGAGAAAGAAAGGGCGAGCAAGATGAAGGAAGAAGCGAAGGAGATGGCAGCTGTAGTTGCAGACAGGTAAAGGCGATAGAGAGAGAGAGAGCATGCATATAGCCGAAGCCTACAGGTGCCAAGTCTCACACTCTCTTTTAACAAATCTTGAGTGGTAGAAAATTATAATACGGTTTCTCTAATATATTAAAAAAAAATTGGCGGGATAGTTATAGCGTGAGGACGAGCATATGTGAGTGTCGTTTGCTGGCACGTGTATGAATCCTGGATTCTGTCAAAAGAAGAGGGTCCCTCGCAATGGGGAATGACAGGCGGACCACTCTGTCCCCCCTTGTGTACGTAATCAACACCCCCCCGAATCCAATGGTCCAAAACCGGTGGGTGTGGATGATTAATATCTCACCTCGTCTCCCTCCCCTGCGGTTGTAGCTTCTTCGCAAATACGCTTGTATCATTGGATCGCACTTATTCGATGTGGTCCCCCCGAATTTATCTTCCCTTCATTAAAAAAAAAAAAAGGACTAGTGTTTTTTTCAGCGAAGAGTAATACTAATAACAGAAGAGCGTATGGGAGACAATTTTACCAGTTTTGGATAGTAAATTAGAGGTTAGTTGTGGTAATAGGGAACCCCTTGAACGGGGATGGCAATAATTTCCCTTTTGTATGATGTCATTGTCAACCTTCACAGACGTTGATATATAGACAACCAGTTATTAGCAGATAACAGCTAATGCGATGTATGTTTGTTTGTGAATAGCATTTGGAAATTACAAAAAGCGGTGTTTTCATAAAGTGAACTAAATAAATGAATGATCCCAGTGATTTGGTTTTGTAATTACAAATCCAGCACCTCAACCACGTTGGGGTTCGGACTTGTAATGTGCACGGCAAATTGTGAGGGCCCTCCCTCCGTCCAATGCTATGATCAAGTGGATTACTCCTGTTGATTAATGCCAAGTTAATTCCATTTTGGGCTTTCGTCCCTGTGCACGTAGAATCAGAGAATTGAAGATTTATTATTGGTTCGTGAATCGTGAACAGTGAGGGATTAAAAGGTGGTCTGAAAGAGTTGTCTCCGTATAAAAAGACACTCGCTTAATTTAAGCTCTGCTCAGGCGGATCCAGGAGATTGAGTATCTTACTATAAGCAGGAAGCTCCCTATTTCTTTAATACAAAGAGGCAGTGCCCTACGCTCAGCAGGCTCGTCAGAATAGAATATGTCTGAAATACTAAATACCGCCTCCCTCCCGTTCCTGATATTAAAAAGTTTAATTAATTTAATTATTTATAACAAGTGAGTTTTTATGTTATTTAATCATGTGTATTAGAATTATTGCTCGATTTGGGACTTTCTCTTAATACGTGCACTCAGTTAAAATACTTTGAACAAAGTATTATAAATTTAGAAGGTCAGTGTCTTGAAGTTTTGTACTTATAATTCGATGGAGGTAGTATTTTCATATTTTAGGGACACAGATAATGAAAATAAAAGAGGAAAAGATGGTGTGTTGGGTGTAGGATGAAAAGGATAGGATTGGAGCAAGTACACATGCCGACACGGTTAAGAGGGACACAGGCAGATACTTTGTAGCAAATTCTAATGCCACTGAGTGATTAACGGGGAAACGGAAGAAGAAGCGGAGCATGTTTGGATTATCGTTTGAAATGAAAAAAATCCATAGAAAAACATGAAACTGCAGTTTGTGATTTATTTATGACCAAATAGTTATTTGGATGGGGCCAAAAGCCCAACTAACTTGTGGCTTTCAATTTCAACTGGACTCAATAAAGGAAAATGTGACTTTTCTATTTCAAATTACAGTTTCACGTTTTCTCATAGATTTTTATAATTGAACTCACTTTTTTATTTAATCATTCAAACAACTTTTAACTTTTTTAATTGATTTTTATAAGCATCTATCTAAACACAAATCACATTATACTAACTGATTTTTACTCTAATTTTAGTTACAAGAATTAGTTAGACTAGAAGTCAGTTTTGCCCAACGCCAATCCAAACACACCTGCAGTTAGGGGTGTTCACAGGATAGGACAGGGCTTTAGTCTCGTGGCCCGTCCCGTCCCATTTCCCCCTTTTTTAAAAAAAATATTATAATTTTTCATATAATTTGTTTTAATGTTATAATGCTTTTTTATGGACTTCTAAAGATAAAAACATTATAAAATTATTTTGTAGAAAGCTCAATTATATAGTATAAAAATGTGTAAAAAAATACTGTAAAAAAATACGGTAAAAGAAACATTATATAATGATTTTATGAATTATTTTACTGAGAAATGAGATTTTGTTGAGATAATACTACAACTTAAGAGTTAAAAATCACTATAAAAATAATAATTATTATTAATAAGTAAATTGAATAATCTAATAATAATTATTAATAAATAATTTTTTTAAAAACAAATATCTCAGGACGGGCACTATTCCCGTCCCGTCTCATACTTGTCCCATCCTGAAATTATTTTTGTACCGTTCTGCCCTGTTTTGAACTCACCGGAACTGGGATAGGACAACTTGAACATCCCTACCCGTAGTGTTGCAAAACAAGGTCCATAATGACTTTGGGACAAGCGGGCTTCCATATTAGACTCTTCCACAGCATTATTGGCACACAAATTGGAAGATATATCACTCATTTTATAAGTTTTTAATATTTTCAACTTGTACATTAAACAATACGTTATATTGATTTTTTTTTTTTCACATTTGCTCTCACTAAAAAAAGGTGTCAATAATGTGTTTTATGTTTTCTTCCACCTATTTTTTTCTTTTTGCATTTATTGAGTTATTAAGAAACAAATTAGAAAAAACTCATTAATGACTCTACGAGTGACTTATATCACTCTAGTCCTTATTATTTGTCATTTGAAGGAATTTTTCACATACTAAAAAAAATTAAACAGATAAAATCTTTCACTTTTGTCTTTATTAAGGAGAGTGTTAAATACCACTCCTCCAATATTTAATATAAGACCTATTTAATTAATTTGATGAGATTAAAAAAGTTAGGTAAATTAGTTAATTATAAGAAATATGACATGTTTTTCTTAAAACACCATAATCATTTTTCTTAATACCTTTATCCTTTTTCTATTTGATTATGGTTGAGGGAATATTTATAGGGATAATTTAGATAAAATCGATAAATATAAGAAATGGGTCTTATATTTAGGACTAAAACCAATTCAACAATTAGTTCCTATATTAAGGACCAGAGGAGTATTTTGTATTGGTTAACCAATACGAATGCATGATATCTGAAAAGGGAGTTGTATTATTTGCAGCCTGTCAAAATTCTTTACACGTTATATATTATGATTTTAACAAATCATGCTTCATTTTTAAGTGTGTGTGTATATATATATGATCAATAATAACTGTTTTAGAAATTATATCCTCGTAAATATTTACAGAAAATACTTAATTTCAACAATTTTTGTTAAATTATAAAATATTGTGAAAATTCCACCCCATTATCAGAGTTTGTTAACTGAGATTGGTCTGATCACTATCTTGAAAGCAACACGCTGACCGATTCAACGCCCAATCTGATCCTGGTAACATTACCATATTGCTGTTCCACCCAATATATCCTGATAATTTAAGCTTGGCCGAGGCGGATCCAAGAGGTTGAGTATCTTACTATAAGCAGGAAGCTCTCTCTTTTTTTTAATACAAAGAGGCAGTGCTCTACGCACAGCAGGCCTATCAGAATAGCATATGTCTGAAGTACTAAATACCACCTCCCTCCCATTACTGATGTTAAGAAATTTAGTTAATTTAATTATTTATAATAAATATGTCTCTGTTATTTAATTATGTGTATTAGAATTACTTGAAACTTCTCTTAATATATGCACTCAATAAAAATACTTTGAATAAAGTATTATAAATTTAAGAGATATGTATATTGAGGTTTTATATTTGTGACTAGATAGAGGTAATATTATCATATTTCAGCGACAGAGATGATGAAAATAAAACGGGGAGAGATGGTGTGTTGGGTGCAGGATGAAAAGGATGGGATTAGAGGAAGTACAGGAACACCGCCGACACACGGTTAAGAGGTGCATTAGGTAGATACTTTGTCGTAAAGTGACTTGTGGGGAACAGAAGAAGAAGCGGTGTTGCAGAACCGGGCCCATAACGACTTTGCTACAAACGGGCTGTCATATTAGACTCCTCCACACTCCACGGCATTATTAGCACACAATTTGCAAGATGTATCACTCTCTTCTTATTATGAGTTTTTTATATTTTAAACTTGTACATTAAAAAATATTCCTCCAGTTCTTAATATGGATCTAATATTAAGTTGGTTTTGGTTCTAAATATAAGACTCATTTCTCATATTTATCAATTTCTCTAAATTACTCTTACAGATAGATACTCCCCCAACCATATCAAGTAAAAGAGGGAGATGAGGTATTAAGAAAGATGATTATGATGTTTTAGAAAAAATGTGTCACATTTTTTATAATTAACTAACTTACCTAAATTTCTAATCTAATCAAATAGTTAAATAGGTCTTATATTAAGGATCGGAAGAGTACACTATATTGATATATATATATTTTTACATTTGCTCTCACTAAAAAAAGGTGTCAACAATATGTTTTATGTTTTCTTCCACCTATTCATTTAATCTTTTTTTGCATTTATTGAATTATTAAGAATAAAATTAGAAAAAAGCTTATTGATGACCCTATGAGTGACTTATATTACTCTGGTCCTTATTATTTGTCGCTTTGAAAGAGTTTCTCTAATACGAAAAGAAATATTAGATAGATAAAGTCTTCTACTTTTGCCTTTATTAAGGAGAGCGTTAAATACTACTATATTTTCTCTCACATATTCCCTTTCGTTTCAGTCTTCACCTTTATTATAATTAATAAGGACAGAATTAAAAATGAAACATTAAAAATGATACAAGTAATAAATAAAAAGGGCCAAAATTTTCCCCTATAAATGAAATAATAAGTACCAAAGTGGTATTTACTCCCTCCGTTCCTTATTATAAGAGACAAATAACCGAATTACGTTGATAAAAAAAGCAGTTTAAAATTAGTTAAGAACAATCAATGTGTAAAAAATATAATTTTTTTCCCAAAAATGCCCTCATTAATAAGGAGAGAGAGCATGAGAGAGAACAATTAAATTATTAAAAGAAAGAGAAGTAGGAGGGAGAAAGAGTGTGAGTTGGAGACATAAATAGGGTTAAAATAGAAATCAAACAAAAAAGTAGAGACAACTTTTAAGTGTCTCTTATATATAGGAACATGCATAAGCATCAAATGTCTCTTATAATAAGAACGGAGGGAGTACTATTTAGACACATAATTTTTTTTTTCACAAGTGACTTATAATTTAAAACAAAGTGACAGTGTGTTAGATCTGACGACCGTCCGCATTTCATCCTCAACCATTTATTAGAATGAAAAAATGGAGGTTGGTAATTACTGATCTGAGTGTTATATTAACAAATAATATTGTATGGTGGTCAGTGCAATGTGATATAAATATAAGATTTGGTTATTAGAGAGATTAATTAGGACAATATTTTGACTATTAGTATTGTGTAAAATCGTGGATTGCTTCTTGGGGGTTAGTGCTCATCATCCCAGGTTTTTTTTTTATTTTTTTATTTTTTGTTTCTAAAATTGATACTCCTTAATAGAAGACCTATCTAACTAATTGGATTAGATTAAGAGAGTCAAGTAAGTTAGTTAATTATAAAAATATGAAATATTTTTTTTAAACACCATAATCATTTTTTTTAATATCTTTCTTCCGTCATTACTTGATTATGGTTGAAAGAGTATTCATAAGGTAATTAGAAAAAATTAATAAATATAAGAAATTAATCTTATATTTAGAATTAAAATTAATTTAACAATTAAGATTATATTAACAACTAGAGGAGTATTATTTTAGTTCGCCTAAAAATTTTTAGTTCGTAAAACACTGTAAAGATAATGTAATCTTTTTTCTTAAATACGCTTCATTTGATGAGTATATCAAACGCGGGAGACAGGGAGAATCAGAAAAATTATAAACTAACAAGAGTATTAAATAATAATAAAAGTAGATCAAAACCTTACAGTTATAATCAAATTATGTTTGTTAATAAAGTTGTTTTATACTCCTCCAAGACCTAATTATTGAGTTGATTTTGGTCCTAAATATAAGACATATTTATCATA